>NC_051227.1:29163657-29481157 GCF_015220715.1 Pygocentrus nattereri | reverse complement strand
ACGATACAGCTTATAATATCAATATCCTGTGTTTTTCTTAATATTGTATCAAAATCATTACAGCAAGGGTCCCAGTCCTGGTGACCCCATATTATGCACTTTTTTGTGCTTTATGTCATCTAGTGCACCTCATTCAACTCATTGACTAATTAACAAGCTCCTTGTGGGCTGTGTGAGGTGTGTAGAAGGGAAAATGCAAAAATGTGCAAAGCATTGGGGTTACCAGGGCTGGGAGAACTGAGAACCCCTGTGTTACACCCTCGGCTCATTACACTCTAAAAAGCTGAGGGTGATGCAGCAGAAAAACTCCTTAAGAGCAAGGAAGAGTCCGTTAGAGGATTATAAACAGAAAAGGACTAATGTACTGCTTAGCTACATTTCACCCTTCAGTCTGCGTCAGCGCCAGCAAATAAAGCAGCACGTTAACAGTGCCTGAGTTTATTTACTGTTTGGCAGTGGGGGCTGAAGGCCATAAGCACCAGATAAACTGTGTTAATCACTTCAGTGGATTTTAATTACGGCTGGATGAGAGCTCCTCACCTTTTTTTCCCCTCTGAGCTTTTCTGCAGACGTTCTGTATATTTGCCCTGATTCACTCCTCTCTGTCCTCCAGCAATCCATTTATCTCTGGCTTCTCTCTGAGGGCCTGTTATCAAGTGAGTAGTGACACAGATATATTAGGCAATGTCTTGTTCATCAATGAGGGAATTCTGGTCTCTTAGCATGGAACAGATTATACACCCTACAGCCATCTCTGAGCTACTCCCAGCTCCCCACAGAGCTTTCCTCCTCATGTACTCACAGCTACTCCCCTGTTCTCTCAATGTGTGCTGCCTGTCTGTTTCTAGAACCTTCCTCAAAACATGGATGAACTCTGCCAGGTGAAAAAGGCCAGTCAACAATGAAGATAGTAGAATTACCACAGTGGCATAGTATGTTTCTTAACTGTGTAAAAGTGAATGACACTCAATAAAGGAGAGTCTGGCTCAGTAGACCTGATTGTGTTCTACAATGAGCTCATTAAAGCAATAGCTTGTCAAATATTTATCCAGTTTCCCTTGTGCTAAAATGTAGTTGATCTGACAAAACATGTTTGATGTCCAAAGTTTGTTTCTTTAGTTTGTCATTTGAGTGCAGCCAAAATTTTAGTTTCTGGCTGCAGCTACAGCTTTTAGCTATGTAGTTTTAAATAACATCATACAGTATCTGAAATTAAGTCTGTTTGAATCTATTAAGTCTATTTATCACACACTTGCAGAAGGATGTTGGCATTTAGTTTGCACCGTGCTAAATGTGTATGCACTAAAATTAAATATTGGGAAGACTGATGTAAGAGTAGGTGGTTTAACTCATTTCTAGGCATTTTTCCTTATTTTAAGTCATATTATCTGGTCATGTTGTCATATTGCACTGAAAGATAATTAACGCTTAAAATAACAGTTCAAACAGGCAAAATTATCTGCATTTTTTAAAACAAGCAATACTCAGGATAAATATTTGAACAGCACAAAACTTAAGCAAAATCTCTTTTGTCTTTCAATCTCTACTCACTCATGTCTAAGAGAAATTAAAGACATTAAGAAGATTCTTAATTTCATTATTTCTCTTTCTTATGGGTTTACTTGGAGTGGAATAATGGAACATAATAAGACAACTTTCACTAGATAAAATGACTTCAAATGAGTAAAAATATCTATACTGTTAGCAATCAAGGTTCTGTGCAGGTAAAGTTTTTGTTTATCAAGATACAAGCAATGAAAATGTTCCTTCAAAGGTACAACAGTGATTTCAAGGTCCAACTGTGAACCTTAATTGAAGTTCTTTTCCTAGGTGAAAAGTACATATTTGTACATTTTCATAACGTAATGTTTTAAAACAGAACAATAAAATAAAAAGCCTGGGTTGTGTGGAGTCATAACAATTTAGAAAATACAATTTCAGTGGATTATGGTACAATTATGTTCCCTGACTTAAGATACTGAGATGTACCCTTGAAAGTATCACCCCAGTGACAGTGTCATACACTTTTTTGAGAGTGTAGAAATAGGTCGTTATAATATAACATTCTTATAACAACGTCAATATGAGAAATATTAAATATTTTGACTAGACTGAATATGATTCAGCTCAGAAGATATATCTTTTTGCTCTGTATTACTTGTTACATTAGCCTCCTAGCTCCAGTGCAAAACTAAAGAAACAAACTTCAGACACCAAACATTTCTTGGCTGATTGATGTGGGGTAAAGGGAAAGCTGTGGAGCCTGAAGTTAACTCTTCTTCATCTTATTCTGAGAGGCTCCTTCTTATAATTGCAGCTTTCACTTCTTCATCCCAAAACTGTCAGGACTTCATTGACAAAGGGCCACAGTAAACGCTCACTGACTTTAGCTCAGTTGAGCTGAAGAACACGTTGAGCAGAGCGTAGGCATCATGCTGCATGCGTGTTGAGTGTTTGTGACTGCTGAAGGTGGCAATGGTGTTAAGACGAGCGCTTCAACTGACTCTCTTTCATCAAGGCTTAATCCATCTACCTAATGTACACGCAGAGAAAGAGCAAACAGGCCACACTGTTTACTCACACTTCACTCTGCACACAGATACGTACAGTGTTGAGTTATGGGGCTACCATATCCATCAAGTGTAGGCCTGTGCAACAAACTATGAAAATCATTTTAAATGCTCATCAAAACACTACACTACTTCTATACTGCTCACTTCCATCTTAGCCTGTGATGAAGCTCATGTGGTACTTTGCTCAGTGACCCAAACAAAAAAGAACACAGCGCTGGAGAAAGAATGCAGCAATAGATCCATGTAATGCGATAACGGGACTGAAATCAAGGTGTCAGTAACACCGCCTGCTGCCTCTCTCTGCGCTTTCCATTGAGGCAATTTCCTATGAGCCCTGCTCTCCTGCTGATGGGAAGCCTCCTGTGTGCCTTATCTGGCCAGAGGATCTATATTAAACACCCTGGCACAGCTCCCCCTGCGCCCATCTCCCCATCCCTATCTCAGCCTATCTCTCCCCATCTGGAGGCTTTGCTCCAAATTATTCTTCTCTTTTTCTTTATTTTCCACTGCGTTGTTTACTCAGCAAGGTAGAGAATAAAAAAGGGGGAAAAAAGAAAAAAATCTGTCTCAAAATTTCACAATTGCCAAGACAAGGCAGGCTTTGAAGTGTGTCAATATGAAAGTCAAACTGATTTGCACTACAGTTTTGTGTCACATGAATTTTACAGTCATTCAGCCAAGTTTCAGTGAATGTTTTGTTCTGTATACTTTTATATACTTCTGCAACTGAGTCCATCACATTTATGCACGGATCCTTTGTATTATTCTTGTGTGCATGAATTTCCATTTCACATGGTTTGTTTTCTTCACCTGTGTTTGATTCTGGCATTTCACTCCACCTCTCTCTCTCCTGTCACTCACGCTGCCTAGCCAGGCCCTGCCTGCCTCTGATCGCAGCGATACGTCAACTTGTGGGAGCAGGAAATGAAACCTTTCATTCCCTCCTCCTCCATAGCCTTTATCAGAGCAAACTAGGCTTCTCCATGCCAGCCTGCTGCTTAATAAACTCATTTTGCACCCTGAGAATACCTGCTTATCTACACACACACAAGCAAAGCGCACCTTCCCTCCCCCCTCCTTCTTCAGCCTTCAATCTACTCTTAATATTAATTATTAATTCCAGAATAGCCACAGCGTTACCTGTCTAGCTTACTTTTCTCTGACATCTATAATGCTGTGAAGGAACAACAGCTGCAGTTCTGAGATCAGGAGCCGAGTGGGGAGTCTAAGGCCTACGTTTGAAAGTGAACTAAAACTTAGGCTTTCCTTCTGAAAGCACAGACACAAATACCCACAGGCATGACTGTTTCCTTTTAGCCTCATCAACCCAGATTTTAATGGTAAGATTTATGATAAAGTCATAAAAGCACAAAGACAGCCTTTCCATCATGAGGTATGAGAACACTGCTGTTCATAATCTGGCCAGTGGTGCCTCCTACAGGCTGCATTGGAATTACATGATTAGAGGTGTTGGAAATTGATCCACAGACTATTAAAGAACACAAAACCCACATAAATCTTTGCTGATTGTGACTTCTTGTAACTTTAGTGAACTCCTGAAAGGCTAGTTACATTTAATGAGATGTTTCAAGACATCAAATTAAGTTGTGAAATTGTTTAAATACAAGTAAAAAATAAAATGTTAGAAATCAACATGTAAAAAATTCCGATATTACTAGTAAAACTTAGCATGTAGTATTTCAGTAGTAAGAATTAATGTTTACAATTCCTTTTAATGGGAGGAACGATTTAATGGGAGGAGGTAAATATAGTGAAATTTACAAGATAAAAATACAGCTTTGACATGGTGACATTCTGATTATTATGCTATAATTAATGTAATACTAGTAAAACTGAAATGATACATGTGAAAATGTAATTCTTACATATAGAAAAGTTTTTCCACAAATGTATTTGTACATTTTTACTGGTCAACTGGGGCATTAAATGGGGCAAGAAGAATTTCAACATGTCATAATAATAATAATAATAATAATAATAATAATAATAATAATAAGAATAAGAATAAGAATAATAATCCTCTGAACTGGTGAAAACAAGAGTTCTTACTAGTGAGATCCTGTATGCTGAAATATAACTCCTGCTAGTAAAATTTTAATTTAACATATTAAAGCTACTTTATGTACTTTTTGTTTAGCAGTACTAAAAATACCTTCCTTTACTTGTACTTTACTGTACTTTTTTTCCTAAATTTCTGATATCAGAAATAGTGGATTAGAAGCTATAGCGTCTTTCCAAAAACGATCTGAATCTCTGATGATGAACTACTGAACACGAAAGTCATGTGACTTCGGAGACACTTTCATGTCATGTGACTCTTCACTTCCTCTCAGTGGAAGTTATGGACTGGTTTACAGGAGAGAGAGTCATCGGGAAACAACAGCCAGGTAGCAGAGAACTCCGGCTTTATGTTGCTTCATTTTTCTGAGTTTTGTTTTGTTTTTATGAGTTTTTTATTCAGTTTAGGTTGTTGGGTAAAGATTTAGGAGCACTGATCAGTCTCTGTGTAGAGCAGACCACACGCAGCACAGCTGAGACAGACTAACTCCAGGATTCACATCCAGACACACCACTGGTACTAAAGCTCAGCGGTCGCCTTGTGCACGTAAAGGGGGAATAAAACCTTAATGTCCATTAAAGTGCTATAAACTGCGATTTTTATTCTGTTTTATTCTAAATTCTTATTTTTGTAAAAGACCCTGAGATTTTGGACTCTAAATGGTACTATATAAAATAACAAATATTATTATTATTATTAATATTGTTATTGTTATTATTCAAACTATCTAATGGAGTGAAATAATTCCGTTTGATAGCCATTGTAGAGCATTCACTGCACTCTTGTAGCTGTGTTGTGTGAGAAGCAGAAGAGAGAAGAAGGAAAGTAATTCATTTTCTTCACTTTTATTTAGTATAATCGTTTTTTTCACATCAGAGACACATTCTGCTTAATAAAAATGTTAATATTTTGTTCACTGCTTAAAGAAAGCAGGTTATTTCGAGGATTTTATATGAGGATCTATTTTTTAAAAAAAACTGATGGAAGAGTCCTTCAGTATTGATCCACCCATTCCTCATACACCAAAGCACATAGCTAATGGATTTAGTTCAGTATGAAAATCCGTCAAACCATGCAGTCTCCATCTCTGTTCATACTTTAATTATTTTAATTAATTGTATGCAAAACCTGTACCAGAGCCTTTAAGCTTGTTCTCTCTCTCTCTCTCTCTCTCTCTCTCTCTCTCTCTCTCTCTCTCTCTCTCTCTCTCTCTCTGTCTGTCTCTCCCTCTCTCTCTCTCTTTCTTTCTTTCTTTCTTTCTTTCAAGGTCTGACCGTGGCAGTGAG
The DNA here is from genome assembly GCF_015220715.1 of Pygocentrus nattereri. Classification (NCBI taxonomy): domain Eukaryota; kingdom Metazoa; phylum Chordata; class Actinopteri; order Characiformes; family Serrasalmidae; genus Pygocentrus; species Pygocentrus nattereri. The sequence continues at coordinate 29,475,218 of NC_051227.1, read as the reverse complement.
TTTGCTCCTTGTCTTTGTGATTGTACTCCTGGCAGCTGTAGTCTACACTCCTCGAGGTGTGAGGTGCTGCAGGAGAAGAAACATGACTGAAGAGCACCTCTCACTCACTGACAGTAGAGTCTCATGACAGTCTCCACACTTCAGCTTGTTTATGATGGACTTTTGTCACCAGTTCCCTCTTTTACATCTAAACTTGGTTATCTGGCTTCTGTGCATGGATAAATGTGCACTCTGCAAATGGAAATAATGGACTGCAGTCAACAATGGACACAGTGGAATCACTGTGGTGCTGTGTTGTGTTTCATAATTGCATATCACTGAAGGACACTTACAAATAAAATCGTACAGAGACATTCTGATTACCTCAGAGGACTGTGGGTCACTAAAAAATCTCAAAGCTTTTGTTGTCAAAGCTAAGTGTCAGCAGTATTTTCTGTATTCATTTTTATAAAAATGGATTAATCTTATGGATTTGAGTGTCCCAGTTTTTAGTTTACTATACTGTATTAAATTAGGAAGCTAAGTGTTAAATCTAGCCTAAATTATCTATAGTCTTGGTAGAGTAAAGGTACAGATTTTTTTATTTATGTAACCCATAAATGTAATTTCAGGATATCCTGCCCTCCCAAACCTCCCATACCTGATCCTGTGGCAAATGTAGTTCCTCTAGTGACCAGCAGAAGGGGTTAGAGAGCTATAAATTTCCTTATAGACTAAGGCTCTGGGTTCCACAGTTTAGAAGCACATTAACTGAATGAGGCCTCTCCATGTTTTCTGTATTTTGTAGAAGGTCAGTATCTGCAAATCTAAGATCATATGTTGGAGCATAAACAGACAGATGCACGACTGCTAGGTGATTTAGAGCCTAAAAAACTACTAGCTACTAGTAGATTGTTAAATCTATTCTGAACGATACAGGTAGCCAGTGCAGTTCTTTTAAAACAGGAGTGATATGAGCTCTCTTTTTTGTAAGGGATGTGTTAGACACTGTTCAGTTCACCTAGTTCAACATAGTTTAATGAATGTAATCTAACAACAGAATTAACAATATTGTGTAACAACAGACGCAGTCATAACTTACTCATAAGATATAAATTACTTCCTTAGTCAATTTATTGGCCAACAAGCCTCCTATGAATAAAGCCTGCTTATTAAGAATTCACTGAACTTTTAAAACTCATTTCAATTGTGTATTTCTATATGCAGGATGCTGTCTGGGGCATTCTGGTCTCATATAAGATTCATCACTGAATGATCGATCTCTCGAACAATCTTTCAGGCCTGCTTGAAAGATTCACGTTTTACATTAGGGTAGGTGTTCAGTGTCCACAGGATGTAAAGTGGCTGTCTTTCACTGCCCTTAGTATTAAGTAGAGAGCCAACCTTATTGCATTTTCATTCCTAGACTTAATTACATTTCAATAACCCTGATCCTCCGACATCCTTTCTTTTTTCCAAATAGTTGCCGAGCCAAGGCCTTTAAGCTAGCTTTAATTGAAAGTTGTGATTGCCTTGGTCCTGTTTCCTGGCTTGATGTTAAACCAAGACAGTCACTATATCCACCGTAATCCTATCTAATCTGGTCTTCCTGGGCTCTGCCTGCTAATCCACACACGATGAGGCAGAGACCTGGTCACTAATAGATAAACACACAGCAGCTCTATGCATAGGATTATATATGATAAAGACCACAGGGGAACCATCAGGTTCTTTTAGCCCTTCAAAGAAGGCCTAATGTTTTCTCTGCAGTACAAAAATACATATGTGTAATGTTGAGATCATTCTTATTTAATAGAATCGTCATGCTGGTTGTAATTCAGCTCTGTAGGACTTTGGAGTAATACTTTTAGGTCATTGTTAAGTTTCAATTGGAAAACATAAGGGCAAAATTCTTGAAACAACCAATGGAAAATTATCCAATCATGATCTCTGGTATCTGGGTACATCCAGACAAGTTAGTGCTTTCATTTTTCAGGATTTCAGGAGCTGAACTGAAAAGCCTAAAGAGTTATATTAAGATTAAAATTAAGTGACCCTTATTAGTCCTACACTGGGGACTGCATTTGACCCATGTACGCAATGAAACACCACATACACACTAGTGAATGCACACACACACTAAGGGGCACTTGCCCGGAGCGGTGGGCAGCCCTATGGAGCGCCCAGGGAGCAATTGGGGGTTAGGTGCCTTGCTCAAGGGCACTTCAGTCATGTACTGTCAGCCCAGGGGATTGAACCGTTGACCTTCCAGTCACAGGGCTGGTTCCCTAACCTCCAGCCAATGACTGCCCCAATTACCCACTAATTAAGAACGTTTTTGAGGTAATTTCCCTCATTTTTTACTTGAGTTTGGACATTTATGGCTGAAACTGATGGCTTGTCATGATTCTCCACTGATAAAGATGATACATGTTAAGGAATGTTAAGAAAACTTTTTATAAAGAGTAACCTACAATACAGGGGTGTCCAGTCTTGCACTGTGTGGCCAAAAGTATGCAAACATTTCACATCACAACTTTTTAAGCATGTTTGACATCCCAGTCCAAATCTATGGGCATTAATCTGGAGTTGGCTCCCCATTGCAATGAAAACAGCCTCTGCTGTTCTGGGAAGACTTTCCACAAGATTTGGGAATGTGTGTGGGACTTTTTGCCTATTCATTCAAAAGAACATTTGTGAGATCAGACACTGATGTTGGAGAAGGTCTGGCTCACAATCAATGTTCCAATTCATCCCAAAGGTGGACAGTGGGGTTGAGGTCAGGGCGCCCCCCCCCCAACAGGGGCACAATTGTGGTGGAACAGGAAATGGTCTTCCCCAAACTGTTGCAACTAAGTTGGAAGCACATAATTGTGTAAAATGTCTTGGTACGCTGTAGCATTACATTATACTTCACTGGAATTAACAGGCCAAGCCCAAACCCTCAGAAATAGACTAGGTTAGAAATTTCACAATCTGATTTGTGGCAGAGGTGGCATCCTATGACGGTGCCATGTTTAACATCATTGAGCTCTTCAGTTCAGCCCTTCTACTATCCATGTTTGTCTATGGACATTACATGATTGTGATTGATTTTGTACACCTATTAGCAATGACTGTGGATGAAACACCTGATCTCAATACATAAGAGGGGTGTCCATGCACTTTTCACCATATAGTGTATCTACAAAAGGTATGTCACAAAATTGGAAGAATTCTTTTGCAAAAAAAATTCATGTTCCTCAGTGATCTTCTTTGTGTTGATCCATGTTTGTATGAGAGCAGGGCTTTATTAGTTGTCTGGAGACAGAGATTTAGCTAAAGAGAAATGAGCTGTCAGATGGAGGCATAAAGAGCAGTTAGCGGTTAGAGGAAATCTACATTTATGACTAATGAATCCTGGCATTTTATGAGATTTTGTAGAGGAGAGGGTGTGCTAGAATGTTCCAGTAGTTCTTGTTCAGTTCAATTGAATACCAAAACTGTACGCTGTTTTGAAGATGACTGAAAACTAGGAACGTTGTGATCTTCAAATTTATGATGACGACAGACCCGAAAATAAATGAGTTGAAGTGATTGCATAACACATTGTAGCAACTCAGTGTCACGACAATAAACATAATTATCATTGGCCCCCAAGCAGTGTGCTTTCAGTCTACACCTATTATGACTACATATGCCTGTTTTTCATAAACGGAGTGTATGGTAATTATGGCCATTGTCTTCTGGCCTAAAACTGTGGTGCAATGATAATGCATGTGCTGGCATAAACTGGGGGAGGGGATGCAGAGGGAGCTGTGGGGAGTTTAATCTGTGGCCCAGATATTTCAAAGGATTTGATGAATTTGTCCTCCTCTGCCATGCTATCCTCTCCCAATCTGTCAACTTGGTCCCTCACTGCAGCTAATCAGAATCACACTCTTCAGTCACCAAATGTATGAGGTACACAAGATTAGGGCTGCTAAAAACATCATAATACCTGAAAACGTTTTTACGATACACAATGCACACAGTGTAGTTTTAGTGGTTTGATAAGTTTGACCACACAAAAAAGAAGCAGTAGTACCAAACCACTATGAAAAACTATTAAAAACTGTGATTTTATTTACAATTTTACCTACTGTGCTTACAGGACTAATTAAGATCCCTTTGTAATGAAACATGCAGTTGGTCAGTGCCTTTTAGGTACTGATAATATCCACAATATGATCACAAGAGCTCTTTGATGCCCTTCTCCAGTTTCCTTTTAGTCTTTCACACTTTCACAAGTGCATTAACAAAACAAAATTGCAAAAATACTCTGTAAACTTTAGTCATTACGACTGATTCGTGTTTCTGTGAGAATGTCTGTCCATTGTTGTGTCTATTTTATTTAATTACATATTTATTTTATTAGAATGCATCAAGATAAAGTTCTTTAACATTCAGGCACAGGTGCTACATTAGTTGCTAACAGTTGTAAACAGATACATTGATACAAAAAGCAAAATAAAAGATATACACTGAGATCTTTCTGTTTATCCACAGGCTCTAGAACTGAAGCAGATACACAGACGCTGAGACCTTGTTATTGCTGAAAAACATAGTGACGGATAGTGTACGCCACTTCCATGCTGAATTCGTGTAGCAGCGACACAAGTTCAGTGCCACCAGGTAAAGGAGAAAAGGGGCAAACATTTTCCCTCTCCTTGTTTCGACCAACAGTGTCAGAATTTTGACATAGTACCTTCAAACAATTTTTATGAGGTCATTGTTTTAAAATACTATATCAAAATTCTGACACACTAAGCCATCAATTAATTGGCTTAATATTTTGAAAACAATTATGAAATTGTAACTTGAAACAATGACATTTTTTATAATGTTGACTAACTATATTAAAATTAAACCTTTTAAAAGCTTAATTAAAATGGTTTAAGATTTATAATAATTTTGGGGAATAAAAAGTTATTTTATAAAAGGTATTTGGGAATACAAAAGTCATTATTTTGAGATGTCAACATTTCAAGGATTCATTATTTCAAGAAAATAAGTCATTATTTCTACATAGTAACTCAAAACATTTGACACGTTGATGCCACAAACTATGGCATGCCGTTTTAGCTTTTAGTCCTTTTTTTCTTGATATGAGGAATTCAATTTGAACATGTGAAAATGTAATTCTTACTAGTAAAAAATACATTTTTACATGTGAAATATTTTTTACTAGTAAGAATTCAACTTTTACTAATAAAAATGTATTTTTTACTAGTAATAATTACGTTTTCACATGTGTAAATTGAATTCCTGATATCAAAATCTGAATACCTACATGTAAGAATTTAATTTTCACATGTTCAAATTGAATTCCTGATATCAAGAAAAAAAGGATTTAAAAGCTAAAACGGCTTGCCATCATAAACAGACAGACCCCAGTTTTGTTTACTGTCCAACACCGTCTTTTATCTCTCTCTCTCACACACTCGCACACAGACAGATAGAGGGGGCGGCCAGGGAACACAAGCACTTTATCGTTTTTAAAAAATGTATATTTCTTTCTCCTTAAAGGAGCAGTGTGCTACTCTAACATGTCCTGTGTTGTGTTCTGGGTCCGTGTCCTGGAGCTGGGTCTTCAGGCTGCCTGTCTGAATGGCGCATGCGTTTTAGCTCCTCTAGTGAGGGAGCTCAGTAGAGGAGAGTCTCTGCACATCTTCCTCTGTCTCAGCTCGACAAATTATGTCCGTTTTTCTGCCGCTGTCACTTTCTTCTTCACTTTCCGGACCCTGAATGGCGCTGGTGACCGTGCAGCGCTCGCCGACTCCCAGCACCACCTCCAGCCCGAGCGTGTCGGTGAGTGAGTGAGAGTAACGTTAGTAATAACGGCTGATCGCCCGTTTATGAAATGAGTTATTCTACGCTGTTCCCGGGGCTGCTGTCTGCGCATGCGTTAGCACGGCTAACAGCCCAGTTGTGCTCTTTACTATAACTTTGCTAAGCTAACTAGCAGATTTCGGAGTCACCTGTCGGGGTCAAACGACTTCTACATTTGTTGCTCTACCCTAGTGCTGTCTTTACCGTCCTTACATACAAACCAACACCAGCTAAATCTGAGTTACCCGCCTTTTAGCTTTCTTCAGACACCGGCTCTCCCTCTCCTCAGCAGGCTCTGTTAGCTCCGGGATTAGCCTGCTGCTACAGTCCTGCTCCACTAACTTGTCGGCACATCTGTAGGTTAGCAGGTTGAGCTTCACACTAACGTTATCTTTAAATGATGTAGCTAGCTCTGTTTATTTCTCAACACGTGTAGCAACACTGGTGGACCTACGTTAGAAAATGAGTCGTTAACTCTTAACATTAGTTGACCCTCCAGAAAGCTAGACAAGCAAAAAGGAAAGCTAATATCCAGAGGCTTGTCAGAACAACAGGCGCCACAAATCAAATGCTGAACCAAACAGCTGTGATGTATTTACTCGGTGTATGATTTTAGCCTCATTGTTAAGTAACCTAGAGCAACGTGTCCTAATCCCCTCTCTGGATTACCCCCTGCGATGGACAGGGTAGTCCTAAAATACCATATTAAGCTCATAATTATGCGACGAATTGAATCAGGTGTATTAGAGTTGTAGCCAACACATGGACTGGACATCAGTCTTACTTATTCTGTGAATTAAGACAGGTTTTCTAACATTCTTTAATGTCGAAGCTTCCTTGGTTTGCAGGTATTTTATCTAAATGTATATTATTTGAGTTGTTATTTACATGATGACATGAGATTGTTGCTCTTTAAGGCGTCCCGTCTATACCTTTGTGGATGATGCGAGTAGACAATGCATGAAATGTGGGTTATTGTGGTAGCCTGTAGCCCACCTGTCAGGTTGTATCATGTTGTAGTTAGGAGGGCCTTGGTCTAATGTCTAGTGACAGTGCAATCATCATGACATCGTTTCTATAATGACGAAGCCTGGTTCCTTGTCCTCTGTTTCAGAGTTCTTTAGCAGAGCTAGGGGCTCCCTGAGACAGTCCTACAGACCCTGGGCTGCTTTTGTGCTTTCTTGCAAAGCACTCTGGTAAACTTAGTTTATTAATTAAGAAGCCCATCATGTGGTAGGGCAGGTGTGTTAGACATAAAGATGTGCAGAATATGGGGTCCACAGAACAGACTTTGGAAACCCTTGAGATAAGTGCAGCTTGATTCAGATGAGATTTGGACTTCAGACCCAGCATGAGACTGAAATTCTGATTAAAATATTTTTGATTCACCTTAAATAGTCCAACAGTTATGTTCTGGTTTGTGGTGGAAAACTTTGTAAGACAGCTTTGTAGGGCCACAATTAATTCAGCTAGTTTTTCTGGTGCTGACATTATATTTGTACAAACAGGTTTTTTTTTTATGAGGCTTCTATTTGTTGTTGGAGTTTCTTTATCTATATAGTTTGATTCTTTCTCACTTGTCTTTAAAGGTAGCCAGTTGTATGTTTAAAAAAAAGTAGTGCTCTGGACTCTTCAGTGAAATATCTAGGTTAGACCATCAGACCGTTAGTGAAAGGCTGTAACGAAGAGCTCCAGCCAAACAGAAAAATCAGGTTATTTAAGTTAAATGGGCTGATTTTCCCCTGTGGATGTGATGCTACCAGCTGCCCATCATGTGATCCCAGTGAGGCACTCATGTGAGTCATCTTGTGAGATGCCTCGAGCTTTTCCTAGAGAAAGTCCTATGTGAACCTCTCTGCTTCTGTGTTGCCCCAACACGTAATGCGCACTATTCAGTGCAACATGTAGTAAAAATGATTGGCGCCTTATTGGTATGCTTAGCTTAGGGCTTCTAGCTCAGGTTTTGTGCTGACTTTGTGCTTTCGGTGCACCTTATTAATCAAATTTCTGAAATGAGTGATCATGAAGAAAACTGAGGGCTTAAGGAACTGCCCTTTTCGTCAAGGTTGCACAGTATATTGTTTATTAGTCATTATTACAGTTTTGACATTTGCAAATGAGCCATTTAGCCATTTGACTATTGTTCTGAGGAATCAACAGTAAATCCATAAAATAAGTTTTCTTAGGGTACTGTTTTGTCTTATAATGCCCTTCATGTACTCCTCCACCATGAACACATTTAAACATATGTTTAAGGCCAACTATTGTAGAATGTGTTATCAGGCATCATATTGGCAACCATTTCATATAAAAACTGAGTGTAAGCTTTTAGAGGCATCAGACTCTTCAGACATCTGGTTCCCCTCACCACCACTCACACTTTTGTCTCTAAGTTTCTCTAGAATGTAGTTTCATATTAAACTATTGTGAATCACTTTTTTTTAGCATCTTAATGATTTATGTTTAAATGTTTAGAAATTCCCCTTTTAATATATTGCCAGGTGCATTGCAATTCAACATAGAACCTTACAAATCCAACATTTTGTCTATATTGTGAAATCCTGCTTTCCATTGCTATTACCATGAGAATCTTGCTGCCTCAGCAAGCGGCCTCAGCGCAGGTACAGTGAATTTGGTGAGCTTTCAACTCTGTACTTCTTCTCTCTGGCAGTGTGTGTGTCACTGTAGGAGATGGGAACTGTACAGGCATCTGACTAGATCCCATTAACCTAGTTTGGTGTCACAGTGTGGCCCTCTGTGGAACACTGGAGGATTGGCAGCTGATCCCTGAGAGAAAGCACTAGGAGTCAGGGATTATTGGAGCAGGCAGTGTGGATTAAAGCCAGTCTGGGCCTGAGCAGGGCAAGAGCCTGCAGCTGCTGGGTTTTACGTGGTGCTACCCTGTTGTAGCTGATTTCCTTTAGCCTTTCCTGACTGCTTCAGAAAATAAAGGAGTTGCAGAAAAGAGATGGCTTAGGGTTGGAGATGGGAATAAGTTGCTGTTGTTGGTGATAGCATTGGTGCCCTATAAAGCTAAAGAGGATTGGGGTTAATTAATAAGTGGATAGGAGACCTTCTGGCATAAGACAGTTGTTGCTGGAAGAATTTTTGTGTTGTGCATCATGTGATCTGCTTAACCGATTCAACTTATTTTTCTCTTGCTTATGAAAATGTTTTTCAGTGTAGAATTTTGTTCCCTCTGCAATGATGGATAACGTGTATAGTTTGATGCCAGACTGAACCAGTTGTGCTGAATTTTGACTAATCTTTCATTCTTGCTTTGTGTCTGTTTATCTCCATGTGTCTACAGGAGGCAGGGAGTGGTGAAGATGACCGTCATTCCCAGCCCAGAAGGTAAGGACCACCTTTTCATTCTCACAGTTCTGTCCAGTTCTAGTCTAGGACAGGGCTGCTCAGTACACATAAAATAGCATACCAGTATATCCACATTGCTATATATTGCATTATGTCTTCCAGTGTGTAAAAACATCTTAGTGACTCCTTTATGTGGTTAAAGATTAGTCTGGAATGTTTTTGACTAAAGTGGTTTGTTTGTTGGATCATTTGAATGTTTTGCTGCATCTAAGCACTCACAGAAACTCATCTGGAGCAGCTATGATTGATCAGGAGACTCCTAGTGCACCATAAAATAACAGTGATTTGCTCAAACCATCAAATCATTTACAGCCTTCTGTGGAATTGGTATTACAAAGGCCAATATTGCAGTAATGATTAATATGACATTACTAGTCTAGAATATCTGCTGTTAAATTAAAAAGTGACCTCTTTTTCATGTTTCATGTTGTAGTAGTAAGCAAGCCTTACTGATATGGAAGCTCATTCATGGTTCATTTCCCAATTTTTAGAATCTCTTTAAAGAATGGCTTCCTGAAAAAAATCTTATTTATACAGTCTTCCCTTAATCCCAGATGTAATTGATCCCTTAATCCCAAATGTAATTGATCCAACATAGGTTTGGTGTCTGAAGTTTGCTTCTTTAGCTTTGCACTGGAGCTACCAGACTAATACAATAGAAGTCTATGTCGTCTAAATTGATTTTCAGTAATAAACACTTCAGTCAGTTTTTAGCTACATTAGCCTTGTAGCTCCAGCGCAGGACTAAAGAAGCAAACTTGGCTGATCAGGTACGTTTGTGTAAATCTGATTCTTTTTTTCTTTTTTTTGCTGAGCCATTCTTTTAAGATCACTGCTTTAGACACCCAAATACAGACAACCTTTAGTATTTAGTCTTGTTCCATTTTTTTCTGATGACCCTTTATGGGATAATTGCTTAGTGAAAGTGCAGTACTCAGTTTGGCCACTGTGAGGAGTCTTCTGATTATTGCAAGACTAAGAAGACTGTACAGTGTGTGTTCTGGCATGACTCCACTTACACTAATGCATAGGTGCTTAGGACGTTTGTTTGAATTTAATTAAAATAAGCTTAATAGTAAGTCTGTGCTCCAGAGTAGCTCAGTCACCAAAGGTACTATCTCAGTTAGTATACAGTTGGGTTCTTCAGTGGCACATGAGCAAGACTCCGATAGACTCCACTGGCGTCTGAGCCCAGGAGGCCATGAGAGACAGACAACCTGCGCTGCTATTGGGAGTCTTTTCTGAGACACTGTGCTACTTGGGTACACTGTGGGTTGTGCAGGCAGCAGTTAGTCGGCTCATTTTGTTGCAGAAGTCCATGCTGTAGTCTGTCTTATGAAAAGAATGAATGTGCATGTGCATGCATAATTTGTGTTGTGTTTATCATAATGATAAAAAAATAAAAGGAGGACTACCAAGGCCCATAAGTTCACTCCCTAGACATTTATTTGCCTGTATCATTAACAAGAATACAATCAATACAAAATCCGAAGAAACATTAACTACATAGAGTATGTTTGTTTATGCGTATTGAGGCATTTGAATCCATTTTTGCCTCTTTTCTGCTGTTTTCATTAGAAGCAGTTGTCAGTGTAGTATCTGACCTCCTGAGTGCATCAGTCGAAACAGTGTAGAGGCCCAAAAGGAGTACTTGCTCATTTGAATTAAAATATGAACATTAGTCTATTACTTAACTTTGTAAGTTTATGTAAGTTCATTGGAAAGAGAAATGAGACCATTGTTTAAGCACTGTTGTGCAAAGGTGATCATATGATCCAGGTAATGGCATTATTTGCATTATTATCAGCCATCTGATGTCACTGAACTGTTTGTGTTTGTATTTACTAGACCGCAGTGCGTCAATGCAGACGTCAAACGCGGTCCCTCATGTCGGTGTCTCTTATGTTGCTCTGTCAGGTGACTCTGCAGTATTTCGTATAGAGGCCTCTATCACACGAACATCTAAAATCTTATAAAAAAAATGTTCAAAAGGTTTGAATCACTCGGTTAAATTTGTACATCGCCAGCTGAGCTTCTTTTGGAAATCTGGGAAGTGATCAGTCAATAATGACTGAACCTTTCTGCTTCCTTACAATCCATTATCTTCCAGGGATACTCCAGTGTTTTTCAAGCTAATCTTTCAAGCTAATCTGCTGGGTCTGTTGCAAGATTGATTGCCACAGAAGGTCTATTCTCTGTACAAACACATTTATAATAGATGCCACTGGGTTTCAGCAACTGTCCTTTGGCTCCTGTTGTTTTCTGTTGTTCATGCTAAGTGACTATATGTCGCAGCAGATAGAGAGAGTATGTTAAAGAAATGCAGGGGTTTCACTCCAGCCTCTTTCAGAGGGCCGCAGTGGTTGATACATACATGTTCTGATGCACTTTATTGTACTTGTATGTGAAGACTGAATGCTGTTTTGAATCTATTATGTTAAATACTGTTAAATTTACAGTACTTTACAAAAGTACCACCATTCATTCATTCATCTATTTATCAGTTATCCAGTTTTCAGGATATATTTGTGAGGACAAGATATATTAGAAAATCCACTAAGGAAGGGTAAAGTAAAAGGAAAATATGTGGGAAAAAAACAGGAGTTTCCAAAACTGGAGTTCAAAAAAGATTGAAAGATATAGAGAAAATGGGGCTCTTAACAACCCTGCAAGACCTGATAGAGCACCTAATCTTAATGGCTGTTTTGAAAAGAATTTAAATAAATTCAGGGTTTCTGACTTTTGCACACATTTTTGACTTTTTGCATTACATTTGACTGATGTTGTAATTTGAATCATGCTCTGATTGGTTGGTCACTTTTTGAGCTTTGTTATGCAACGCTACACAGCCCAGCATGCTAAGAGGTAGGAAGCCTGAGAAGTGGCTTTCATGACATCAGGTTTTGGTTCTGTAGTAACCAACACAAAATGTAAACTCTCCGATCAGGTCGTACAGTGCACTCCACAAGTTTGGCTCGTAACTGCAGCTGCACATGTGGCCTCAATTATATGGTGCATTAGGTAATTCTGACATGTGAATGATATCATTTCCTTGTGATTTTATCCTATCCGAGGGCCTCTGTATTATCATCTGCCTCAAAAATATAGGCACCCAGCCCCCCATGTAACAGCCTGACCCACTGCTGATTATATAACGTGTATCCAAAATTAACAGTGGATCAAGTCGGGTATCATACACCTGCGTACACACTCATGCACACACGTAGACTGTGGCTGCATGCAAATGTAACTGAATAGTTTAAAAAATGGTTGACCCAGGTGAGTGGGACAGTTCCTGTAATGCTTTTGTGACAAAGTGTAGTTTGTAGTGTAATATGTTATGCTTTCTCTGGCACCAGAGAGATAGATGAATTAAATAGATAAATTCACTGCTCTTTGAGCAGCATCCTCTCTTAAATTAAAGATTGTACTGAATAAATAAACTATGAACTAAATAATGCCCCTACTTACTGAGGCATTCAAACACAGTTTGACGGGTGCTGTGCGTGCCCTTAAAACTGAACGTTACTGAGTCATGTGAATGTTTTGTACTTTGTAGGTCATAGCATGCTGTGCTTGGAACAACAGATTGTAAAAAAGCGAGAGGGTGGGGGTTTATGGATGTGAAGAAGGACAGCTCACGCACATTTGTATTTCTGTCCTGTTTGCACCATTAAAAAAGGGAAAGTGCAAAGTGAGTAGTAGAAAAGCTGCATCTGCAAAAGAGTTTAGACATTCTGTGATCATTATGTTGCTAGTGTATGGCCCCAGAGGTCACTGAAATGTTTTGCCTTTACTGACATACTGAGAAAATCATGGTATTTTTATGGGGCCATTCAGTCATTGCCTTGCCTTACACTCATTTGCTCTGTCCTCTGGCCTGGTTGCAGTAACTGACATTAGACTTGAGACTAGAGAATAATCTGTGAGCAGAGAGAAAGAGAAGCTGAAGAGAAGTTTGAACAAGTAGAAAGACTGGGTTTGAAAAGAAAGGAGTCAGTGATATAGAGATGACATCTATTTACAGGTAACCTACATTTACAGTGTGTGGCTGAGCAGGTTCATCAGGACTTGGGTGTGCATGTGCGTGAGGCACAAGGCTTAGGCTGAGCTAATGTTCCTCTAAGGGCTGGGCATGCAAGCGGTGCTACAAGCTGAATCACGTCTGATTCTTTAATTTCACCCAGTTCTCACACCTGACCAGTTCTTGACTGAAAATGAAAAGCTTATGGCCTGAGTGAACACTTGCCTTGGAGACTTCCTTTTTTCCATTTTAACAAACTGTAAGATCAGTTGAATTTTCACACGTTCACATATATCCACCATTACTTACAAACAATTACTTTCCACTAGCCTGATCAGTAGAGTATTTTCACATGGTCCACTGCAGCTTAGACCTATTTTCTATGCTGTCTTTAGCTTATTATAACTGTCCGTCCATCCATCCATCCATCATCTTCCGCTTCTCCGGGGTTCGGGTCGCGGGGGCAGCATCCTGAGCAATGAAGCCCAGACCTCCCTTTCCCCAGCCACTTCCACTAGCTCCCTGGGAGGGATTCTGAGCCGCTCCCAGGCCAGCTGGGCGATATAGTCACGCCAGCGTGTCCTGGGTCTTCCCCGGGGTCTCCTCCCCGGTGGACTTGCCTGTGACACCTCCCAAGGGAGGCGTCCAGGAGGCATCCTAACAAGATGCCCAAACCACCTCAACTGGCTCCTCTCGACGTGAAGAAGCAGCGGCTCTACTCCGAGTCCCTCCTGGATGACCGAACTTCTCACCCTATCTCTAAGGGAGAGTCCAGCCACCCTGCGGAGGAAACTCATTTCGGCCGCTTGTATTCGCGATCTCGTTCTTTCGGTCATTACCCAAAGCTCATGACCATAGGTGAGGGTGGGAACGTAGATCGACCAGTAAATCGAGAGCCTTGCCTTATGGCTCAGCTCTTTCTTTACCACAACAGACCGGTAAAGAGCCCGCATCACTGCTGACCCAGCACCAATCCGCCTGTCAATCTCCCGCTCCCTTGTACCATCACTCGTGAACAAGACCCCGAGATACTTAAACTCCTCCACTTGAGGCAAGAGCTCATCCCCGACCCAGAGAGGGCTCTCCACCCTTTCCCGCGTGAGAACCATGGCCTCGGATTTGGAGGTACTGATCCTCATCCCGGCCGCTTCACACTCGGCTGCAAACCGATCCAGTGAAAGCTGAAGTTCACGGCCTGATGTCCCCAATAGGACCGCATCATCTGCAAACAGCAGCGATGTGACCCTGAGGTCACCAAACCGGACACCCTCCGTCCCCTGACTGCGCCTAGAAATTCTATCCATAAAAATTATGAATAGAATCGGTGACAAAGGGCAGCCCTGACGGAGTCCAACTCTCACTGGGAAAAGGTCTGACTTACTACCGGCTATGCGAACCAAACTCCTGCTTTGTTTGTACAGGGCCTGAATGGCTCGTAGCAAAGAGCCATGTACCCCGTACTCCTGAAGCACCTCCCACAGAATACCTCGGGGAACACAGTCGAATGCCTTCTCCAAATCCACAAAGCACATGTGGACTGGTTGGGCAAACTCCCATGAACCCTCCAGAATCCTGGAGAGGGTAAAGAGTTGGTCCAGTGTTCCATGACCAGGGCGGAACCTGCACTGCTCCTCCTGAATCCGAGGTTCGACTATAAGCCGGACTCTCTTCTCCAGTACCCCTGCAGACCTTACCAGGGAGCCTGAGGAGTGTGATTCCCCTGTAGTTGGAACACACCCACCGGTCCCCCTTTTTAAAAAGAGGCACCACCACCCCAGTCTGCCAATCCAGTGGCACCACCCCCGATGTCCACGCAATGTTGAACAGGCGTGTCAGCCAAGACAGCCCCCCAACATCCAGAGCCTTGAGGAACTCGGGACGGATCTCATCCACCCCTGCAGCCCTGCCGCCAAGGAGCTTTTTGACTGCCTTAGTGACTTCGGCCTCAGTAATGGACAAGCCTATTCCCATGTCCCCAGACTCAGCCTCCTCACTGGAGAACGTGTTGGTGGGATTGAGAAGGTCCTCAAAGTATTCCTTCCACCGCCCAATGACGTCTTCGGTCGAAGTCAGCAGCACACCATCTCCACTATATACAGTGCTAGTGGCACACTGCTTTCCCCTTCTGAGTCGGCTGACGGTTTGCCAGAATCTTTTCGGATTCAACATTTTAAAATAAAAACCGTCTCACTTCAAAAACAGCTGGATTCATGGCTCTTGGGTCTTTAAGTGACACACAAAATCCGCTTGCATGCGAACTTCAAACGGCTAAACAGATGTGACTGCGCTGTTCTCGTTAATGTACATTTTAGATGCACAGCACCTCGTGGGCATGGCTTGGGGAGCTTTAATTAGGCCTGAAAGTTTAGTCAAAACCAGAATATAGGCCAAGATCTGTCCAAATCCAACTCGAACCACATCATTATGTTTTGTGTCTGAAACTGACCCAAGCATAACAAAATTCTGTCAGAAACTGACCCAAACCAGCCCATCCATCACCCAAAGTGCAGAATAATACCTGACAGGAGAGTGCTGGTTACCATGTGGTAATAGTTGTCATTAGATCACACCATTTTGTGTTTTACAAATGTTTCAAAGCTATATCTGATTGCTTTTTGACCCTAAAGCATGCTTATAAATTGTAAATACAATGTATATATAACAAACATATTTCTAAACTTCTGGCCACAATTTTATTATTGTGGCCATGAGATTCATTGGCATGGTTGCAAGAATGACCAGTGCAAACAAACCTTTTCAGAGTGACCACATTTCAGTGGCTCAGTGATTTGGTGTTATTTGCTACTGTTTTTTCATGTAACAGTTTAAAATATGTAACGCTCACATTTCCTGCTCCAAGTATAGGAAACAGCTGGCTCCTCAGAGCAGGGGGGGGTAACTTGGGGAGTATCCAGAATCTAGGAAGAACTTATGACCTTTTTGCAGCACTTCCACACAAATAGTAGAGCCATTGCTCAAGAGGGATGAGTGATTTTGTAAACATGACATGACAACAGCAACATCTCAGATTACCAGATGAGTGGAAGAGAAAGGTCTTAATGGAACAAGTCTGATATAAACACGAGTAGACCGTGTCTTATTCCATCCCAACTGCTGCCACATGATCAAGATGGAGCAAGGTGTTTTGCACATGGTTGTTTCAGCTGCAGGTGGAGTATACAGGACCAGTGAGGACTGGAGCGTCTTGTGCTGTAATGTAAGGAGCTGGGTGTGTTTACATGTGATGTAAGCGATCATGTGGATTCTCCTCAGCACGTCCACAACAGGCGCCAACGTCACACGCCCTCATGCTCGTCAGTCTCCACGTGACAGGTGTGGTTCTTCTTTGGTTTTTGGTGCACTGCACTTGAATAGCATTAGCCTAAATGATAGCACAAGTCCATGATGTCCTCCAGCAGTGCATCCTAGACACTGGGAAATTGAACAGTAACAACCTTTGACCGACTGTTCACCCCCCAAGCCCTTGCTGGTAGGCTGTATTGATCTGCAGCTAAACTATCTTGTCTCATTCAGGCTTGACTGATGCTTATCAGAGGCAAATTGTGCAGCTGATGCTTCAGAGAGATGAAACACAAGATAATGACTAAGTTTCTCAAGCCATCAGGGAAATCTTTAATTAAGACTTCTCTTCATTAATCCATTAGAGTGAGATTGCTTTGGGTCTTTCTCTTAGATATTATTAGGCATGATTACAGTTACAGGGCTGAAGATGGAGAGTAAGTGTTCGGGGATTAAGTACTACGTGATGAGAGTAATTTACTGTAATTAAGAAAGTCAAGTATAACCACAAAAAGTTCAGAGGTGTAAAATGATGTCACAGTGCTTTGTAGATAAGAAAGAGCTCAGCTCAGAGGAGACAGGAATCCAGTGCAGTCAGTTTTCTGTATTGCCTGAGGATGTGTTTCAGAATGAACAAAGACATGTAACGTTTAAGCTACGTAAGCTGACAGTGACGTGGTCGAGCCATGCTTATCCAGACAGAACTAGAATTGTTTCTTGACAACCCGATTGTGTTTTTGGGTTTCATCTTTGATGTTAATTTTACGAACCTTCATTTTTATGAAATAAAGAACATCTCGAGGGATTTTTTTTGTAAATATCTTACCTTACCTTATATCTTACCTTATCTACCATACTGTCAGCAGGTCTTATTCACTTACCAAACCTTTAGGTAAGAATTACTGTGAAGGAGTGTTTAGTGTTAGAATAGGTAATTAAAGGTGTGGTGTAAACGGATGACCAACAGTCTGCCCAGTGTTACACTAATTGCCCTGAGATCACCTTTCTTCTGGACAGCTATCTGTAGAAAACCAAAGCACTTTAAGTGGCAGTGCTACTGCATCGGCTGTTTTCCTGTATAACTATCTGTGTGGTGGCCTTATGTGCTCTGTGCATTTCTGTGTGTGGGTATTTATTTTACATTACATTAAAAAAGGGAGATAATCGTTGGTATAAACAGTAACCTAAATGAACCACAGTCACCTGTGTAAAGTCAGTCTCTCCTCTCACTGAGAAGCCGGTCTCCAAGGCCTAAATGAGGAGAGGTCTGCTAGTAACACATCTCTACAAAGTCTCAGAAGAGTATTACAAAACAACCACAGTGATTGCGTTCCTTGAAGTTGTTGATTCTAAATTTAGTATTTTTCCTGCTTGTGTACTGTTTTACCTCGGAAGCTATTCATAGCCCTTGCACAACTGTCCAAAGAAAACGACAGCATGAACTGGAGTGCACTTGGAGCTCATCGTGAGAGACATTGATAGATGATTTTCAAACAATTATTTTTTTAAATGATTTAAGTGAGACAGTCACGATTTTGAAGGTTGTCTTGAAGGTATTCTGTGCTGGTTAGGTTATATGTCAACCCTCGACTAAAATGTCTATATATATGTCTTAAGTGTTAAACACGTGCCATGATCCACCTACCTTTAATTTCACCATCACAGCTCAGCTCCTGAGCTAAAGTACAGTGCAGAAGCCTTAGACCACCTTTCATTGATTTAATTTGCAGTCAGCACAGGTTATTCATTCATCGGCATCATCAAGAAGAAAGCAGAAAACGTACATTTAACAGAAAATTACTCGGAAGCCTCAACAACAAATAATTTCTTTAGAATTGTTTGTCCATCCTTCACCTCGATTACAGCTTCCATATGTTTAAGGAGACTTGCTTTCAGTTTTTCAACAACATGTGCAGGGATATGTTTCCACACCTCCAGAGTTCAGAAGTTGGTTGCATTTTCTGCATCTCACAATTCAATTTAATCCCCAGCGCATCCAGTGATATTGAGGGCTAGACTCTGGGGTGGTCAGTCTGTTGTTCTGAGAACAGCAGCAGCTTCTTTAATTCATCTGTACATTTTCTTTTTTTATTCAGTAATGGCTTCTTGACAGCTACACATCTTTTCAGACCCATAGCACCCAGTTCTGTTCTCACAGTGGAAGGATGGACACAAAACACTTGTGGCAAGACTGGAGCGTGGTATTTTTCCTGTCTCTCAAAGATGAAAGTTTTATACTTCGTGGTAAAAATAAAGTACTGAAATTAGACTTCATCTACTTGTTGCTATGCTGTTAATGCACTTGCTATACACAGGTTGTGGTTGTTTACAGATTCACTATAACTGGTCTAAATGGGTCGATTTTTATGAAACATGCAGTTGTTTAGTAGATGGACTGAAAATACCCATGATGCACTCATCAGGAAGGTGAAGTGATTTATGACGATAATTAGAAGATATTTTCATATCGCTCACCATTAATACAGAGCAGGGCCCGTGTTGTTGCTGAGGAGCCCAGGGTGTAGGCTGTCTGTAGGCCCTGCTGCGGAGCCCCGCCTGCCTGGAGCACATGGCCGAGCCTTCAGTCCGCCCACATGAAGTTGCCCGGCTTCACAGCGCCTAAAGCTCAGATCAGCCTGGCCGCCAGGCAACTTCAGCTCAGCTGAGAACTGGAAGTTTTTAAACAAGCTAGTGCTTTTTCGCTGCCCCAGGAGGGCGCTTTTCATTACTGTTTTACTGGAAGATTGAATACAACACGAACTTTTATCAGAACTTTTTTTTTTTTTTAAGAGAACTTTTAACACGGGCAGCTCGAGTTTCTGCGGCAGCGCTTCAGGCCGAATCGGACAGCGCGGTTCATCGTGAGTGTAGTGAAGACTTCGGCTGTCCATAGTGGAGGTTTTAAGGCGCCTGAGTGCGTCTGCCTGGCCGGTTTGCTTAGTTCTTCTCCTTCCAGTGTGGACTAGCATGGCCGTGGGAGAGAGCTGCTGAGGATCTCCAGGTCTCAGCTATGACTCTGGCTCGACTGGCCGCCTCGGAGAGCCCTGCGCCCGGACAGCTCTGCTCCTGCTGCGGGGCTCAACTCGCCACAGCCCCGCTGCACAGCCACACACAGCAGCTGTAAGTCCGCCGACCACTTCATCAGATGGTGTTTCACAAAGCAGGATTTCTGTTAGCCAGATCACTTAAGCCTGAAGTCAAGCCTGTCTAAAAGGAAGCGTTGAGGGAAAGTCTTACTGGACTTCAGGCTTAAGCCTGGCTGAGAATCCCTGCTTTGCTTTGTGAAGCCTCAGTGTCGCGTCTGCTTTAACTGAGCTGATCATGTCTCTGGATTTGTGATGTCGAGCTAGGAGAACAGGCTAGCCAGCCTTCATTCAGCTCGAACAACGTAGACTAGAGTAAGATTTGACACATTTTTCGGCTCATAAGTTTCCAGATGAGCTTAAGGGTGGTATATAATAAAATCACTTCAGTGAGAAGAAATGGAGAAATTCAGGTTTTCTTGTTGCTCAAGAGTTACTGAACGTGAAGTTTCTTAAACGTGTGACGCAGCAGGACGTGAGGTGTTTCCTCTGTGTTGGGAAGTGTGTGTGTGTGTGAGTGAATCACCTAGTTATGCTGGAGCTGCTCTGATGAGCCTGACAGAGACGCACTATTGTTTTGCTGACTCAAAAGGAAACGTCTTTTCCCTCTGTTCAGATATTGGGAAATCACTAGAGCTGCATCCAAAACCACATACTACTTTACTACACTAATGAATGGAGTTATTGGTGGTGTAGTATTTTTGGACGTACTAGTTAGTATGCTGGTAGCATTATGCGGTTTTGGACACTGCCTCCGTTTGCGCACTGATTTGGAGCATCACATCTGACCTTATGCAGTCTCTGTCCCTTTTTGTGAAGCAGTTTAAAGGAGAATTCCAGCATTCGTCAAAATTAAATGGTTATGGTGTAAAAGTCATTCATAGTGGTTTGACAAATTGTTTAATGCCTTTAAAAACTCACAAACTTGTAACTTGACATGGTTCTGAACATACGACCTGATGCCTGCAGTGTATTTGTTTCCAGTAGTTTTACGAAAACAGGGCTTTTTTCCCCTCCCTTTTTAAAACTTATTTATTTTTGAACTGTTATCAACGTTGCAGTAAGAGCACACGTGTAGATTCGCTGGTCATTTTGAAAAGTGAAATGGCTATAACAGTGGACCATTTCACATTAAAACAGTCTAAATGACTGTGCTTACATCAAAATGATCAATGAAAATTTGAAAAATTAGTGTAATTGCCCATTCAAGGTTAGGGTCTAATTGTTACAGTAGGCCCTGTCGTTAACTGGGCGCTCTGCACTTGTTCAGAATATCAAGCCACCCTGATTTGATTATACAAATCGCACTCAGTGTGTGCTGAAGTTGCTTGTTTCCACATTTTTGCATGTACTACATGTACAGTTGTGATTGTGTACAGTGACAAGCTGCTGCCAGGTTGTATTTCACCTGCAGGTTTTGCATGTTTCAGAAACACACTCGTGTGGTAGAAAGATCATGCAGTGTGTGTGACCAGACTGATGTCTTCAGGAAGTGTTTGAGAAAGGTGTTGTGTTGCTTGATGCCCTTGATGGTTCATTGCTTACATTAGGTGAAAGACAGTCATGAGGGGGAAGTCCAGAGACTGTTACTGAGCCTTCACCTGACTAAAAGTTTTCTTCCTGGTATGCAGCCATCCATGGTTCTGTCACATGACCACTGTGTCATTGTGTAGCTTCAGACCTGTAAAGTGCATGTTGGGTAGCCGTTTAGTGTCTCACCTGAAAATGTTGCTGCCCTGTGTTAAATCTAAGCTTTGATGTACTCAACTCATCACCTTAGATCAGAATATTCTGTTCACCAAGTACAATTGTTTCTCGCTGTCGGTGACCTCAAAAATGCTAAATACATAATAGGTCGAAGTCATTTCCAGATTTGATATCACATTTGCTTTCCTATTTTGTTTGATTTCCAGTACTTTGTGTTATATGCGTTGATTGTGCATAGCCCTAATTATAGATTATTCAGGTTGTTTTGGCTCAGATCAATACAGCATTAATTTCAAAACAAAAGACTGAAAAGTAGTTTCTCTGTGCAAAATAATGATCGTATAAAGCAGCACAATAAGCTATAAACAGTACAAAAATAGATATACCCAGATGCCTAAGGCTTGATCACTGACAATGGCTTCCACAAAAGACAAGAAATGAGAGTCCACCTGAAGACATTGGTGATCTAGTTTTATATTTCAATACTTGAACATTTTTATTTCTTTTTTTTTATACTGCATTGATATGGTTATAGAAAAAAGAGATCCCACTAGAAGTACTAGAACAGACATAAAGTGAATTTACACAGAATTGAACTGCACAGGAAAGTCCAAATGACATAGTTTTTAGAATGCTTAACCCAGTTTGGCTTCAGGGCTGTGCTTATTGCTTTTCTCCTCATTTAAGTATTTCTGACTGCATTGCATTAAATTTAGGGGGCTTTATTTTGTTTGTGGTAAACAGTTAACGACCATGGAGGAACGGGGAGAGACAGAGGGAGTGGGACGGGGAGGGGGAGAGACAGGGGGACGGGGAGGGGGAGAGACAGAGGGACGGGGAGGGGGAGAGACAGAGGGACGGGGAGAGACAGAGGGACAGGGGCGGGGGAGGGACAGAGGGACGGGGTGAGACAGAGGGACGGGGAGGGGGAGAGACAGGGACAGGGACGGGGAGAGACAGAGGGACGGGGAGAGACAGAGGGACAGGGGCGGGGGAGGGACAGAGGGACGGGGTGAGACAGAGGGAGGGGGAGGGACAGGGACGGGGAGAGACAGAGGGACGGGGGCGTGGAGGGACAGAGGGACGGGGGCGGGGAGGGACAGAGGGAGAGACAGAGGGAGGGACGGGGGCGGGGAGGGACAGAGGGAGGGACGGGGGCAGGGAGAGACAGAGGGAGGGACAGAGGGACGGGGAGGGGGAGAGACAGAGGGACGGGGAGAGACAGAGGGACAGGGGCGGGGGAGGGACAGAGGGACGGGGTGAGACAGAGGGACGGGGAGGGGGAGAGACAGGGACAGGGACGGGGAGAGACAGAGGGACGGGGAGAGACAGAGGGACAGGGGCGGGGGAGGGACAGAGGGACGGGGTGAGACAGAGGGAGGGGGAGGGACAGGGACGGGGAGAGACAGAGGGACGGGGGCGTGGAGGGACAGAGGGACGGGGGCGGGGAGGGACAGAGGGAGAGACAGAGGGAGGGACAGAGGGAGGGACGGGGGCGGGGAGGGACAGAGGGAGGGACGGGGGCAGGGAGAGACAGAGGGAGGGACAGAGGGACGGGGGCGGGGAGGGACAGAGGGACAGAGGGACGGGGGCGGGGAGGGACAGAGGGAGGGACAGAGGGACGGGGGCGGGGAGGGACAGAGGGACGGGGTGAGACAGAGGGACGGGGAGAGGGAGAGACAGAGGGACAGGGAGAGGGAGAGACAGAGGGACAGGGACGGGGAGAGACAGAGGGACAGGGACGGGGAGAGACAGAGGGACGGGGGAGGGACAGAGGGACGGGGAGAGGGAGAGACAGAGGGACAGAGGGACGGGGATGGGGAGAGACAGAGGGACGGGGAGGGACAGAGGGACGGGGTGAGACAGAGGGACGGGGAGAGGGAGAGACAGGGAGAGACAGAGGGACGGGGGCGTGGAGGGACAGAGGGACGGGGGCGGGGAGGGACAGAGGGAGGGACAGAGGGAGGGGCGGGGGCGGGGAGGGACAGAGGGACGGGGTGAGACAGAGGGACAGGGACGGGGAGAGACAGAGGGACAGGGACGGGGAGAGGGACAGAGGGACGGGGAGAGGGACAGAGGGACGGGGAGAGGGAGAGACAGAGGGACAGAGGGATGGGGAGAGACAGAGGGACGGGGAGAGACAGGGATGGGGAGAGGGACGGGGAGAGACAGAGGGACGGGGAGAGGGAGACCGAGAGAGAGAGAGAGACTTTAATGTTTAACTGGTAATTGCAGCAGGTTTCCAAGCAAGGAAGTGCTATGTTGAAACTTGAAATTTAAAAGCATCCTCCCGTTCCGCTCTCTAGTGTGTACAAAGACAGATAAGCACACACACAAACACATCTGCTATTCCAGGAAGAGGCAGTAAGAGTACAAATGTGGCAAGCTGAAGGGTGTGTGTTGTGTTGGCAGCTGAATTGGGAAGTCCGATTGAGGTTGCAAGGGCTTGATGTTCGTCTGAACTGATGTGCTGCATGGTTGAAGGTTTGGTTACTTTCTTAAGTTTCCTTATAACAATGAGTTAAACCAATTTAGTCAGCTGAGCCATGGATGGTCAATTAGACCATGTTACACAAAAAAAGTGTAGAAACCTTCTACTCTTGTAAGCACTGTTCAGTGGTTATCTGCTCAACACATTCACAGGAGAGATTAGGCTGCCTCTTCTACATGAATTTCCTTTTTTGGGGTAGTGGGACCAGTTTGTGTCTAATCACATCTGACCTCCATCGTCTCCATTTCCTGCCCCCCCAGCATGCAAGGAAGTTCCCACCCCCCTCTGCTTACTGTAACATATCTCTTATTGAGCCGCTGTATGGAGCAATTTTAATTCAGCCTCTGGCTTGAACTAGTTCCCAGTCGTACTTACTGAATTTAAAGCTTTGGTTTCAGTGTCAGATTCAGCCTAGTCTTACAGTTCTTTGTAGTTTCTTGGCTGGAGTTTTATTGTATCTCCGTAGAAATGTTAATGTTCTTATGAACTTGATCTAAAGGTGGTGATTAAGTTATGTTGATTTGGAATGTTGGAATTGACTAATAGATCATTATAAAATTTAATGTAGTGTGCATTCATTTTAAAAATTCTTTTATTCTTCCTTTTTAAATGTTAAAGCTTGGTTTGTGATATTAGGGCTGTTGTGTTTACATGATTTGTAAAAATCTGATTAAAATTTGGGCTTGGTGTTTTATTTTATAATGCTGTCACAATTGCTTAGTTAAAAAATAATGTATTGGTGAAAGATAACCAGAATATCCAAAGGTCATTCCTGAAATATTAGCTTATTGTTAACATATCATTGAAATTCCGACACAGCTGCTAGCATTATCATATGAGTGGTGCTCAGGTTATTGATACATTGAAATATGTAACTGTATATAGCAAGACCATGAAGTGACTGGCTAAAAGCAGCATTAATGAACCCTGATTTTTTTGCTACAGTGATTTATATGAAAAGTTTTTAAAAAGATTTTCTTTTGTATCTCTTTCATTGAAGTGCTTTTTCATTTGAATCTTTTGAAAGGCTTTGCAAAGTATGTTATTGTTCCATTACTTATCAAATTAATAGGTACATTACTTACTTGCTAATACAGTCGATAGTGACGGACCCAATTATTTTCATTGTGTTTTCCACTATAGTGTAAATAGTTTCTTTAGTCACAAGAATGTTTATTGAATCATTGCAAGGGCAGAGATTTAAAGCCCTACTTTGCAGTAGCCAGTAAATTGCTGGATGTGTAGAATACACAGCTAATCCATATCTTGGGTGACAGAATGCATTCAGTTTCTCTCAAGCCCCTGACCCTGCCCCCCATATCGCTCTCTCTCGC
Organism: Pygocentrus nattereri; assembly: GCF_015220715.1. Lineage (NCBI taxonomy): Eukaryota > Metazoa > Chordata > Actinopteri > Characiformes > Serrasalmidae > Pygocentrus > Pygocentrus nattereri. The sequence goes on along the minus strand of NC_051227.1, from coordinate 29,450,075 downwards.
TCTCTCTGGCCTGAACTCTTAAGGCCTTTGGTTAGGTTGGGCTGAGACCCGGACCTATATTTATCGCCTCCCTAGTGGGAGTGTGACTAATAAGGGCAGAGACAGGTGGGGGTCAGGCATCTCTCCGCCCGCTGAAGGGGTGGACGAGTGGAGCGCTTTGTCCCCTTACATAGTTATGGCTGTGTCTGTGCCCTAACAAGTATAGGGATGCCAAACGATGCTGCCACCCAACACCCCCCATTGGTTCCTCCCTTTTTCACTCATCCTCCTAAGCCGCATGTGGACGAGTACAGGCAGGCTGGCTATTTCCTCCTGTCTGACCCATCAGGTTCCCTTTTCTTTTTCTTTTTTTCCCCACCCCTGGCCGTGAGACAACGAGTAAGTCTGTGTATGACCTTACAAAGTCTGCCCGAGTGAAATGTCAACGGGTGGAATTGCTGGTGTGTATCCTTCATGCCCTCTGTGCTCTCTGTACATAGATAGAGCTCTACTTGTGAAACCCACTGACCCTGCTGAAGGCAGCGCACTGGGTCACATTCTTCACTCTTCACTAGAAAAAAAGTCTTCCTGCACCCAAAGTGCAGAGCTTTGACAGTAGATGACTGCATGGTTTATAGAGGAAATTGAATAATATAAACACACAAATTGTTGTTTATTTCAAGTAATAGTCCTGCAGACAACAAATTACACATTTTTATTCCCATACCACAAATTTTGCTGGCATGTTTGTCATCTAAAGTTTGTTTCATTGGAGCTATGAGACTAATTTATCCAACAAATAATGCAGTCTTATAGCAACCAGTTGGAGCCTAATTGCTCACAACTATCAAATGGTTAAAAAATCTCAAATTGGTTGGGTTTATAACATACTAATGTCATGCAGTGTTGCAATAACTAAAGCACAAACATACATGTGCCGCCAAACTCTTTAGGACCTCTAGGAGGTTTCAAACCCAGGGAGACCTACAGTTGGAAGTTATTACCGGAGATGTTATACAGTAGGCACCAAAACTGTAGAAGTCTATCAATAGCCTACGTTCGTTCACTGTGCCATTTCAACTATATTTAGCTGCGTATATTTAGCTGCAAGCCTGCAGCGAAGATCTAGACTCTGTACTGTAGTGTGAGGCACTGATTGTTTCACAAGCCTCTTTATTAAATGAAGGATGTCCTCATGTATTTTTTTCTCTCCCTCTCTTCTGCTGTCTCTCATGCTTTAAAGACTACTTGGATAACAGTTTCTCAGGTCAGGCGGTATTGAAGCCAGATGCAGTAGAAAAAAAAAGAATTGATGAATGAGTGAGAGAAAGAGGGAAATTCAGCCAAGCAGTGAGAGGAGAGAGAAAGAGAGGGAAATTCAACCAAGCAATGAGTGGAGAGAAAGAGAGCGAGAAAGAGAGGGAGAGGAAACAGCTGGGTCAGGGGTGAGTGGGTTATGGGAAATGAGCTCAGTGTTTTTTGTTTTTCTTTGTTTTTCCTCTGGCTGTGACTCCTTTCTCTCTGCCTTGTGCAAATGTCGGTGAAAATTTTTCTGCCGTGGGCTCCTGAGAGAACACCAAGCCAACAGAGAGCTGACTGTTTCCTCTTGCTTTAATCACAGCCTTTTTGAAGTGGCTGGAGAGATTTTGTGGGGTGAGGAGCTGCTGTTAAGCCAGGAGCCCACCAGCCAAAGCTGAGCTGCTGGTGTTTCTCACAGTATTCAGTTGATGGTAAAGGTGGGGCTGTAATGATAACTCCGGCAGTCCTCTCTATTCTGCCCTGCTCTTTCATTGAGTTCTGAGTAGAGACCAGATTCACACTTAGTGTGTCTATAAAGCACTGCCTGTCTCTCTGTTATGCATCACCTAGTAGAGGTGTAAAACTGGAGGTGACAATCCAGCTACATCAGTTTTGAAATGCTAGTCAGTCATAATTGGTCATCATAAAACTCAAATATTTGCTAGTTTTTTGGCCAAAATACAATTCCTGGCTGTTCTTTCATAAGAAAATATGTAAAAAGCATAGAAAACATATAACAGTATGTGTCATTTTACTGAATTGTATTGCAGCATCATATGATGTTCTATTGTGTAGCATGCTATTTTGGGGCTAACAGCATGTGACTAGAGTGTTAGATTGGCACATTAGGAATTATACTTTTTTATTTGAAGTCAAGTATTATACTTGTTTTAGTCTCCTGTTATAAAAAATTTGAAAGCTGTAATAAACTGAAAGGAAAAAAAAAACATACTAACGTAAGTCATATTTTCACACACTTTTTTGCTGCATCCAAAAATGTATGGAATAAGACACCACATGAATTGTCACACACCTACAGACTTGGTATATTGTAATGGTATAATTTCAACTACTGTGTAAATGGTTCCTTCAATCATGCTTGTATATTCAGTGTCTTTTTAACAAGAATTCTGAATAGTATCATACAAAATAATCACTGAATTGAATCATGGTAAAATTGGAGATTCATGTAGTATTAAATCATTTCCTGAAGAACTGTAATCAAATTGAAGCAACAGGTGAGAGATGTAAACCTCCAGTCAGTAGTCCTATGGTGTCGCTTGGACATGTTATGTAGAGATCTTATGTGGTGATGTGGCCACAAGAAATGAGTCTCTGCAGAGTGTTTTCACTGAGCGCTGTACCACACCATCCCACTGAGACAGCGCTTAACCCCAGACACAATACCAACTGTGTGTGTGTGCTTATGTTCACATGTATGTGTATGAGAGAACAGGTTACCACTGTAAGACTTGCCACATATGAATGGTTTAATGTTTCTGCAATGCTATAATGTTTAAGTTTTATAGAATTTTTTTTTGTCCTTTGTCTCAGTATCAGTGAGAATTTCCTCACAGTCAAAGGCGCTGCTGTCTTCTTACCACGTGGAAATGGTTCTTCACCTTCCTCAGTGCCCCGCATTACACAGCGACGGAATAAACACACAGGTATGCCATTCTCTCTGTGAACCATACTGGTCCATTAATAAGATCACTCTCGTGCTCATATAGGATTAGATGTTGCCTATGTCCTAATGCCCCTGGCCACAACATTTCACATTTTGGCCAATTGCAAGCCTGTGCAGGTGGCCACTTGTCTTGGAGTTTTTCTGTCTTAACAAACCTGTCTGGTAGGATACAAAACTAATCGGACAAATTACATTTTGTCACAGTTGTTAACTGTAACCACCACAATAGCTAGTATAGTTGTGTGGTGACTGGAGGGAACGCAGTCTCACAGATGCATTACCATTGACTAAAGTTTGTTAATGTAACTCTATGAAATAAGGTCTAAAATAGAATAGCGTGTGAATAGATGTTACACTGAGAAGCCATCCCTGCAGTAGCTAAACAATACCTCAGCAGTGGGGACCACCAAGTTTTTATTAATGTAAAGTTTTTGGAAAATATTTTCCTTTTTTCAAATCAGCACCTGTGTTTTTGTTACTGAAGCATGGTTGTTAACTGTAAATGTGTGTGTGTGTATGTGATAAACGTGTTTCTATTATTTTGGCCAAAACTTCACAAGATTCATTGGCTTGGTGGCCTGTGTGACCATTGCAAATTTTTTATCAGTCTGCTTCTGCTCATAGTAAGTACAGAAGTGAGGTACAGCCATGTGCGCCAGCCTCAGTGCTTACTGGACAGAAGTCCACTGTCAGAAGAGCAGTGAGGCTGCTGGAATGTGACCTGGTCATGAGAATGGAGGCTAATATATATGGCAGGCTATTTAAGAGAACTGTTCCATAAGCTTGACCTTCAGGGTGAAGGACACTGATTATTTTAGTTAGTGGACATGTACGTGTATTGCTGTGGGTTGAATATATAGGCTTCTCTGAAAATGCGTTCTGAATGACATTAACTGTAACCAGTAACTGTGATGAACCAATTTCAGTAGACTGTCTGCAACCTCTGAGTTCTCAGTACTTTTCACAAATTCCTGAGTTATATAAAATCCAGCGAACAAGGAGTGTGTGTTTTACATGTAAAAAGAAGTGGAAGGTGCTTATGTCGTTGTGTCTGAGTGTATTGTAGAATTCATAGTTCTAATTTAGAAATTAATAAGTGTCTTGGTTTCTGTCCAGGTGACCTTCAGCAACACCTGCAGACCATGTTCACTCTGCTGCGGCCAGAAGACACCATCCGCCTGGTAACTACCATCCCTCAGCTCCACTTACTGAAAAGAGAGAAGTGTGCTGATTCTGCTTATTTCACCAAATCTCTCTCTCTCTCTCTCTCTCTCTCTCTCTCTCTCTCTCTCTCTCTCTCTCTCTCTCTCTCTCTCTCTCTCTCTCTCTCTCTCTCTCTCTCTCTCTCTCTCTCTCTCTCTCTCTCTCTCTCTCTCTCTCTCTCTCTCTCTCAGGCGGTTCGGTTAGAGAGTGCCTACCCCCAGTGTACGCGGTACATGGTAGTGGTGTCCACCAATGGGAGGCAGGACACTGAGGAGAGTGTGGTCCTTGGCATGGACTTCACCAGCTCAGACCGGTCAGTCTCTCTTGTATGGCCAACTTTCATCACACCTCTGTCATACTGTGATAGCTCTTGGTCGTTCTGTGAGCTAGAGGTTTATGTTTTCTGGTGTGTCTCCTGTAGCCTGTGCACGGTTGGGCTGGTCTTACCCCTGTGGAGCGACACACTGATTCACTTGGATGGAGATGGGTAAGGAGGCGCTCACGCCCAAGCATTTCCTTTGTTAGCAGCGTTAGAATGCACCACCAATACTGACATTGTTTCTGTGTCTTTACAGTGGCTTCAGTGTGTCCACTGCTAACAGAGTCCATGTCTTCAAGCCTGTGTCCGTCCAGGCCATGTGGTGAGTATCATTGTGACTTCACTCATCCACTGCCTCTTTATTTGCCCTTTTCTTTTACTCATTTGAATTGTTTTTTTTTTATTGCTCTTTCTGTCCTGTTTCATTCTGACTTTTTCTTCCCGTTTGTCTGTCAGCTGGCTTTTATGTCTTCTTTCTGACTGATACTTAAATCATCAATGCAGTCCTTGCCCTGTTTTTAGATGCGGAGCACTTCATGTAACTTGCTTGTAACTCCCTCATTTGCATACACACTCACATAGGTGGCACCTTGTCAACTGGCTTATGAAGCTTCATGAGAGAAGTGCTTCGGATCAGTGCATTTGTTTTGTCCTTCTTCGTCTTTCAGGCTTCCTCTTTGTTCCTGTTTGCCTGCTTGCTTTTCTCTGTGTCTTGCCTCTCGTTCTGTCTTTTCTAACCCTCGTTCATGCTCTTTCTGATTCACTTCTCTGTCTCTTTCAGGTCAGCACTGCAGTCTTTGCACAAAGCATGCGAAGTAGCACGGTGTAACAATTACTACCCAGGCAGCCTCTTTCTGACGTGGGTAAGCTACTACCAGAGCTGCATCTGCTCTGAGCAGCACTGCATCAACGAGTGGAATGCCATGCAGGATGTGCAGTCACACCGCGCAGACTCACCTGTGCTGTTTACCGATGTGTGAGTGCGTGCATACATGCACACATACATATAACCCACATGGAAAAACCCATTCAAAGAAGCTGTCAGATACTTGAAACCTTGCTGTTTTCATGCTTTAACAGGGATCATCTGGAAAGTGGCACATACCATTGGTTCATCATTTACTAAACATTACTCCCACACTTGTCAATAAGGGTTTTGTTCCCAAAACATGACAGTAAATGGCATCCAGCTGAAGCTCTCATGATCATCTTATATTGTGACCCTCTATATATATATGCTGCTGTTTTTACCCAAGTTGCTGTAGCAAAGTTTCACAAAAGTTTGCATACATGGCAGTGCTTAAAGGATATGGCCCAGACACTTATTTATGATCGTATCATGGGGGGGAATTTCCCCATGATTGAAAATATTCCCACGTGCCTATGTTTTTAACTTCTAACACACACGGCCAGGGCTTTATATAGCTCCTCTTGGAGATGGTTTGATTTACAGTCGGAAAAAAGCATGGAGACGGGTAGATGGACAGGCACACTGACCGATGGAAACAGGTGCTCAGAAAGGGGGGGTTGACTTAGTTAAGGTGGTCTAGACAGTCAGTTTGGAAAGGGAGATCTACTGAGTGGCCTTTTTAGGTGTTTATTTTCCTTGAGAGGAAATTCATCAGGTTCTTAAGTTCTGCTGAAGCAACTTTGCACGCATAAGTGTTTTTAACTACTACTCGTGAAGGGCAAGTGAGGAAGTGAAAATGATGGGTGTGTTTGTCTACTATGCAAGCGCTGCAAAACATACAATGGGATTGAATTTGGATCCTGTTGGGCTTACTGCCAAAGGTGAAATACCAGCCTTCATGATGGTTTTGTCTCCATTCCTCAGCCCACATGCTGTCATTTTGATAGTTCTGCTTGTTTGCTTTCAAGCTTTTTCAGTGTGCGCACAAGCAGCGTTCACATAGGAAATTCTGTGAAAGAGTAACCCTACACTGCTGCTTCTCAGAACGGCCCGAATTAATGCATGTAACCTGGCTCTTTCTCAGGCACTTGATAAAGTGTGCACACATAAACAAACATGAGAACATGAGGCAGTCAGGTGGACTGCATAAACACCATTGCATGTAATGGTGCATAAACACCATTGCATACACTTGCTGAGAAGGCTGACCTACATTGTCTGCTGTTATTTTTACTATTTTCTCTCTAGTAAGAGCTGTTAGCTGAACCCCTCTTGTCCTAATCAGTGACCCAATCAGGAGCCACTAAGTACCTAATTTTAGTACCGATACTCTGTTGTTGAGAGAGGATTAATTTCACACCCAGGAATCTATGTTAAAGGTTCTGCTATTCAGACTGACAAATCTATGCCTCCACATTATCAGTCATTTCTCTGATATGGTATTTTTACAGGAGAAGGAAAAGAACTTTATTAACTTTAATATATGTAATGGTAAAAAAGTCAATGTAAGACATTTGTCACTCCATTCTTCATGAAATGCTCTCAGTATGTCAGCTCATATTTTCAAATGACTAAAAAATGTATAGTTATTGAGTTTTAGATATGATGTCAACAATATTTATAAAATTACTTGAACTTGTTTGATTATGTAAGTCTATGTCTTTTAAAAGCAAGTTGCTATGTCCTCTCTTGTGTGAGCAGGCCAACAGAGAGAGAGCGCACGGAACGACTCATAAAAACCCGTCTGAGAGAGATCATGATGCAAAAGGACCTGGAAAACATCACTTCTAAAGAGGTATGCACTCATAGCTGCAGTGGCAGGTTTTCCGGGGCTACAGATGTTTACACACAAACTTTTGAACTCATCTTCTGTACCTCAGCGTAACTGATTAGATTATGTGAGTGGACTCTAAGCTGCTCTATCTCTATTTTGGCCGAGTGAGTGAATACTGGTGTTTGGTTGTCCTGTGCTGATAAGCTGGTCTGTTTTGTTGCTCTCAGATCCGCACAGAGCTGGAGATGCAGATGGTGTGTAACTTGCGGGAGTTCAAAGAGTTCATTGACAACGAAATGATAGTCATCCTGGGCCAGATGGACAGCCCCACAGAAATCTTTGATCATGTGTTCCTGGTGAGGGTCTTTCCTTCTCTGTTGTGACCCCAGTAACTGTTTAAATCCCACATTGTACTGTATAAACGAGAGTGAACTGAAATGTCTCTCTTGCTGTAATTCAGGGTTCAGAATGGAATGCGTCCAATCTGGAAGAGCTCCAGAGCAGCGGGTAAGTACTATTGTTATGGATGGCTGGTTCAAATCAACACATCCGGTCTGCTTTTGTGAACTCATTGTTAATCTCCCCCAAACCCCTCCATGCTCTACAGGGTTCGTTACATCCTGAATGTGACACGGGAGATTGATAACTTCTTCCCTGGGCTTTTCGAGTACCACAACATCCGAGTGTATGACGAGGAGGCCACCAACCTGCTGGAGTACTGGAACGATACCTGGAAGTTCATCTCCAAAGCCAGGTACGGGTTTAGGCTCCTTATGGCCACAAAAAACAACGTAGTAATGTATTACTTCATGTACTGAGTGTTGCTGTGTGTTTTGTTTGTTATAGGAAAGCAGGGGTGAAGTGTCTGGTGCACTGTAAGATGGGTGTGAGCCGCTCAGCCTCCACTGTAATAGCGTACGCAATGAAGGAATACGGCTGGGATCTGGACCGAGCATTTGAACATGTGAAAGAGCGGCGTTCAGTCACTAAACCCAACCCCTCTTTCATGAAGCAGCTGGAGGAGTATCAGGGCATCCTGCTGGCCAGGTACGAAACTGCATGCATATATACATGCATATACTGCCAGTGCTAGTCACTGCTTACTTGCCCGAAGTTTATCCTTAAGTGACCTGTGTAAATTGGAAAGTAAACAAAATTCACATTTTGGGACTCATTTCTTGTAGATGCAGAATTTAAATCTACAAGAATTTAAATCTAATGGCTGGCGTTGAGTAGCTAGGATTTGAATTGGTAAAATGCCATTGGTATTACAGTTTCACAAAACTGGGTCTAAAACAATAAAAGCAGATGTCAGGGGGATTCCAGGACCAGGACTGGGAAACTCTTAACATGTTTTCTGGTATAGGTTTTGGAGCAAATCTGATGCCCAGCACATTTTAGAACCAAGCTACTGCACATATTTATTTTTATCCATTATTGTACATAGGGAGTAGCAGGACATCCTGCTGATCTGGTATTCCTTGAGCTTGTTTCTCACGCAAACACCCTGTGATTTATTCACCACAAAGGGACACCAGTACTGACACACTTGTACACAATGAATCAAGATTACCTTTAGTTTACTCTCAAAAAGAGTACTGTAGACTGGGATGGGACTTTCCATTGAGGGTTTACTTAAAGGGTTTTCTGTATCAACACTGAGTAGCTACAGTACTCTCAGCTTGCAACGTATGAATTATGTGGGAGTTAGCTGCTTAGCAGCATTCCCTTGCTGTGCATCTTTCCGTCACACTTTGATGTAATGTTTACATTTCTATTTATGTACAAGTATTCCTCTTTCCGTTTTTTGACAAAAGGAGGTCAGGACCATCAGTGTCTCCTTTCTTATTTCATACTTTTTCCCAACACAGTGACATTTGAATTTGACATATGAAAAATGTGAGACAATTGTGCTGTGATTCTATAAAAGTAATAGTTCAGTGAAAAATCTAATCAACACGGTTTTTCCCCCTAATTCTAGAAGTAATTCCTCAGCCATGACATGTCTGGTTTCTAATGTTTGCTGCTGTAGGCTTACACTGGAGGTACGAGGCTAATGTAGCTAACCATAAATTGCAGCTCATACCCCACGGCTCATTGTGCAAACTGCATGCTTAGGTCACCACACGCTTGCCTCAAAGTGTGTCAAGTTGTCAATTAATCACAAATAGTTAATTAATCACAAATAGTGTTTTACACTATATGATATACTGTTATCTTTGAGAAGGGGCAAAAGTAGCATGCCTACAAGAGCAGTAAGAGCTAGGCCTGAAACCTGAACAATAACACTTCAAAAACATTTGTAATCACTGGTAAAATTTTGACAAAGTTATATAGTGTTTGACCCAATTATCAGCTTGTTTTACATTGTTCCGACAACTGTGCATGTGCTTATCTTCACAAAGGAGGGGAGGGATTTTATTGCTTATGTTTTTATCTACAAGGCAGTTGGCTCTTTCTCCTGAAGGGTGGGACTTGTAATGCAGCCAGCATGTTGAATCTTATGAGCTATCCCATTAAGCCTTCACCCAGTGAACTGTCTTATACTGTATTATAAAGTCTGTTTTGGCTGTATTTGATAGTCAGCAGTATGTCCTACAATGTTAAACATCATAGGCAAATTTATTTGAGATTATGTAACAACTCAACATTGGTTAATATAAATGTGTTCCTTTCCTGTTTCCTCCATCACTGTCTCCAGCAAACAGAGGCACAACAAGTTGTGGCGGTCTCACTCCGACAGCGACTTGTCTGAGCAGCAGGAACCTCTGTGTAAAAGTCCATGCACTCTGGGCCGCTCTGACCCCCACAATAACCACAACCACCTCAAAAACAGCAGCCACCCATCTATCCAGAACATGCTCGGAATGGCTGTGCTGCAGACACTCAACAGGCCCCGGCATAGCGCAGAAGACCCACACTCCAACTCCTCCGGCATTACTAATGGTCCGTGTGAGTCAAAAGAGGAAAACCTCTGTTCTGAGTCAAGGTACGAGGACCCCTTGCTGCCTCCTCTGCCTAGGCCACGGGCAGCCACCGTGGTGCCTGAACAAAACATAGCAGAGAGCAGCGGTCTGAAAGTAGCAGTGACTGTGCCTATTGCTCGCCCTCACCCTCCTCCCTCTCTCCATGTTCTCACTCCCGCTGTGTCTCCTCCTCCACACACCCTCAAGCAGCCCCACACTGTGCCAGAGCCAAAAACAGACTCTGTTGAGCCGTCCCTGGACATGCCTGATCAAAACGATTCTTGTCAAACCTCCCAGTCCTCTGGGATTCCGAGCTTGGCACTATATCTGGATACTGTGAGGACTGTGAGCAGTGCTAGAGAAGCGGAAGGCAATTTAGCATCTCCACGGACGCCTATGGCCATCAGCCCCTCGGGGGCTCCTCTAGCAGTTGGACTTCCTTCTAACAGTGACTCTCAGAGCTCCAGCAGTAGAGCTGAGCCTGCTCAGAGGACAGCTAATTCAGTGAACCCTGCTTCCTCCAGTCTCAGCACTGATAGCATCGACTTCTTCAGCGCCAGAGAAAAATTCCTGGGGCTGTCTCAGGATGGCCAGACTCGCCAGCTCTCTGAAGTGGCAGCTCCGCGCACTGTGCACTCCCGATGCTCCAGCCTGTGCCTGGAGGAGACCATCTTATCTGCAGCAGAGGAGGTAAGAGTGCAATCATACTCAACACTGCACTCAGTCTGTACACATACAGTTTGGCAGGGTTTGCTAAATTACTGTTGCAGATGATGTTTCATTTCAGCTCAAATTAGGGCAAGTCAAATTAATGCAGTACTGCTACCTACTGGAAACATGGAGAATTACTAGTGTGCCAGCCCCCACAAAACTGTGTTACAATATAAGCCCTTTCTGTAAGGGTTTTAGGGTAAAACTGATTTCTTAGCTATTTGTCTAATTTTGCTATTTGGCCAATAAAGAAGATGCCAGATCTGAAATTCTCTGTAACATGTCTTCCAAATGGTTTGTAGACATTTGCATGTTTGCTAACTGTACTCGTTAATGTGAGAAATGTCAACGATCACTAAGCTAAGATGTTTTATACTTTATTCCCTAAAAATGCAGTTGTTATATCAGCATTCTAAACCATGCTTTTCTCTCTCCCTCTCTCTCTTTCAGTGTTCCTCTCCTTCAGAGAGTGCCAGTGACAACCTAGCTCTGCCCACTGCATCGGCCCACCTTCCCGACAATGGCGTGTTCGTGCGGCACATGGTGACCTCACTGGAGTCCATCGCTCACACTCAAAGCCTTCAGCACCAGTCCCCACTGCATGAGCAGGCGGAGGTCAAGAAAGAGGAGAGGACATCGCTCCCTCCCTCCCCCTCCACACCCCCCTGTGAACAACCCACGGGATCTGTGCGTCGTGCCACAGAACAGCTGGAGCTGAGGCTGCGGCAGGAGAATGTCCCTGCCCGCTCCCCTCTGCACTCACCCTGCACCGCCAGCCCTGATTTGCAACCACCTTCTGTGGACACTGATTCTGTCCGGACTGCAGAACACATTGATTCCGTGCAGACCACAGAAGGACAAATAGAAGATGTCCGGCTATTGGATGACGAAGATTCAGGGATAATCCCGGACCCATGTAGTTCCTTCTCTACATATCATGAAGTGAGTGCTTCAGCAGTCACTGTGAACCCCAGCTTGGAGCCTAGCTCTGCCTCTTCCTCCTTACTATGGCTGGAGGGCGTCACTGAGCTGGAAAGTGATGCAGATGATCCACTCAGGCCGAATGGACGTCTGGCCCGCAGCAGCCAGGACCTGGAGAAGATCCAAGAGACCCTGAGGGAGCTGCAGGCTTTTCTGTATGAGGCCGGGGGACTGGCCAACCAGGCTGACCCTAAACAGCAGCTTGAAAGCAACCAGAGCAAGGCAGAAGCCGAGCAGCGGGCAGAGCCCAAAGCTCCAGCAGTGTGGCAGAGAGCCATGGAAATTGAAGCAAGGCTCAGACAGGCTGGGCTAACTCCGCCCTCACTCATGAAGCGCTCTGCCTCCCTGGCCAAGCTGGACCAGCTGGAGCTGTCCATGCACGACCTGAATGACTGGGATTTCCACCCTGTAGCTTTGGGCCCTGGGCCGGCCTCCTCCTCCCTTTCTCATTCTCACTCTCTTGCTCACTGTCCAGACGATGCCCATAAGAAGCAACGTTTTCTACCTCAGAGCCCCTCCAGCCCCCTGGCTGCTGCTCACCCACTGGAGGCCAACAGGACTGAAGGCCCCACCACCTCGCTCTCACACCTGCAGCATAGACAAGGGAGCAGAGCAGAACATGCCTCTGCTCCACCTACCGTCTCAGTCTGCACACGGCAGCAGCAACAGCAACATGCCAAGCCGCACCCGGTGCGGCGACTGCGCAAAGCAGCGGACAAGAAAAAGACAGTAACCGTGCTGTACAATACTATGTGACCTGTACTGAACTCAATCAGGGTAGGTGTGTACCTGTGTGCCATTTGAGGCGGACTCTGGCCTGTAGATGTCAGGATCTGTGTGATCCATACCTAAGCTAAAACTGTGAGTCCATGCTACTGTATTTGTGTGCGATAGTATGAGTGTATGAGACTGTGCCCAGATCCAAGAGCTTTTGAGTATCAATGGAAAATAAGGTGGCCTGTTTCTTAAAATGTGCACTTTACTTATTCTGTGTTTTTTTTTTTTTTTTTTTTTCCCTTCATTTTTAATATTATTGTTTTTGTTCATTTTTTTAGTTTGTTTTTATTTTGGAGCGTATGTTTTGCACTGATTTGAAGGTAGCCTGTCTGTCTGTATGTGTGTGTACCAATGTGTGCTGGCCTGGTTTTTGCTGGAGAACCAGAATGACTTTTATGTATTTTTTTTTTAATCTTGTGGCTATTATAAATAAATAGAAAATACATACATTTTAACCATTTCATCCATTTTTTCCTCTATACACTTGCACTTGTACTTTTAAGCACTATAGCATGGTCTTGTTAGTGTGTGCTCTTAAACGGTGCCACAGTGAGTTCTTTTAGCAATAATATAAAAGAACCAATTTTTTTTGGTCTCCTTAAGACTCGTATTTGAAGAGGTTTAAGAGCAGAAGAACCTTTTTAAGTGCTGTTCACTCCGTGCACTTACAAGTGCATACGATCAATATAAGCAGCAATATTTTGAGACATCCAAAACTATGTATCTATCCACCTCTTTAGCCTACAATAGTTTGCCCTGCCCATTTATGTTGGAAGTTATAAGGTGTTTCAGCATGGACTGTACTTTGAACATGGGACAGCCACTCAGAATTCTGTAAATATTTACATAGATCTGTCTTAAAGGCACAGTAACAAAAAACAAACTATGCCATAAGGAGACACTGGAAAATGATTATGTAAAAATTGTAAATGTTTTAACTGTTTTTAGCCTGTAATATCACACACATGTCCAAAGCGGACCTCAAGGGAGAACCTAAAATGCAAGAGGGATATGGGTCCTACATTAAGTGACCCTTATTAGTCCCACAACAGGGAAATTTCACCTCTGCGTTTAACCCATCCGTGAAGTGAAACACCACATGCACACTAGGGGGCAGCGAGCACACTTGCCTAGAGCAGTGGGCAGTCTTATCCGCAGCACCCGGGGGTTAGGTGCCTTGCTCTGGGGTTTGAACCGACAACCTTCCGGTCACAAGGCTGGTTCCCTAAACTCCAGGCTACGGCTGCCTTCACATTCTGTGGAGGTTCCTTAAATGTTAAAAAGGTTCTTGACAGTCCACAAAAATGGTTCTCTAAGGAACCCTTTCTGGCCTCTTAAGAGTGTAGGAAACAGTGCCGCTGTGTGAACAGAAGTGGAACTGCGTGAATGATGTAATGGTGTGTGTAGCTGGCTCAGCTCGGCTTTAGTGCTGTCCATGCAGCACTGCCCTCCCTCCACATCCACTCAAGCTGCACACTTTATTTAATCCACGACAGCTTCACTGCCCCTTTTCATCAGCTAAACAGCAGTAGCTGCAAATTACTGAAAACAGTGCACACTAAAATAGGAATTGCTTTAAAGCGGTGGTTTTATTTCGAGAATATATACTGCAGATGCCAAGCCGAATCGGTACATCCGTACCGCTTATTTCAGGACTGAAAACACTCATTTCAGCAGCTTGTAAAATACTCTTAAAAGCTGAGAGATGTATCAAAGGTTCACTCAAGCACATTTGCTAAAGGTATTTACTCAACCGTCAATTAAAAGCGTTTACTCAAACATGCAGTATAAAAACTCATTATTAGCAATGCTGGAATTCTGCCCACAGTTTCCACATCTATTCTCAGTTAAACTCCCTCATCGTCTGTCATTCACGCGTATATTTATAATCCTTTGCTCTGGCACTCTGATGCCCAGACTGTGTCTGAGCTGTTTGTGAATTCTCTTCACAGCTACAGCTTTGACTTCTTGGGCTGGTTAATGTTATTCATTGAGGTTGACTCACCACGCCGCCAAAGCTCTCTGCAGATTGCTGATTCATACTGAGATTGGTGGCGTTCTGCTTGGCTTTCGTTGCGGTGCTTTCCCAATCCTCCAAAAATAACTGGAGCAAAGGCCTTTTCGGTGCTGCTGATGAGGCTCTTCTCACGCTCCTTCATGTTGTGACAGAGAGGTGATATGGGCCAGTTGACGCTACTGAGCAGGCGACAGAGGAGCTTTTTAAACTGCACCCCCCCTCTCATTTTTATTCCATTAAAAGAGACATTCATTTGAATGTATTGTGCATAAGATGGCTCTCTTTTCATCAGTAGACTAGAAATTGGGAACCCCAAGAACTTGTGAAAATCTGTGGCATCATCATTTTGAAGTAAGAAGACTCTCTGTAATATTTTGCAACATTTTCTTTACAGCAAAAAGGAAAAATACTAGCTCAGAGAGAAAAGTGCTCCGGTCGTTATCTGAGTTATGAAAACTCCCCATGCAGCGACGTCTTTAATATTTAAACGATGTGGGCGTGGCTTTGGAAATCATGTACAGTCTGACGTTTCTCCAGCAGGGAGCGCTATTGACAGGCAAGTCACCATTAAACTGCGCCTGAAGATGTTAGTTAGCTGTACTCATTATAACAAGAGGTGTAGATTTAAAAAGATCTTGGTTTATATTATATTAATTATTTAATGTGTTTTCATTTAAACAGTTAATGTTCAACAAAACATACACGGTACATAGCTAAAGTAGGTCAAAGCTGCAGCGGACGGCGTGTAGTTGTCATTTATATAGTCATAGTCGATTATAACGACTTTTAAATAGAAAATATCGTGCTAAGAATGGGGACGTCGGACCTCAGAGCTGTGCCATTCTCAGCCTCCACGCGTTCAAGCTACAAAGTGGGAACAACAGGGGCGCCTCAAAACGAGTATCGTTAGCAACAAGCTAGCCAGGTAAGTTGTGCCATATGAGTGATGCTGTATTCACCTTCTCAAAAAAGCGAAGAGGCCGTTTTCCTTGAGTTTTCCCAGTCGGACGTGGGCAGTGTTTTACGGTCGAACGTAACTAGTTAGTTTAGTTCGGTTGAACGCAGTATATATTATCTGCTCATGTCACTGTCCTGGTTGTGACTGTTGGTTGTATCTAATTCAGGTGCTTTAGGCTGGTCTGCAGGATGTGTGCGTGTATATGGGGCGACGGCACTGACGGCCGAGGCTGAGTTTGTTTGGGTGTTGAGTTTCAAAATGGCAAAACTGTGCTAGCTTAACATTGTCCTGTCCACTGGTGAGTACAGTGTCCTGCGCTTGCAGTCGGTGATGCTGAACACTCTTTAAAAATGAATTATTTTAAGGGTTCTTTAGTAAAGAAAATGGTTCCATATAGAACCGTGAACACTTAAAAAACCCTTTGCGTGATTAAAGGGTTCTGTAAGTGTTAATGGTTCAATACAGAACCAGTTTCTTTACTTCTTTACTAAAGAACCATTGAAGGACTGTTTTTTTTTAAAGTCTGTAAGATGTGTCCTTTCCAGTCTTATACCAAGGTTAGACGGAGTGCACACTAGCGACCTCGTGCAGTCTTTGGTAACGACCACATCAAAGGCCACTCATTAGTGACCTCTACCAAAATTACGTGATGCTGACCGTTCTAACAGTTTTTTTTAACAATAAATGGTCCTAAACGTTTTAATAAATGTATAACTCTTTAACTAATTTCACTAATTGATTTCAGCTTCATAAAAATTGAGACACTTTACAAGAAACTGTTCTACTTTTTTGGAAAGGTTTCCTGCTGGAGATGTGCAAAAAGCAGCTATAGCTGAGCTAAAGCTTGAAGCAGAGCAAAGTTTTGTTTTTATTTTAGTCCACGCTAGCACATTAGCACATGCTAAGAAATATTTACAGCCTAGATACTTCAATAAATGGACATAAAATGTGGTTTCCAAGGCAGTTTTTAGCTTGATTAATGGACTTAGATTGAAAAGGACAGTGCGATTAAAAAAAATTCTGTGCCAAGATAAAACCACACTTGCACATTCCACCTTGCATTGAAGGATTTTGTAAAAGTGTATTTTTGAATAATTGTATTTAAAAAATTTAAACACACTTTAATATAATGTGCTGCCTTTTTTGCTCATTTTTTAATGTTGTACTTTTACACATATATGTGCTACAAGAAGACTAATCATATGCATAAGTTATGGCCTTACGACCAGGGTGTGATGTGTTTCGTTGAATTTCTAAGTGCAAGTAAAGTAACTCGTCATCTACAGTGAACACACTTCTGCATATTTTAATATACAATTACTGTTTACTTGCTGAATTTTCACATACTGTAAAACAAAACTAATTGTGGGCTGGGCAACATTTTATTTATAAATGTTAAACTAAATAATATTTAAAGCAAATCAATACAGATGGTGTACAAAAATTTCATATACAAGTGTATACTCTGTGGATTATGTATTGGCTTATTTTCACTTAGAAAATCAACAAAACATCACTTGATTAGGGAATTTAAACTTGTGCATACATCTGCATGAAATCAGCCTCATAGACTCTTATTTCAATATCACGGTTAGCAGTGACCCATCAGCATCCATTTAAGATTCCACACTCGGTATGAAATGGTATTTTCTTTTATTCAGTTCTCTCTTTACAAATCTGAGCAGCGTCATTGTAGGCAGTTCCATCACATCATACGGACACCATAGCAACACTCCACATTCATATCAGATTTAAATAGAAACAGTGAAATATTGTCATATTGTTTTAATATTTAAGATATTAAAACATTGAGTCACATCAAGCATTTCTATACACCCAAATCCTTATAATCACTTGTTCCATATCATTAACTCTCTACGTAACACTACACACAAATATACACGTCCCTTTGTTTGACTGCTATACTGTTGGCAGTCCTTTGGTCACTTAAGTTTCTGGCTGTGTAGCACAGAGCCCAACTGCCTTGTGTAAAATTGTGCTTAAAAGGAAAAAACATTCTGTTTCACTATTGTTTAGAGTTCCATAGCGCTTAAGGAATGGTCTATGGCCTTGTCTCCGATTTTATTATTCAGGCTCTACCATCAAACAAGCTCTGCCAGTCACTTAGACCCAGATTGTCAGACTACAGAGAAAAACTCTTGACAAGAGGTTCTCCAGATAGATTATTTGTCATCAGGATGAGGCTGTTATCTGGATCAGAGAAACTAGCCCTTTTGGTTTTCTCCCTGCATCAGTGCACCTGATTGGACCTTCCTGCTTACAGTCATGCCATTGATTGGCTGACTCAGGTACTCCAAGCACTGTGATAAGATAAACAGTTTCTTGACAGTGGTTTCTAAAGGAATATGTTGGGAAGCACAGCATGGAAGCCACAAAAAAGAAACTGACATAGGAAGGGGGTTTAATCACTAAATCCAAAAAGGAGAATGTATGATTTATGCTTTCAGGGAAATGGCAATTAACATAAAGTGATAGGAAAGACTGACATAGCACCATATTAGATATAGTACATACATTAAAATGTATGTTTTCTGAGCTATTGAGATCATATTCTTTACACACAACATAAGTATTGCAGTGAGTGTCTGGTTCTTTGTTTACACCTTAGATTAACCTAAATTAGACCTGAAAAATTATTGGAAGCCTGTTGCTAATTTGATACTATGCTGTTCAAGCCTATCAGTTACAATGTCATAATGCAATCCTGCACCCTGTGGTTCAAAACTTGCTCTTGCTTTTAGAAACAAACTTAATTAAGTTGCACGGGGTGAGGTGGACAAGTGAAGAGAGGATCATGCTGTTTCTATCGTGCACAGAGAGTAGGTGTCAACAATCCAACTCCAAAACATAAGGCCAGTGTTCTCTACATTTACACATTCCATTAACTTTCTTATGCTTTCTACTACAGTGCAATAAATTTTTTTGTGCAAATGAAAAACAAGGCTTATTTACCAATTCCATAAAAAAACGCAATGGTTTTGTAAACCTCTCTCCCTCTGATAGAGAGTCTAGGAGGACTTGAGCCTCATTCTGAGTGGAGCTCAGGATAATGGCTTTCCGAGGGATGCTGAAATCTCCAAAGCAGCTCCAGTCTCGTTTACTTGTCAAAAACAAAACGTACACACACACATTTGCTGAATAGCCATGCACCAGTCTGGTGCCTGCCAGTTGATTGCCCATGAGTTGAATAGCTTTTGTGGTTGTAAACTTGTAGAAAGTGGACGGCGACGGATCTCTGTGATGCTGTAAGGACGTGGTCAGCCCTACTGAGCTTTGTGCCTCTGGCAGGTCACTAGAAGAGGAGGGGCTTGGCATTGTAAAGTATCGCAGTTCTTACTGGGCCTGTTGCTGCGTATGCCCTCCCACCATTTTTTAATTCCCACTTGCGGTGATTCCTGTCACTTCTCCATGAGTGACAGCTGTATGATGCGCTGGAGCTCCTCCTCCTCTTGCCTCTGCCGGAGCTCCGCCTCTTCCTGTTCGCGGGCGGAGAGCTCCATGGCTAATCGCAGCTGCTCATCGTAGCTGCGTGGCGGCTTAGGGGTAGGAGTGCGGGGACTGGCCACCGCGCTGCTTTTGTGCTGGGGTGTTCTGGGGTGAGAGAGAGCATTCAAGTTTATTTCTTGGCACAGCTGCTCAATGATTATATGTTTAACACAGAATTCATCATTTTGTGAAAAAATGTCTTTAATTTTTTTATTTTAGTTTATCTGAGTACCTCCACTAAGATAATGCTAATTTTTGCTAGCATGGGATCTATGTAAGTGCAGACATGTGAATACATTCAAGCTGCATGTCCCTATCTTTGTACATGGTAATTTTACAGTATATATTTAAAGCTTCCTAGCTGAATATTATTGGTTTGACTGCCCAGCTGCCTAAGCTAGACATAGTTAAATAACACCTTTTGCTCCACATACAAGCATTTTTTAACTGAAAATAAAGGTGCATTTGTGAGATCTTGCTGGTGTGGGTCTCCTCTCTTTCAATTATGCGCACAAAAGCAAATTTTAGAGAATCTTCAGCCCACCAAGCACAGTTTTATAATGACCTGAGGACATCATAGTCATTGCTATTTATCATTCAAATTGCGAACTAATCCTTGCCGATTTATTTAGAATGTACATTTTAATCAATGTCAGCTCTACATGCAATGGATTATAGCAGAAAGTTAAGTACTGTGAAAACTACATGCCTAAATCATCATGCACTTGCCTCAATCCGCACCGAGTTAATTAACCTTTAATTGACATTTGTGTTGTTTTTTTCCTATTTTCTGAAACAGCGAAAGTATGTTACATAGCAAAAAATCAGTAGTAGCAGTGACCAGGAATCCTAATTCTTTTCACTTTTGTTTATTTTTATTAGTAACAACTATGCACGTCTATTTGAGATCACTAGACATGGTTTGAGACAATTGTGTGAAGATTTCAGCATGATGCTAACTGGTGAGATATAAACTTCCATTACTTATAAGCCACACTAGAATGTAGCTCCAGTGTAAAACAAAGGAAAACACATAGTCTTGGCTGATTTTGGAATAATTATTCCTTTAAGACATTGTTCACACCTGCTTCAGACAAGAATGATGAAAATGAAACAGAGATGACAAGGGCACAACAGAGTCAACTTCTATGAGGATCACTATGTGATGCCAGAGAATAAAGACAGTGGACCTGTGTAAACAGTTACACTATATGCAGTGGTGAATAAGGGCCTGACAGTGGTGACCCTGAGACTACAGGGAGGAAGAGATACTGACTGCAGACCTTTCCACGCGGCTGGGGTCACAGGAAAGCGGGTGGGTTCCTGGCTTACTGTTCGTCAAAGCCTCCCAGATAGTCACCTATAGAGAAAACAATAGTAAACATCAGTAAACTGACATGTTATGGTAAATTTGTATTTGACAGATGACGTGTGATGTGTGTCTCACCTGGTCATATTCAGAGCCTGCCTCCAGTAGACTCTGCTGAATGGCAAACTGGAGCAGATCATCCTCTTCCTCACGCATATTCTCTCTCTGATTTCCTCCCAACACACTGTAGCCACGTGGTGCCTCAAACACACATGGTGGAATCTCGCCTCCACGACATGAGTCTGAGGTGCACACACACACACACACACACACACACACAAACCCACATACTCTAAAGGCATTGACTGTTGACTCAATGCAGTGCTGTAAAAGACAGAATGAAGACACTGCTACCAGCATGTTCTTTGAACGCATGTAATATAATTCCATTCAATTGCTAAGCACAAGAGTTTGGTGTGGGTAAAGTTGTGTTCTCCATCACATTTACTGTGTCCCAATTGTATACTACATAATAATTTCCACTACTTTTGTTTGAGATACAAAATGTAGGCTAGTATTTTAAAAAAGATTCTCAAAAAATTCCAAATATTTTGAAGTCACCAATTTTAGTGCATGGTGTTAACACAAATGTCCTACAGTGCAACGCAAAGTAGAAATAAAGAAGCTACTCACGGCTGGAAAATTTTGAAAACATGGCAGATGATGAGTTGACTGCTTCTATGATGAGTAAAGAAAACAATTAATGAAAACCCAAAGTAAACTATTAAGTCCATGACATAACATTTTGTTGTTTAAATTGGTGGTAGTCTGCATATTCGTTGTTAGATAGACAGGTCGGCATAGTTTCCTGTTAATAAATAGTGCAGTATCTTAGTATTTTGCGTACAAATCTACCAGATTTGTACACCATTAACACATGTACACAGCATATTGGGGATGCAAATTTTGGCAAATGCTTTTGACCAATAATCATGCTGAACAATCATTACCCAGCAAATCTAAAATCAAAGATGCGATTCATCAAAAGAACTATAAAAAGGTCAGTTCTGACTGTGAAATCCGATTGGCTGAGCCACGTTGAAAGCCACTGTAAAATACTTGTGTAAATATACACATCTATGAGTGCATACAACAACTGAATTCTGTATTAATGTTATTAAAGTGTTCCTTATATTTACTGTCAAACTTGAGTAGGTTTAGTCATAAGTGTGTATATGGAGTGAAACTATATTAAACATACCATAACCAGTACCTGCCCTGTTTTGTTTAAACTGAGAGGCTGCCAACTAAATGTTCACGATTGTATGACCAAAAATTAGCTGACGAAATGACTGGAATATACAATCATGAGCTACTGTTCTGTATTCTGAAGTGGTAAAGTTCTATTTACCAATCATTACAGGCTCAGAATAGAATAGAATAGAATAGAAAAAAGAATAGAAAAGCCATGATTGGAAATCAGTAGCTCTCGAAAGCCAGTGCCGTCCATCACATCCTTCTCTATAGTATCTGCACATCAATGTGTTATTTTCCTCACACTGCAATGGACCACACTTTCTCAGAAAACATGAGCAACAATCCCTTGAGGGTGTTTGCTTTCGGTACATTTTACATCAATACACTGGTATGTCACTGCAGTTATGTTATCGTCCTCTCAAAATGTGGTTCTGAACATCTCTACTAATTTTTCAGTAGGCCTATCCAGCGGTACCAAGTGCCTATTGCACCCTTAAGCGTACAATTCAATAACGTCCCTTAAGTGATAAACTGACATATTCAAATAGGATTAAATTAATTTATGTTTTATTATGTTTTAATTTAGGTTTATGTTTTGTGGTTAATCATTTACATCCCTACAGCATGTACATTATAGCATAAGTGTTTTAGTATACAATAGGGACACAATGATCAACTGTAATTTTGTGGCTTGTGCTAGTGTGAGTGACAGACTGGTGCTCACTGGTGGAGCTGGAGCTAGACACACTAGAGGAATCACTGCCTGGAGACGGTGTCTCTGCTCTGGGGCTGTCTTTCTGTCCATCTTCTCCTTCCATCCTGCCCACTACTCCCTCCTCACAGCCGTTCAGATTCTCAAAGGTGATGCGGGCATTAAGAATGTGGTAGATGGGGATTTCTGAGAAGAAAAAGAGGTGAAGTGCATAGAAAAATTCTGTGGATTTTTACTTGGACAACCTGAAAAGTACAGTTTTGCCACAAGGAAAACAAACCAACTGTCAAGCCCTGCTCAAAATCTGATGAATACATCAGTGCCAGATGGTAAATATAGAGTTCTTTTGCTGCAGTACTTTCACTCGTCTAAAATGAGGGCTGTGATGTTATAGTGCCTCATATCCATCCAAAGCTTCTGTACTTAAATAGAGCAAAACTAACATCTTGTATTTCAATATATTATCCAATTTCACTTACTACACCTGTTTTTTTTCCATAACTCCACAAGATGCTAATAATATGTGTATACTTAGAAGGGTATTCCAGGCAAAACCTAGAGTTTAATATGTTTAATCTGGTTTATTATGCATTATTCTCCAGTATAGCATCACAGAGAGACATCGTTCATCTTTTTAGGCAGAGGAAAGAAGCAAAACTAAAGTAAGGGGTCTAGATACCTAGGTTTTAACTTGCTGTCCTCCTGAATTTGTTTTCATATTTTTGAAGTAGATCAAAAACCTTTTTGATTTTTCTGAACAGTATATAATATTACTATACACTATACCCTCTTTCTCTCACCTATTTTGACAGGGAAGCCAGGGGGCAGACGCAGGGTGATGAAATCTCTGAGCTTGGCAAATAGAGCGTTGGATATGGCCATGAGGTCTATGATGGGTGCCACCTGATCGGCCAGCGACAGAGGATGAGACTCACAGAGCCACAGCTTTGCCTTGAACCTGAGAATGCAAGGTAAACAAAATGCTTAAAGATATAGACAGGAAATTTTAAACTTTATGGTCATTCATACGTTTGTTCAGTTTTGTTGTCATTGCTGCATATGTGTAATATTGGTACATGTTTAAGCTGCATTCAGTATGGCAACAAATTTGTCAGTGCTGCAGGAAAGGAGAATGGTTAGGCTACCAAAGGACTGTGTTTCAGAACTGTGATACACATTAGCAGAGTAGATCAAAGTAAGCACCTCTGTGTTTTTGTGGTGAGGTGGCAAGGCTGGCCAATGTCTTTGTGGCTGTGGTTCAGACTGGGGTTAAAGTATTCCTCTGCAGTAAGGGCACAGGGGTTCGTCACAGGGCACGACATCTGGGTAACCAGCGTCTGCTATAATGCACACCAAAACAACTCATACACAGACTCAGAGACCTGGTTTAATCCCTAAAAGCCTAAGAACTTGTATTCGGGCCTTCACTGCAATTTCCCACTCTTTTAAGTACATCAGTTATGTATGATAGTTAATAAATTATTGTGCTGTAGTCCCCTGGCCATTTAAGGTGTTAACTGTAAGAGTAAGGAATTTAAGTCTACAGTTTAAGGGAATTCATATAAAGCCCTGTTTCATGCTGGATTCATTTAAACTGTAAAGTTCTGTTCAGATCCACCTCAGAGTAATGCAATAACAAGTAGACACAATTGTGTGTAATTACATTACAGAATATCCTCTAGTAAAACTCCTTCAGCTTCAATAAAACACAAACACAAAAGCTGAATGTTTTCTATATAATGTCAGCTAAGACTCAAATACTGAACTACTTAGTAGTTTATTATTATGCTCAGTATTGTATTAAAGTGTACTCACCCCATTGTTAGTACCCATGTGCTGCTCTGCGATACCAAGAAAGGACTGCAAGGGGGTTTTACCACCTAGAGGAGAGGAAACTTTATTGTCCACACATAATCACTCACCTAAAGCTTTTTGGACAACAGAAACAAACTCAGAGCCTTAACTACCATTCCTCATTGAGACTTACTGGAAAGAGCTGCCATTACTTAGGAAAATTGACTGAATTGTCCAGTTTGCCAGTAATGGCAGTTAGAATTTACTACTGCTGAGTGTCCTCACTTGTTAAGAGTAATCACACCATGCTAATCCAGTAGGCATAGAAAACCTCATTTATGTGTTTGGGGAAAATACGAGAGCAGATGATATTTCCACTGATTAAGAGCAGCTCAGTCTTGAGTCCCAGTAACAGTGTTGTAAATGTTTGAACTGTGATTAGGCACCAAGACAAGCGTGTCTGTCAGGATACAGTCTGAGCTCAGTGAGGATGTGTACTGGTACCTTTGGATTTGGTTTTGTTTTGCTCTGTGAGGTGGTCAGTCCGTGTGCGGGTGATGAGCTCTACATTGGAGGCGCAATACACCTAGAACAGATGTACACAGACTGCATTACTGTGGGATTAGAGTGGAGGTATTCAAACACTGGGGCATGCCTGATGAGAGCTGAGACAGAAAATAAATAAATATTTTATAAAAATAATATATTAAATAAAAAATAAATATTTTAATGACTCTGTCATTAAACAGAGTGAAGTAAACTAACAACAGTGTGCTATCAAAACTGCGACAAGCTCCTCTGAACATCTTCTAAGTGTTACATGAGGCAGCATACCACATTGTAATGGCAAAGCAGCCATACTGCGTAGGAAAGATCCCTGTTCTCCCTGCAACTATCAACAAGTATAGGGCAGTGCCGCTGAAAAGATGAAAACCAGATGCTGTCTGACACTACAGTGGCTCAGTGAATAGCAGATATGTCAAAAACTTTCCTCAAACAACTTAGTATCGTATACATGCGTATGACTTCGTAATCCATCTTTATGAGGCTACAGATGTATGAAATATGAGATATATGCCCATTTGATAGTCTACGTAAGGTACTCTGACTATACTTGTCTGAAGCAGGATTTTTTTTATTCTGCAAATCAATTAAAGGATGTGCTACCAGAGCTGATTTGTTTTATAATGTAATTTCTTAATCAATATTCTCTGTTCATATGCAGAAAATGGAAGATATTATTGTCATGTGCTGCTTTTTATTTTTTTTAGCGAGTTAATAATAGACAGTAAAAGTTATGGACAAATGGGATGACCTGATTTTGTTTTATACATACGCTGCAGTACTAGTGCATATTCTCAAGTCTGTTTTAGTTGAGGGGGACCCCATGTTCTCAAAAAAATAGCAAGGCGAAAAAAGTTTGTTCTAGATTTATTTAGTGTAATACTAGCGGCACGAGTGGCAGGGGTTTTAAGGGAATTTTTAATGTTATTCTAAATGTCCTTTTTGTCTGTTTGCCTTGTTCTGATCATTATATAGTTATATACACATACAAAACACCAGTTGAGAGTGTATGTGTTCTGTGCGCTTAAGCATAAAGCCAGTACCTTGGCTTCGTACCCATTCACCACCTCCGTTTTCTCGCTGCGCCAGCCAAGAATGCCCGTCTTGTTCCTGCCGAGAAAGGCAGATGCATTAACACTGGGCTGAGGACCTGCAGACAGAGGTGAGTCTATCACAATCTTTTTAATAAGGAAGAGTACAAGAGTGCTGGCATGTGTTCTCAGCAAAATAAGTGTCACTGTGATGCAGCCAAAAAGCGATAATTGGAAATGAAGAGGAGGCCAATTCTATAGGTCTCTCTGTAATTTCCTCACTATGCCACAAAAGATGATGCATTGACCAGAGGAACAGTTGAATGTAGCTTATATTTTCAAAATGCAGGCATATGGATGCCTTCGATCTACAGCACAGTGCAAAGGTGTCCCATTCATTTATTTAATTTCCAGTATAAACAGGCATTAAGAAGTTAAGGTGCATCATGATATAAAGGTATTTATTGTTTTTTACACAAAATTGAACAGAATTACAGATCAAGACAATGTTACCTACAAAAGACAGAAAAAAGACACAAAAAAAATGAAGATGATAAACAAAAAATGAAAAAGAGGGGGGGGGGGGTGAGATGATAACTTTATAATGTATAAATTATGTAGGGTGGAAACAATGCCCTAGAACATCCCCTGGCCCTTATTACACAGAGAGTGCAGCTTTATTTGCCCTCTCTCTCAAGGATGAAAGTTTTTGGTTCTGTTTATGGTGACAGTATTTCTGTTCTATCATGTCTTGAATGGTTGTTAGGAGGCCCATTTTTGCTTTATCTTTTAATAATTTTTTGAACTCCTGTTTTGAAAACTCTTTCACTTTTTCAGTTATTGTCATTTGACTTTCCTCTTCCTTATGCAAGTGGATTGTCATATAGCTAATATCGTCAAAAATATCTCCTGAGAATATGTTTTGACTTTAAATTTAGTACATTAAAGGTCTCTGACTTGTACAGTACTGTACATATAATTTGTACTTACCCAGAATATTGAAAACAAAAGTTCTGTTCAATTATAACCAATTATATAACAAATTATAACTGTTCAGTTATTTTTGGCTTACCTTTCAAAAGAAATGTTCCTGGTGTCTAGCTGTGTAGTGACCACTGGAGCAGAGAGGCGGGCAGCGACCTGCTCATCACTGGGCTGCAGCGCCCCCAACAGGCTGATAGCGGAAGGGTGTGGCCGGGACGATGGAGACGAGGGAAGGCAGGGCAGTGTCTCACAGAAGACCAGCTGCCTGTCGTGGTCCACCTCCATCACCATGGCACTAGAGTCTAAGTGAATGAAAGAATAAGAGAGAGAGAGAGAAAGGGAGGAGAAGTAAGACCAATGGAGCCACGGTGTTAATTTGGAGCTACACTAAACCGCTTCAGTGAGTGAGCATTAACTGAGCTAAACACTTTCCAGGTCTCTGACTGTGTAAACACTTTGAAACACCTCCTCTTACATTTTGGGGATTTTTTCATAGCCCACTGAAAAAAGAAATTTGTTTAAAGTGCAGATACTAAACTTTAAATTAAATGGATAATTGTGTCTGCAAGTACAGAAATCTTTTATCAGGATATAAATTTGATGAAAAGCTATTGTTGTGTGTATATTCTTCACATTTTGGCCATGTTTTGTTGATTTTTGACATTGAAACAAAAAGAAAAAAGTAAGAAGCGTGGATTCTAACCAGTCGATCGATAGCATATAAACTGGATGTATATATAATTCACTATAAATTTACCAACTATATAAATAATCATTTAATTACACAGTTACATATACATAATTCTCTAATGTGATTCAAAAGTGTCCGCCCAGTGACAGCTGGGATAGGCTCCGGCACCCCCATGACCCTGAGGAAGAAGTGACTTAGAGGACGAGGATGAGGAGGATTCAAAAGTGTAGCAAAATGAAAAAAATAATTCTAGAGTTAAAAGATAGCAACTAAGAGAAATCTAAAAAAGAATAAAAACAGAATAGGCAAGGATGTTAGAATGTAGGAAGAAAGCAATCAAAACCTTGTCCTTTGAAGATAAAGCTGCGGTTGCCTCTCTGCCAGGTCATCTGCTCAAAGCCCATGAGAGTGGTGTCCACTCGCAGACACTGGCCACTCTTCCATACACGATATGTATCACTCGGACAAATACGAGAGACCAGTGGCACTGAGACAAAGAGATACAGACATTAGCCAGGGAGAGAGAGTCACTGTACAGGCATTCTATAAAAGCTGAATTATTTATGACCTATTCTTTATTTATACAGGTAAAGTCCCATTGAGCTTTTGACCTCCTTTCAAGGCAGACCTGACAAAAAGGTATATGACCTACATTACATAGACAATATACTGGCAATTATAGCCAGAACAACTGAATTTAATTAAGTGCTTATCCAGTTGTTTAATGGACAGTGTGATACTTTTAAAAAATCAGGTTTCAGTAGTTTATTTGATCATTTTAAAACACTAATGCATAAAAAATTACATTCCTTATCTGATCTTACCAGATTAGTTCAGGTGAATAAAAGGAATGCCTGAACACATGTTATGGGACTGCAGCGATGTAGTAAATAAAGACATTTTCAATAATTTGTATAAAAATAACCTCCAAAAAGTATGAATCTGCAATAACATAATGAATCTTCAATAATAACACCATAAGGCACAAACATGAGATTATAAGCCAGGCTGTTACTTATAGCCCTTGGCACCAATCTGAAAGCCAACTCCGTAGGGCCATTATGAATTATGTCCAAAACTGGAAGCGACTTTAAGCTTATTTTAAAGGTCAATTAATAGTGTGGGAGATCATTGTGAAGCAGACTTCCGCATGGAAGACATATGTCACAAATTATGATGACTGATACGATACTTCACTATTTGCAATGAGTACCTTTTTTCCTGTGTGGGTTTATGTACCCTAATATATTCTTCTAGTCATAATAAATTCTTAGATGACAATATTCCAGCCTCTTCTCATCCATTAGAACAGGTTGTTCTTGCTACAGTGCCTTTAAAACTGATAGATCTCTGTAATAGATCTCTGTTCTGACTGGCTGCTCTGCACAGGGCTAAACTGCTGCAGGCTAAATAGGCAGATACAAATAAATGTGCCAGTTTTTGCATCAAAAACTAAAGTGGGATGTGGGAAATAGGATGTTTTTGAAGATTAGTTTCCCTAAATGGACTTTATGGGCTGTGAATGTTAAGTATTAAAACTAAAAATGTTTTTATATGGCATTAGAAGTTTCAATCGTCTGTTATGCAGATCCTTTAATAGTTAACATTAGCACATAGCTATTTAGCTTAAGCTCATGCAATTACAATTAGTAAGGTGAGCTTAATGTGGAGTTAAGGAAAAATGCAGGCATTATAAACAACCTAATTTTTCATTTAGTCAGTTCTGTTTGACCTGTATTCAATGAGATTGAGAACAGTACAAAAACAATGTTTTATGTTTTATTTTATGAACTTAATAGTTTTTTGCAAATATAAGCTTATTCTGAATTTGATGCCAGCAACATGTTCCAAAAATGTTGGTACAGGAGGATGTTTACCACTGTGTTACATCAGCTTTCCTTTTAACAGCATTTAATAAAAGTTTGGGAACTGAAGACACAAACTGATGCAGTTTTAAAAGTGGACAATTTTGCCTTTGTTCTGTTATACAAGTCTTCAGTACTTGTATACTGGCAGAAAACATTAAGAAAACATCTTAACTTTGTACTGGTTTTTTTGTTGCTCAAAATAGGTATTATTTCAAAGTAGATTTATAAATCTATATTATAAATAAATATGTAAATAAATAAAGCTTTCTGTTTTTATTTGCATTTTATCTACGGTCTCAACTTTTTTGCAACTGGGTGAAGAACAAAGCCACCTAAATATTACCGGACTGGAGAAAGACTGAGCAAGATTTAGAGAGAGAGGTAGCACAACAGCCAGGAAGCATCTCTCCAGATTTTGCGCCTCTGAACAAGAATCTAACACTCCTATGGTGTTTTTTTTCTACTGGGCAGTACGGTACTGCATGGTGCAATGGAGGAGCTTCAAGGGCTCATTTACCTTTTACTTGCTGTTTGGTTTTATGTGAAGGTGACAGACAGCAATTCTGACAAGCTAGTGTTTTACATTTTTTTGCTCCTATCCAATTCTAGTGACACCACATGATAATTCTTTCATGAATAAGTGGTTTGCACCTTTACTAGCTCTATCCATACATGCTGGCTCGGCATGCTTCGTACCTCAGAATAAAGGGTAACTAAAATTCAGCTCGGGAACTCGGGTACAGTATGGCTCACTTTGCAGTGTCAATCATGACAAAATGCATGATCACGGACTTATAACAAATGTTGTACTGTATGACAGGTGACAACCTCTATAAGACTCACCTTGCTGTTGCCTAACCAGGGATTAACTCCTAGTAAATATATTTTGTGATTTTTTTTTTTTTTTAACGTAATTTGTGTACGTAGTCAAATGAAACTGTGGTCAGCTGTGAACTGGT
This sequence comes from Pygocentrus nattereri, assembly GCF_015220715.1. Lineage (NCBI taxonomy): Eukaryota > Metazoa > Chordata > Actinopteri > Characiformes > Serrasalmidae > Pygocentrus > Pygocentrus nattereri. Next base: position 29,419,818 of record NC_051227.1, on the reverse strand, counting down.
ATCACATGATTTGGGTTCTGTTAACTGTGAATTTGATGTAATCCGTGTTAATTTATATAAAACTGTTCATTTTTTTTTTTACATACCCCAGCTTGTAAACTCCCATTTCATCTCCACATAAAAGTCCTGAGCCTGAGAGAGAAGTGAGAGAGGGAAAAAAAACAGAGAGAGGTGAGAGGGAGTGAAGGAGAGAGACAGAGAAGAAAGGGACTAGAGAGAGGGCTAACGTGCAATCATTCGTCAGTGAACACAGAGCGAGCTGATGAGACAGATCAGAGTATAAGGCAGACTAGGGGAGATATTAATACATTTCTTGTGGAGAGAGATGGCACATCCATCATCACCAAAAGGAAGTGAATTTCAGGAAGTGCCCAGGGACAGAGAGAGACAGAGACACAGGATATTTGCTGTAAGAAGGAGCCGCAAGCTTTATCAGAGATTAGTCTGAGTGGCAGAAAACCAGTGTGTGTGTGTGTGTGTGTGTGTGTGTGCGTGTGTGTGCGTGCACAACACCCTTCAAAAATTCAGAATTTTCAGTACTGAAAATTCAGTAATTCAGTGAAAGTTCAGTAATATCACTATTCAATAGCGGAATTGATGTTTCCAATAGTATAAAAACAGGTCTGTTGCAAATACATGCATATATGGTTACATTATGATGACTTACAGGTTTCAAGTAATTTTTTGGACGCTTTAAAATATTAGGATATTTTAAAATGTGCTCAGAATGATGAAAGGAGATGTGGAAGATCCCATAATAACCATGAAAGCTGTATAGAACTGAGAATTAAGTTAATATCTGCAATGTCTTCAAGTTGTGATCAAATCTTAACAGTACAATTGCTATAATTACAGTCCTTGTTCTTCTCAGAAAACCTAAAATATTAAGTAAAACTAAAAATACCTTCTCTTATTTATTACAGAATATTTTGATCTACATCATTTCGATTTTTATTGAACAAACTAACTACAATGATCATGGCCTAATCTACAATATGGGTGACCTGGGTGACCAGGGGCACCAAAGTGTTGTTAAAAATAATAAATGTGTTGAAAGATTCAGTTGGTTCTAATGTACCCAGAGAACAGATTAGTCAGTCTGTGTAAGAATCCAGATGCAAAGCATCATCATTATCTGTGCCTTAAATTTGTTAGACAGTGTACATTTTGCCATCTACCAACAAAACACAAGCAAAATTGGAAGAAAATTGGATATTATTGATCTTCACAAGTGAGCTGATGCTCTTTCTTTGGCATAACCATGCAATGCTGACAAGGCCTTAGCTAGGGATCGAAACCTTGCTTTGGTTTAGGAATTTTATGAAGGATGAACTGGTTAAGTCTCCCGGAAGAACCTAGTTGTAAGGTTAGGTAATTATCAGTAGGTAAGTGGTGTTGGTGATGCAGACAGTGTTATGTTTGCAGATGTTGTGGGAATGAAGCACCACAACTCCAAAGTTCAGCATCACCATAGGATCTTAATCTGGCCTTGACAATGCTTAATGAGACAGGTGATTTAAAAAATTTGAACAGCACAACAGTAATGTACAGTTATATGAAAACGTTTGAACACCCCTGATCAAATTACACGTTTTGTTGATTTTCTAATCTAAAATAAGTTAACATCCTCTACAGGGAACAAACTTAAATATTTTTAATCTTGGTGTACAGTTTCACTCATTTACTGCACTTAATATTGGAGCAAATAAAATGGTGGTACTAGCTGTAGAGGAGACAGGCCATCCACATTTAGCATTAAGAATTCATATTGTAGCTGTTGAAACAAACCTTGTCTGCAATTTATAAACACCAGCTGTCTTTTACATTGTGTGAAATATTCATATTGAACAGACCAACAGAAATGCTTCAAGATCAGTTGGAAGAATATCATTTTTTCCATTTTCTTCCATTATAGGTAAAGAATGTTCTTTTATTTCTTCCCTAAAAAGTTACAGTTTGAAAAGAAAAGGTTTTGTTCCATCAGCAATGAAATACCAGCAGTTGTTTGATGTAAGGCAGTCACTGTTAATACAGGCTTCAGCTTTTTACCATGAAAAGTGAAAGATGCAGATGGATGACCCAGACAGAAAGTGGTCATTTTCTTGCATTGTAGGGAAACACATTTTTTACTGTACTATCTGGAATGTGGCACTCATGAACATAATCGATATTGCACAGTCTGGCCAAGACGTTACTGGCATCATTTCATGCAATGAGTGGCGGGCAGTAAACTTCTAAGGCTGCTGTTATCGCATATTTTGTGCCAGGCTTTACTGTTGTGAGGTTTTAAATTAACTGATACGTTAGTGCTGTTAACTGACCTGCTGCAGTCTCTCCAGTAGACGGGGGATGCCTGCTAGTCTCTTAGATGTGCGTTGATAGTCCCGGTGACGCAGGACCAGACGCACCAGTTCAGGATCACCCCTGCTGATGGCCTCCTGCAGCACTGAGAGAAAGAAAGAGCAACTGTTTATTGCAGCAGCAATAAACTTCCTTTATAATGCTAATCTTCTCCTAATAACCTCTTCTCCCAAGTGTACTGCCTGCACTCTAATTACTTAGCACCCTTCATGTGTTTGGAAGCGGATCCAGTGCTGTCTCAATCATCGGTCTGAAGGCAGTTTGTGATGCTTAAACATTTAAAGCAATAGTCTGGCAAAAAAAAAAATCAAATGCACATAATTTTCTCATTAACTGGAATGTAGTCAATCAGGCAAGATATGTTTGGTTTTTAAAGTTTGCCTCTTCAGTTTTGCAATAGACGACTTATGTGGCTACTGTAGCTAACAAATGATGGAGGCTTTTTCTATCTCACAATCGAGCATTGTGCAAACTGCATGCCTAAATCTTCACACATTTGCCTCAAACTGTGTTGCTTGAGTTGCTGAATATTCTCAAATAGAAATGTTCTTTTTGACACCGTCATGGAAATGGCAGGCAAAATTCAGGCATAAAATGGGTGCAACTATTGTTTTAGCAACTTGTTGCACTTTTTCTCATTTATATAGTTAGTAGTATAGCATATAGTGTTATAAATTGTTATTTTAAAATAGCTCAATGTGATGTAAAGCAAGTGTGTGATGATTTAGGCCCAATCCCATTTCACCCCTTGCCCTTCCATTCCTTATTCCTCCATTTTACGCATCGATCCCACCTTAAATGGTGCAGCAGTTACATTTGGGTGCCTCAGGTGTCAGAATTGCTGCTCCATGTAAGGTGGAACAGGAAAACTGGAACAAGAAGCTGGCGAACAGCTGACTTCAGCTTCATATCACTGAAGAATAAAGCCCAGTACCAAGGTGGTTTAACTTTGTATTTTCAATACAAGCCTGAAGCTGGGGAGAGTACCACACCTGTGGAAGACATCTTGTGTGGTGCCATTGCCGAAAACGCAGCACCCAAAGGACCTCAGCAACAACAGGCCGGTGACACTGACATCACACCTGATGAAGACACTGGAGAGGCTGGCCCTTAGACATCTCCGCCCTATGGTGAGCTCATCTATGGACCCACTTCAGTTTGCCTACCAACCTGGCATCGGGATGGATGATGCCATCATCTACCTGCTGCATGGAGCTCTTTCTCACCTGGAGAAGCCTGGGGGCACTGTGAGAATCATGTTCTTTGATTTCTCCAGTGCTTTCAACACCATACAGCCTGGGCTCCTAAAGGACAAGCTGGAACAAGCAAGGGTGGACCATCACCTAATGCACTGGATCCTGGACTACCTCACCAACCGTCCACAGTATGTGAGGACAAGGGACTGTTTGTCCGACACGGTGGTCTGTAACACAGGGGCCCCATAGGGAACGGTGTTAGCACCGTTCCTTTTCACCCTGTACACTGCAGACTTCATATACAACTCACCAAACTGCCACCTACAGAAGTTCTCTGATGACTCCGTGATCGTCGGCCGCATCACAAATGAGGACAACGGAGAGTACAGAGTACAGATTCAGGACTTTGTGGACTGGTGTCTGCGGAATCACCTACAGATCAATGCGGGGAAGACCAAAGACCTGGTGGTGGGGCACACATCCCCCTCCAGCAGTGAACATCCAGGGAACGGACATTGAAAGAGTGGAATCTTATAGGTGTGGGTGTGCACCTTAACTGTAAACTGGACTGGTCAGACTGGTCAAACACTGCTGCACTTTACAGGAAAGGACAGAGCAGACTCTACCTGCTCAGGAGACTGAGGTCGTTTGGAGTGCAAGGGCCACTCCTGAGGACCTTTTTTGACACAGTGGTGGCATCAGCCATCTTCTATGGAGTGGTCTGCTGGGGCGGCAGCATCTCCACTGGAGACAGGAAGAAACTGGACAACGTGATCAGGAGGGCCGGATCGGTCCTAGGGACTCCTCTAGACATAGTGCAGGCGGTGGGAGAAAGGAGGATGCTAAACAAGCTAGCATCCATGCTGGAGAACTACTCCCACCCCATGCATGAGACTCTGGCAGCACTGGGCAGTTCCTTCAGTGACCGGCTCCTTCACCCAAAGTGTGTGAAGGAGCGCTATTGCAGGTCCTTCCTTCCTGCTGCTGTGAGGCTGTTCAACCAGCACTGCTCCCAGTAGACCACACATGCACACAATATACACACATACAATATACACACATTCAGAATGCAAACATTTTAAATTGTGCAATATGTTCCTAAGTGCAATACAGATTTTAACTCTTATTTTATTATTATCCTTATTTTGTTGTAAATAGTCTAGAGATTTAGCTTTAATTTTTTATTATTTATAATGTTGATAATGTTTATAATGTTTCCCGTTTCTATTACTGAGTGCCTTACTCCTGTTACTCTGCTGCTGCTGTAATACTGTGAATTTCCCCACTGTGGGACTAATAAAGGACTATCTTATCTTACCCTCCTCTGCTGTCACTGCAGACTGGCAGGGTTGCCTACAGACAGGCTAGTAGTCTGTTAATGAAGTAATGTTCTTTTGTAGTTGAGAGCTGTTCCATTTCATAGGGGAAGATTTCAACCACTACACCTTATAACTCTGTTCCAAATGGCAAAGTGACACTCAAAAACCAGGGTTAAGTGTAAAAATAAGAAATGGGATCAGGCCTTAGGCATGCAGTTTGCACACTGCTAATCAGTGTAGATAAGCTCTCATCACACTAAACCATGGACACCCAACATGTCTTGGATGACTACATTTTGGTTAAGGGGAAAGTGGTGTACATTTTTAAGCATCTCTTTGAGGATGTAACCTCACATAGTAACTTGAGAACCAAAGGTGAATGGACGTAATGCTGTGGTCCTACCTGTCCAACCATTGCTGTTCTCTTTGCTGACATCAGCACCATAGTTCAGCAGCACACGAGCACTCTCCAGGTGGCCCAGAGTCACAGCCAGGTGCAGAGGAGTCCGGCCCCGCGGGTCCAGTACCTCCAGGTCCACCTAAATCAGAGGAGGAGAGAAGAAGAGAGAGCGCTGCAGTTACTTTATGGGTGCCCAGGTGGTAAACAGAGGGGGAGCCTGAGGTGAGACAGCACGATGGAGGGAGAAGTGCCAGGTGATAATTAAACCATCACACTCAAGCATGACAAAGAAAGCCTTTGCAGAAAGGCTTTGAGGGGAAGTCTTTGTGGTGTAACCCCCATGAGAAACATGAGCATTCAGACTGTACTATATTACTATATTACTTAGTAACTATATTAACCCAGTAATTGCAGTTCTCACTGGCAGTTACAAAACATGCTGTAATGGTATATTAATTACTTCTCATTCACCGTTAACTGAAATGAGCACAGAAATTCAGTCAAAAGATTCTGAATTTCCAACCTGTACCACATTTCTGTTTTTACATAGAACATATTTTTTTGCATTTTTATTTTAATTATTTTTTTTTTTTTTTGGAAAAAGTGCCGACATTGATTGCAAATGCAGTTCATGTCATAATGCTTTGGAGGTCCCTCAAATGAATTTATTAGTGCTTTGACTGTGTTGAAATGCCACTTTATAATGTGGGAGTAGTACATTTTTGATATCAAGTTTTTGATATCAACATTTCTCACTAGCAGCTCAATACAGAGCTCACAACAAGTCACATACATAGGACCAACTGTGTCCTTGTTAATTTCATAACAGCTACAGGGAAACATTTTGATTATATTAATTTAAAATATTCAAGTTGACTATGAAGCCCAGGGAAAGAGGCCAATCAATTATATAAGGTACATTAAATGTCAGCTACTCTATGCTAATAAAACATAAAGCCTTCAGAGATTCAGTATTTGGAAAAAAAAATAATTAAGCCATTTAACTATCACAGGGGCTCTGAAAGAGTTGTTACTATGCTTTATAAAAAAAAAAACATAACTCAGCCCTTATTTGTATGGGTGCTGTTATTTATGCATGCAGCACATCCCACTTGATCATATTTGATGAGCTGGCGGACTGCCTGGGATTGTGTCCACACACATTAATCCCATTGTCATGATGCAAGGTCATAATAGTAGGGAAAGGCAGGGCTGGCATGAAAATGAGGATATGTAGATGAGCGAGTGCCTCGGGAGTGTTTTCTTTCGAATAGGCTTACAGTAAGTGACTCACATAATACTGGTTTTATGTACACTCCTCAGACTGGCACATCATAATGGAAACATATTACTGCCTGAGGGCTCACTGTCTGCTGGGAGTGCTGTTCAGTTGCCTCGCAGTAGCACTGGCAGACTGCTGTATTTACACTTTATACAGTGTCTGTGTGCACTGTCTTAGTTCTTACAGTGTCTGTGTGTCTCACTGAATGAAAATTATGACTGCCTGTAAGTGCGTACACTGGCCTTTCATATTTAATGTGTATGTAACAGAAGGTATAGTGTGTTTCTGGCATTGCATACGTGTGCACCATGTTGTAGTGTGTGTTGACATACAGTAACTGTTACACTGAGTTATATGACACCATTGTTTTGCATTGAACAGAATACGTAGTGTAGGTGTGTGTGAAGAACTGTTGACCCTACAGTGTTGCACCACGTTCTACTGCTCTAATGGTTTGCATGCGTACTTGATGCAATACAGTACTTTATTTTATTTACAGTCAGAATGCCCATCATGCACAAGTTATTCAAGTTATCCATATTTCAGAAAAACATTAACTCTGAAATCTCATCTTATCTGTTTAGTCACCATAACAAGTTAAGACTGAATTGAGGATAGCTGCTATTACAGAACAACAGTTCTTTAGTTCATATACTTATTCTAACTCTAGATCAGAAAACAGTATTACAAAAACATCACAACTAGAGAAAATTGTGTCCTAACTTTGTGCCTTATTCATCAGTCTTCTAATTTTATTCTTAGATTTGTTCTTGAGAAAGATCATAAGAAAAACTCTACATCAAGTTCATGATGTGTTCTTAAACCACAGAACTGTTTGCATCTTTGTGCACTTGAGTGTGTGTAGATTTTGTTCTTGCCTAAGAACAAATCCCAAATAAGAAAACACTGGCGAGTATGTCAGAAGTCAAAAACAGCGTGAATGGGTTTTAAGAAGAAATGTCTTGGTTGGTGGATGAGGCCCATTAAGACAACTCCAGGGGTGTCTTAACTTCTGTTTTAAACTTCTGTTTGTATCATTTCAGGGAGTGACAGGCAGCACAGTTCACTATAACCACAATAATGACGCTGTGGTGAATCATTGGTTGCTTGGTATCAGATGTGACAGTTGACTGTAAACATGATCAACTAGGTAAAGATTTCTTAACTTAAGACAAGATGCTGTAAGATGAGATAGAATTCCTTAATTAAGATAAGATTTGCTTCTGTAAAACAAATTTGTGAAAATCTTACCTTGACCGGTCACATCTTAAGCCAAAAAGATTGTGTAATATGGTGACCACTTCACTGTTCTAAGAACACGAGCTGCTGCTGTGTTTGATTCTGAAATGTTCTTCTTTTTTGTCTTTTTCCTTTTCTGTTTTTGGTCTACCAGGTCTTGCATGGTTGTTAGAAGACCCATTTCTTTATATCTATATCTTTTATATACACTGCTCAAAAAAATAAAGGGAACACTCAAATAACACATCCTAGATCTGAATGAATGAAAGATTCTCATTGAATACTTTGTTCTGTACAAAGTTGAATGTGCTGACAACAAAATCACACAAAAATCATCAATGGAAATCAAATTTATTAACCAGTGGAGGCCTGGATTTGGAGTCACACACAAAATTAGAAAAAAATGGAAAAACACACTACAGGCTGATCCAACTTTGATGTGATGTCCTTAAAACAAGTCAAAATGAGGCTCAGTATTGTGTGTGGCCTCCACGTGCCTGTATGACCTCCCTACAATGCCTGGGCATGCTCCTGATGAGGTGGGGGACCTGGACTAAAGCATCCGCCAACTCCTGGACAGTCTGTGGTGCAACGTGACGTTGGTGGATGGAGCGAGACATGATGTCCCAGATGTGCTCAATCAGATTCAGGTCTGGGGAACGAGCGGTCCAGTCCACAGCTTCAATGCAGGAATGCATAGCTTCATCTTGCAGGAACTGCTGACACACTCCAGCCACATGAGGTCTAGCATTGTCCTGCATTAGGAGGAACCCAGGGCCAACTGCACCAGCATATGGTCTCACAAGGGGTCTGAGGATCTCATCTCGGTACCTAATGGCAGTCAGGCTACCTCTGGCGAGCACATGGAGGGCTGTGCGGCCCTCCAAAGAAACGCCACCCCACACCATTACTGACCCACTGCCAAACCGGTCATGCTGAAGGATGTTGCAGGCAGCAGATCGCTCTCCACGGTGTCTCCAGACTCTGTCATGTCTTTCACATGTGCTCAGTGTGAACCTGCTTTCATCTGTGAAGAGCACAGGGCGCCAGTGGCGAATTTGCCAATCCTGGTGTTCTCTGGCAAATGCCAAGCGTCCTGCACGGTGTTGGGCTGTGAGCACAACCCCCATCTGTGGACGTCGGGCCCTCATACCATCCTCATGGAGTCGGTTTCTAACCGTTTGTGCAGACACATGCACATTTGTGGCCTGCTGGAGGTCATTTTGCAGGGCTCTGGCAGTGCTCCTCCTGTTCCTCCTTGCACAAAGGCGGAGGTAGCGGTCCTGCTGCTGGGTTGTTGCCCTCCTATGGCCTCCTCCACGTCTCCTGGTGTACTGGCCTGTCTCCTGGTAGCGCCTCCAGCCTCTGGACACTACGGTGACAGACACAGCAAACCTTCTTGCCACAGCTCACATTGATGTGCCATCCTGGATGAGCTGCACTACCTGAGCCACTTGTGTGGGTTGTAGAGTCTGTCTCATGCTACCATGAGTGTGAAAGCACCACCAACATTCAAGAGTGACCAAAACATCAGCCAGAAAGCAGAAAGGTACTGAGAAGTGGTCTGTGGTCCCCACCTGCAGAACCACTCCTTTATTGAGTGTGTCTTGCTAATTGCCAATAATTTCCACCTGTTGTCTATTCCATGTGCACAACAGCTGTGAAATTGATTGTCAATCAGTGTTGCTTCCTAAGTGGACAGTTTGATTTCACAGAAGTTTGATTTACTTGGAGTTATATTGTGTTGTTTAAGTGTTCCCTTTTTTTTTGAGCAGTGTATATATTTTTCACTCTTATATTTCTTTGACATTCTCCTTCCTTATGCAAGTGCATTGTCCTATATTTAATCTTGTTGGACTTATCTCCTGAAAAATGATACCTTGCTTAACGGCTTCTTTAACTGGAAATTAAATAAATGAAGTAGGGTCTCTGACATTTGCCCAGTACTGTATATACACAGTAAACATAAATATATAGCAGAGGCAAATGTACCACAGTACTCAGTATTTATATCATTTCTAGGAAGTTCCTATAATCGCACATAGAATTCTATTACAACTATGACTAAGAATGTGAATCGTTCATGTCTGACTGATATGCAGTTTGTTAATAAGGACAGTACTGGCGTCAATACTGATACACTGAGCTCTACTGCACTGTTGTTTTGCATGCGTATTTAACCTAACATGTAATGTACGTAGTGCACTGTGGTGAGTATGTGTAAGATACAGCGTTTCTTGTGTGCAGTAAAGCTGCTCCCCTGTGCAGTATTGCTGCTCCAGGCTCCCTCCCTGAGCTCCTCCCATATTCTGCAATTAGCTGCCTCCCTCGTTAGCAGCTGCAGAGCAACAACTGGGACCTGAGCAGCCTCTGAGGAATGAAAACACAGCAGCTCACACACTGCAGGAGCACACAGGAGGGTGTGGACGAGGAGGTGCATTGCTATGGTAATAGAGGGAGCAGAGGAAGGGGTGTGAAGCAGTGGGATGGTGCAATGGAAGGAAAAAGAGAGAGGAAGTATGGAGCACAGTAGTGGTTTAAAGCAATGATGCACCAATCCAATATTCTGGATAAGGATCAGTACTACTAATCTTATTATGGAACGTGGACAGGATCTCAGGCACACATGACTGATTCACATGTAATACTATTTGCTACGGTCATAATAGAATTGCAACTGTGCAAGTTTAGAAACTTTTTAGAACAATGTATTTAAAAATAATGTCAGGGTTTTTAGATGATTAAAATAATTATGTGATTTATCATAGTCCTTTACGAAATTCACTCTTTAAACCTATATTTGAACAAGAACACTAGAATCTCTGTCAATCAAAGCAATATATAGCATGGAAACAGCTAGGCTTCAGAGTGGTACTACGGATGTTTGATTCAAACTAGAGAAATTTGTTAATGCTGTTAAAACAAATTAGATGCATTAATAATTCATCACAACACACTATCAACACACTAAATTTGACATCACTAAAGTTAGTATATAACTGACTGTCTCCACTAAGGTAAATTAGCCTCTATTGTGTATTTAGGTTTGTGTAATTTATTACAAATTGTGACACTGGAGTCAATATTGTGATTGAAAAGGTGATTCGGTGCATCCCAAGTTTAAAGTGAACAATGGTTCTCAGGTCAGTCCGCCAGGCAGCTCAACTCAAGCCCTGAGGCTGACGACAGAGAGGAGGCGACAGCTTAACACTCAGGGGAGAGGGAGAGGGAGAAAAGGGGGAGGGAGGGAGAAGAGGGGTGGGAAAAAGAGAGAAAGATGAAATTTCATGTTATGAAGGATCAGAGAGTGATAAGAGAGTGAGAAGACAGAACTATAGTCATCAATTGTTTCTGGCCTTACAATGACCCTGCTCTTTGCTATTTATAATCCACCCAGACACACACACACACACTCATTTTTGCTCACCCACCTTCTCTGCACACGCTGAACTATGGTTTCATCTTGTGCAGTACACAGAAAAAACAGCCTTTCTTGCAACTACACAGACAATGACAAATATTGCTCTTCTCATCCAAGCAGTCAGATGCTGAACATGGCAGATTGTGTGCATATTATCAACAACTGCAGATACAACAAATACAACAGCAGATTAACATTTTGCAGTAGGTTACAGAAGGTGTGATGCAAGCAATCAAATTTTATTTTTGTTTAATACAGTATGTACTGTACAGTGTTACATGGTGTACTATTATAATGGGGGACGGCCTGTTATAATATCCTTTCCACTTAGATTTCTTGAAATAGATTAATCCGATTCAACACGTCGTAAGATGAACATCAATTACTGAAAATAATAACACCTTAAGTCTTAGTCTTTGGGGAGTGTGAAACTATATGCAACTTTACATGTAGTTGAGATGCACAGTGTTTGAAAGTATAATGTTGGTTCTGGATGGGCTTTGTTTTCATATGTGGAACAGAGAACTTATGATAAAAAAATGTGTTACAATAATGAAGTATTAGTGCTTACTGCAGCAAAGGTTGAAATATTAATAGAAAGTTCATCTTTACATTACACTTATCTGGATCTCATTAACCAAAGCCTGCACTCTCCCCTACTTATAGTATACTGTTGAACATAGTGCTACCCTTTATCGCTTGCTCAAACTGCCACACGTTAACCCAAACGTTAATAGCTGTATGCTATGTTACACAACAATTCTTCCCCCTTAGCCCAAATGTTGTCAATCAGCCAAGACATTTGAATTTAAAGTTTTTTTTTATTTTTTGAACTGAAGCTGAGAGGCTAATGTACCCCACCAATTAGCATTAAAAAAGCAAACCACCTGCCTAAATTACCCACAAACCTGCCTCAAATTACATTAGGCTGTTAAGTAATAGTAGACTTGTTTATGTGGTTCCTGAGAAAAGATGAAAATTGTATAAACATAATGTTTTTGCCCAACAACCGTTTCAACATGACGCCCACCCTCCAGGGGTACATATTATCTCATCTGGAGTCTTCCCTCACATCTGAGCACACTTATTGCTTGTCCATCCCTCCTTTCTGCTTCTTTCTCCCTCTACAGTCATGGGCCTGCTGGAGACTGCATTATTGATAGTAATCTCTAGTGGAGCATCTGCTCTTGCGCTCTCTGCCTTGGCTAATGTTCTCTGGCAGCTACTTAAACCGACATCAATCTTTCATTGGGAGCCCAAACTGTGCATGTGGGAGGCAAGCAGAAGCACATCATGTGAATATATGTACATATGTGTGTGCATGTATGCACGGCTGTGTTTCTAAGAGCTGCGCAGGGGGTGCGCTTTGAATAGCACAAGATGCAATGCGTGGTTAAATAATCAAGTTATGAAAGCTGCTCTGTGTGGGCAAAAGCACATGAAGGTGAGCACAGAGGCTGTCAATTGCTATCTTCTGGATGTAAAGTAAGAGGATAAATACCGCTACCTTGAAGTGAGCAGGCCGTCTGCTCCCAGATACAGGGGAAGGTAAAGGAAAGAGAGGCACTTAAGACCATCATACAAGCTGCAGAAACAGGTGGGATCTGAGGGAGCTTGTCTCTAGGTTATGTTTGGCTTCTCTAAAAAGCTCTCTGAGTGGCGTCAGACTTCAGCAGCCATCTCTCCAGTGACCCAGCCACAGTGGAGGAGCGAGAGAGCAAAAGAGAGAGAAAGAGAGACAGAGAGAGAGAGAGAAAGAGATGGGTCTCCCCTTCCTCCTCTCTGCTTGTAAGGTGGCTGGTGTGACGCACAGGGAGCTGACCCACATCACCAGAGCAGCACTCCTGTGTCTCATGCAGAGTCTGACTTCATGAGCCAAGGCAGCAAACTTTCAAACCAAGAGGCCAAAAACAGAAAGTGTTTGCACAAGTCCCTCTCTACTGACTCCTAGCTGTCTTTTAAAATGTAGGACCTTGTTTGATGAAGAACATGAAGCTTTTCCATCCTGCTTTTTTATGGAACTTTTGGGAATGTATATAAACCTTGATGAAAAATGTACCTGAACATGTTTGGATAAGGTTGTGTTTTGGCATTTTTAAAATAGCAAAATTCTTTGAAATAAGTGATGATGTAGTGGAAACAAAAGTTATGTTTCCTTTCCATCTTATAACAATCAAGGCAGCATAACCAAAGGTATGTTTGGAGACGGAGACAATGGTCTTTCTCAATTTAACAAACAAATGCAACATCAATGGAAAACTGGATGGTTTGGTGGCTGCCACCAAAGTGGGACAGCAGCTTTAGCCCTCATTAAACGGGCCACTGCCCTCTCCATCCAGTGTCCCTGAACTGTTTGGGCTATAGCCATGTACAGATGACCAAGAGCTGTTAAAACCTCTCTACTGAGAACTACTAAGAGCTAATAAGAGCTAAAATCCCTCTTCTGCATACCTCCCACATGGTGAACAAGACTTGTGCTGTTGCTGTACAGGGACGTAGCTGACAGAAACACAGATTTTGGTTTTTTTGCCATCTCAGAAATTCACTTAAAATTTGCAAACATTTGAATAGAAATGCTGTTATCAGTACTTGTTTGTCAGGGCATGAACCATTTCATAAGTAGGAATACTGTAAAAACGTTCTCCCTTTCTTGGGTAGGAATTGCAGCCTAGATAATTGTATTTTTCTTTTTTATGTACAGTAATTAGTTTGTTTCATTTTGATTTTCAGTGTATATTTCACTACATTAGAAGATGGTTAGTTCAAATTAAAGAAACTAAGGAAAGAAAATAAAAATCTATCTTTGCCATCTTATATTGGTTGTTCTGTGTTTTGGTCTGGCAATTGAATAGGTGAGCTTTTTATGTGCAGCCACTTTTTATTTTATGCCCACACCCCTGAGATCATAACATGGGCCAATATCACCCTATATAACAAAATGTAACTACAACCGGTTACATATCACAGAGGACGTTTACAGCTTTAGATCTTACTTTCACTTTTTCATGCCTTGGGATCCATGACTCACCATACTGTTGGAATTTTTCTAATTTCACATCAAAATGATTTAGAAAATATAATACACATCACATCCTTTGTTCTATGGGACTAAACTCATAGATGTAACGACTGACAGATACACCAATACGGAGAGTGAAAAAAAAAACCCTTGTTATTAGCAGGTTTAGCTAGATTTGGGTTGGAACTGGACTACGGCAGGAAAATAAATCTCAAACATTCAATGAGAAGCAAAAATACTGGTACAATAAAGTGAAAATAGTCATTTTTGTTACACACTATATGGACAAAAGGTTGTGAACACCTGACCACCACATCTATATGAACTTGTTTGGACAGTGAATTCCAAAACTATGGGCATTAATATGGAATTGGCTCCCCATTCCAATTAAAACAGCCTCCACTCCTCTGGGAAGGCCTTCCACAAGATTTGGGGCCTCTATGGGCATTTCTGTCATTCAGTCAAAAGAGCATTTGTGAGGTCAGGCACTATATGTTGGATGAGAAGGCCTGGCTTACAGTCAGCGTTCCAGTTCATTCCGTAGGTGTTCAGTGGGGTCGAGGTCAGGGCTCTGTGGAGACCACTGGAGTTATTCTACACTAAACTTGTCAAACCATGTTTTCCTGGCATCCACCAAACCCAGATTTGTCCATCAAACTGCCAGATAGTGAAGCGTGATTCATCACTCCAGAGAATACGTTTCCACTGCTCCACCGGCGGTGTGCTTTTTTGGGTGTCATAATAAACAAGTCTGTGTGCAGCTGCACAGCCATGAAGCTCCCAATACACAGTTCTTGTGCTGATGTTGCTTCTAGAGGCAGTCTGGAACTCTGTAGTGAGTGATGCAACAAAGGATAGTTGAGTTTTTACATACTATGCACTTGGTGGCCCCTCTCTGTTAGTTGGGTGGTCTATAGCTGAGCTGTTGTTCCTCCTAGATGCTTCCATTTCACAATAATAGCACTTACTGTTGACAGAGGCAGATGAAGTGGTTGGTTAGTGGTTAGTGTAGTGGGTAACACCTCTGCCTTCTACGCTATAGACTGGGGTTCAATCCCCCACCAGGGTAAACACCCTACACTATACCAATAAGGGTCCTTGGGCAAGACTCCTAACACCACCTATGCCTACCTGTGTAAAATGAGCAAACTGTAAGTCGCTCTGGATAAGAGCGTCAGCCAAATACCATAAAATGTAAATACATCTGCAGCAATGTTGAAATGAAGCAGGCCAGATATTGTGAAAAAACTGCTGTCAGAAGAAAACCTTGTTTCTGCATTTTTATATGTGTATACACACACACACACACACATATTTTTTGTCATTTGTTTTGTGAACTTCATTGATTTTAGGCAAGCTTAAGTATTGGTACAAATGAATGAATGACAGATGAGTCTAATTGCTCAGGTGTTTCATGGTTCACCTTAATTGTAAATGCATTAAAGAGCTGTGAATGTGCAGGGTTATTTGTAATCACTGGAGTTTGCATTTGGGTTCATATAAGGTACAAAATAGGTGAAAGAGTAGAGAATTGACTATGATGGGAAAAAGAGCAGCTTTGAACATGAATTGCCATGCCAATGGTGAATCTCCTTTGAGAAAGATTAATTTTATTCTGTGCGTTGGCTTACTTTGGGTCTGAGAAACTAGCCCTATATGGTTAGAGCATGTTTTCAGTCGCTGTCCTGCATGTCCAGCCACTCTCCATTTCCCAGCATTCAGATGATGTCATCTATGCTCTTTTCAGCCTAGTGTGTTGCCCAGAGCTGTGGAGCAGAGATAAGGCACTGGGGAAGTGCTGGAAACCAAAGTAGGAAAAGGCTCAGTTCATTCCATGAGACCGTAGAATAACGCACAAGCTCTATGTGCTTTTTGCATAGTCAAATTAGAATAGGGGAACTTGTTTATTGGCAACACAAAATACCATGATGACTGATGGTGAGCTGCTTATCAGGAAGTGGTGTGTGATGCCATGAAGCAAATGTCAGGGCTCCATTAAGTCAAATTGTGGTCTAGGTCAAAAGCTCATCTTCAAAGCATTCACAGTTGACAGGTTTTACAGAGCTTCTTTATAGTGTGTGTGTGTGTGTGTGTGTGTTAATGCTTGTGTTTTTGTGTCTGTTCTTCCAATGTTGGCAAATTCAGACCATAAGCCGTAATGAAATCAGATATGATCCTCAAAGTACCTTTCATTTCCTCATTTCCAAATCAGTGACCCACACAGTCACAACATATTGCAGGCTGGTCTGTGCAGACATCTTTTCAATCTTTGAGCTCCGGCAGCTGCTGTCCCACTCATCCCACCCTGTCTGTTAAAAGCTTTCAGTAAGTTAACTAAATCTCAGGCTACTCTCTCCCAGGCCTCATCCCTAGTGACAACATTCTGCAATTAGTGTTGGGTTTCATGATGCAGTAGTAGTGTGGAGGAGAACAGCTGGAGTGATGGAAGCCTGAGGAAAAGAGTGGGATGAAATAAACTCTGACTGGACAGATACGAGCAAAAGCATCTAAGCCTTTTGGAAGACACATGAGAAACGAGCCTGAGTGCAGACAAAGGTATTCAAGCTGCTGCTGACTTCACATGAACATGATTCTAACCATTTCTCTTCTTAGATCACATGCTTCTGGGTGCAGTTTTTTTCTTCCCTTTTTTAATAACTGTGATTTTGTTGAATTGGATATATTAAACAATTCGTCCCTCTCCTCTGCAGCTCCTGCCTGTTTTCTACCCTGTGCTGTTTTCCAATCCATCATCTATTTCCTTCTTCTCTTCTGCAGACTGTCAGCTGTCTACTCCATCTCTCTGCTTTGCTTTTATGGCACTGTCAAGGCAAACTGCAAATTTAGCTCTCTCGACTGACTTATTTTCCTCCCCTACCCTCAAATTCATCTCTTTGCAATTCATGTCCTCCCCCCTCCTTCTCTTCCTCCTCCCTTCTGGCTTGTGTTTTGCCCCCTCTGTTCTTTTTCTGACACCCAACACCAGTCACGTAATCCTGTGTGTTGCTGCACTACCTTTGTCTTTGTCAAACTGCATAGCATGCCGTCTTTCCTAAACTCCTTTGAAGATACCATCACGATAGTTTTGAGTAGTGCTGGGTGATACGTTGTCTATGCCGCTATACTGACGTACAGTGATAAAATAGCCTGTCCATGTTGCAGAATGGTTTAGTTTCAGGTTTTTTTGCTTTATTTCATTTTGTGTGCTTTACTCATGGCATCCAGGCACTCACAGCTAACTGTAATGTATGTCATCTGTGGAGTGAAAAAATTAAAATACAATTTTAAAAAGTATTTTTTTTCTGTAAATATCCTTTCTGTCTAGTTAAGATTCAAGATTCAAAACAGAAAATAATTTGATATTGAATTTATCAATATCACCCAACTCTAGTTCTCACCACCCTACACATTCACACTCCACACTGTGTCCCAGCCCTGAAGGAGATGATCTCGACTTATTGTCACTCTGAACCATGAGTGTACCTTAATCTCTTGAGCCTGCACTCGATGCCAACTGTGACCAGATTATGCTGTCAATAGCCAGTAAATCAGATAAAGCACAAGTGCATTATATCACAGCAATAATCAGCAGGGTTACCTCTTGAATTATAGCTAGTGACCAGGACCATAAAGCTATGTTCAGTGACGGATGCAGGAGTTGAGGTTTAGTGTGTGGGATCCAAACCACGCAAAAGCCTTTAGTGCACCAAAGCAACTTAATTCAGAAGTGCTACAATTAGCTCGATAATCAAGGATTTTGTTTTGCAGTGAAACACCCACATACATGCACACTAGTGAAGACACACGCAAGTGAGCACACCTGCCCAGAGTGGGGGGCAGCCCTATCCACGGCGCCCAGGGAGCAGTTAGGGGTTAGGTGCCTTGGTCAAGGGCACTTCAGTCACGTATCAAACTGGCGACTTTCCGGTCACAAGACTGGTTCCCTAACCTCCAGCCAACGACTGCCCCAGTTACGACTGTATCGTAATATAATAATAATATGATTTGATGCATATTTATTCCTGAGGGGTTGTATAGAGTGATTGAGTAGTTTGAGCACAACAGCCCACTTTTAGATAGGCTATCCTATCTGAAAAAGAGTTCATTTTAATGTGTAGGAGTTTTTAAAGAAAAATATCAGATAGCTATTGGTATTGGCTGATACACAGGGTTTCAATATCAGTATCTGAAAAGAAAAAGTGGTATCATTCAACCTCTATCACTAATATAATTTACAGTGAACTCACAGATTAAAACTCATCTCCCAGAAAATTATACACCAACGCAAATGTGTAAAAATCAAATAATACACACCATTCAACATGGTATCTTCCTCTTCCTCCACCCACAGGATGAAGAACACATTATCTAACATGCAAAGCTTTATTCATCTACACTCTCTTCCATATTCTAATCTTTAGTGAGTATATCAGGTGATGTGATGAGAAGATTACAGAACCTAAATAGAAGAGTTCCATGCAGGAAGCTGTTTTGTATCTGTTATCCTCCATCTGCCTGTCTGCTGTCACCTTCTTTTACTGCTTAATCAGTCACACTTCTGCTCTTTCATTTTACAAACTGTGCTTTCATTGACAATTGCACACTGCAGGTTAATGACAGGCTGAGTGATGATCCTTTGCGTGCTAAATGAGCATATGAACGGGGCTCATGAGAATGACAAACCCACCTTTTACTGACAGACCCTCTGATGAATGTGTTGAGATGTGCTGCATGAGTGGAAAACGGGGGTTGATGAAGCATCACTCAAGCAGCCATTGTCCCCTGCCTTTCTCTCTCTCTCTCTCTCTCTCTCTTTTACATCTCTAATTCACATCATTTTAATAATTAGGCAAATATTCAGCGTCTCACAGCCGCAGTAAAATGTCAGGTACTGAACATTAGTGCAGACACAGGGTGTACGAGATCTCCACAGCCATTGATGCACTCTTTTTGAACGCTCCAGAAGCTAATGAAGGGTGATAAGTTGACGGTTGAGAAAAAAAGGCAGGAGGGCTACTGAAGACAGTGCAGCACTCAGGATGAACTAGGGCTGCGTCCAAAACCGCACACTGAGTGTCAAAAATAGCATACCGCTGTTAGAAGTGCATTCATTACTATAATATGTACAGCAGACTTGGTATGTGATTTTGTTCGGAGCCTTGTTTAAAAAATAACGGTCAGCAGTCGATCACTGGAGCCATGTTGTGCTATTACCAGTCATTTTTGTGTAGCTTAACATCGAATAACATGACAGACGGACAGTGATGTTTTAGCGAGGCGAACTAACAGTCCAGTAGGCTAGCTAACTCTGTGGCACACCTATACGAGAGATTAGCCCGGCGGCCATGGCCCACTCCCCGCAGCTCTCTCCCCCACCAGCCCCCTCACCTGCTCGCTGGCCGAGAGCTCCTTCTCCAGCTGCCGGTGTTTGTTGTGCCAGACGAGGTAATGGAGGCGGTAGCGACTCTTCTCCGGAGTTTTCTTGGCAGAAATCATGATCCTCGGCGCATAGTTTGCTGCCCGTCCGTTCGTTTTCGTCCTTTTTCTTTAAGCTACTTTGAGAAGAGACGGGCTATTTTATCGCCAGCGCTCCTGTTAAGAGAATTTTTCTCCCCTCCCGCAAGCAGCACAGCCTCCACATAGTAAAGTCCAAATACGCGAAACGTCTAAAAACTGTACATGGTTTGCCAGCTAACTCGTAGCCAACGCCATCTGCGTGGTCTCTCGCTCTGTCTCTCTCTTTCTCTTTCTCTGCACGCAGCCTGTCACTTTCCTTAAAAATAGGGGAAAAATCACCGCCTATGAGCGAAGACTCTCTCTCTCGTTCTCCTACCAGCGATCAGTGATCAGGTCTCTCTCTCTCTCTCTCTCTCTCTCTCTCTCTCTCTCACTGCGCCCTGCACCACAGTGCGTATTCAAATAGGCAGATACAGCACAGATAGCCTATTGGGCAAAACCGTTCTTCATATCTGAGCATCATAACAGGCGCTAATCACTTTAAAGGGGAAATCCATCGATCTGACTATCTGTACAAAATCAAGTCGCTGGGTTGTTATGAAAGTCATTGAGGGTGTTTTGATGTGAACTGTAGAGAAACTTACAGACTTTCAGAGTTTTTTATTCATTGTTGATAATGGTAACCGAGAGGTTGCCACGTCTTTTCAGAGGTGTAGCTTAACGAATTACATTTACTGTCGTTACTGTACAGTTCATTTTTACCTGTAACGGTACTTTTGGCTGTACAATTAAAACATAGTATTTTTACATTTATTTATTATTTTAAATGTACTATATTGTTTTTGTCGCAGCGTAAAAATGAATTGTGTGCATATCAGCTCATAAACCAGTTATATAAAAAAAGCCCTAAATTTAAAAGATTCTCCAATCAAAAAGCAGAGCAGCTTCTCACAGCTTAACTCCAGCCTAACCCTAGCTGCACTGGTACTGTGTTAACTATTTTCTTTGTTTTAGAATAAAATGACGGCTCTTTATTCAACTTAAAATGTCTGTGAGCTACTTTAGTTAACAGGTGTCAACCTGTATAGTTTACCCATGTAAAATATAACTTGTTTTATTGCACCTTTGAAGGAAATTCACATGTCTACAACCTCTAGACAAAAATTCTGTTGGTCTTTTGTTTTTTAAAACGTAACCTTTCAACTGAACTCCACAGCAAAACAAACACAGCTCTTCCTTTAGTGCTCCTTCAGAAGCTCTGTCCCCCAGATTCACGGACTTGCATTGCCAAGGGGAACAACACGTTTAACGTCTTCGTTGACAAAACCCTTCACAAATGTACAAATATCATGACATAAAGAGTGAATAACACAGCAGGTGATGTAGATATGTCAGCTGGGTTGTGACTTAGCAAAATTGTTGCTGCAAAGCTAACCACGTGTGATCACAAACATAGGCAAAACAATACTGATGTACTGGTTCTGTGTGACAGCAAAAATAACAATGTCACCCAGCAGAAACAGAGCTACCTCCTCATCCCTTTCCACACCTTTCAGCTCTCGATGAAGCTGAAGTCAGCTTCTTTTTCGCCAAAATCTTCTTCGAATTGTTCCATTCAGGGCCGCCTGGAACCACAATGGCGAGCGGGCATTCGCCCCCTCACTTTTCAAAGCACTGGGGTGACGCCTCCCTAATTTTGGAATTCAGGACGTGCACATTAAAATCTCCACTTTCCCTAAACTGCATGAAACGCTGAGCAGCACAAACAAGCAGAGTAAAAGGGGGAGATCATCACTGAGTCTGACCTCTTACTGCACCTTTAATGGCCCAAACAGTGATCTGATCAGACTGTGGGTGGAGAGTTAAGCTCTTCTGTCATGTAATTAACTATGTGAGCACACTGTGATCTCAGACTGGACTGTTTTTCTCGCAAAATATGTTTTGCTTGAGTTTTGTCTGTACAGATTATTTTTAATAATGTAGGAGTCAACTTAGAAATATTGTCAGTTTGTGATTGTGGACACACAAAAGAGTAACTCCATTACTCAAGTTGCCTATGGCAAGTATTACTAAGGCTGATGTCCTGATCCTTTTAAAAGTCTTCTTGAGCACATAAACAGGGAAATCCTTTGTGATTTCTACAGTAAAAGTAAAAACATTAACAAATTTATGTCCATGTCTGAAATTTAATTTGGTCCATGTGCTCCCTGAGCCTTTGTGAGCAATCGTCAGATTATATCTAAACTGATTTACCTATGCGGGCAAAAAGTGAGTTTTTATCACTTAATTTATCATATTAAATCTGGCCGCTGGTCATATGGGACTACTGAACTTTAACAATCCAAATTTAATTGTGAATAAAAGTATAAAACTGGCATATGGTTTCTGTTTGTCCAAGTTAAAACTCGACAGAGCATGCATTTTTTTCAACTTTAGCTGTTAACAGTATAAACAAATTGCTACAGAAAATTACTGTGAGTGAAATAATAAATCAATTTACACCCAAGTATGACTATTTTCATGTGAGGATCTACTAAATAATGTGTTGAAACTATGCCAAAATAATGGGCTAACTACTAATGAGGGCCTAATACGCAGAATAATTACTTTCTTTAAATTCAATAATTAATTATAACATTAACATAGTACCTTAAAATCCCCAAAGAAATAAAGTCATCATTTCAAGATACTTAGTTGTTCTTCTGCCAGAAATAGAAAGAGTAAAAAAAGAAACCCATAGGTGTCTATAGTATCAATATGGCCATGCTTAATGGGTTCAACTTCAGTCCAAGCATGAAGTAATGTTGTTTCCCTGACCTGAACATAGCACTGCTCTTTCTGAAGAACAGTAAAGATCAAGTAACCACCAAGTATGTCCAGGCTATATCTGTTATCAGCCACATTTTCTTTACAGTTTACATCTGAGTGCAACCAAATAATAATCATAATAATAATACTATGAAATACTGCATCCAGACCAACTTTATGCACTTAGTATCCAGGCTACCTATTATTGCCTGTCCAAAGTGAGTAATACTTTGGAATTTTATGTTTCTTACCATTAAACGTACGACCATTCACTGGAAATATACTGTATACCCAAAAGTGTTCTTATATGCTTTCCAAATAGTGATTTCAACCAGTTTAATTTACACCTCTCCATAGAAAAGCATCAACAATAGAATGGGAAACTCTGGAGCAGCATCACATGACACTAAGGTCACCGTGCCCAATGCCAAGTTTCAAATAAGGTATAAATCTTCCAGCAGTGGGCTGTGGAGCAGTGGAGCTGCATTCTCTGGAATGATGGAGCTCCATCAGATATCTTGTGGATGAGTTGGAGTGGTGTTTGTGATCCAGAACTATTCTAGCATCAGTAGCTTAAATCCACACAGCAATGTTCAAACACCTAGTGTAGAGACTTCAGAAGAGTCAAGGCTGTTACTGCAGCAAAGAGGGGGATAAACTCTATTAATATGCTTGATCACAGAAGAAACATTGTATTAGCAGATTTGACATATAGTGCAGCAGATGCATCCTGTAAGTTATTAGTGGTCAAAGTCATGCACAGCTATGTGTTCAGCCCTCCCTGCTACCCCACCATGTACTGACACTAGGGGCGAGAGAGTAGGACGTCAGAGGGAGACAGTATGCAGCCTGCCACAGCCTACAAATGAGTGGGGGATGCTGGATGTAAATAAAACGTTGTTTCCATGTTTTTTCTTATTACACGCTCGGCTCTGGATATGGGGCTTGGGTAAAATAGGCTAATGCGTACATACAGTATACAAGAGAAACGTTCAAAATTATACAGCCTAAGAAAGCGAACGAACTCTCATTCAAACGGTAAGACAGAGTTTCCGTGATATTTCACAAAAGCTAAACTCCTTGCTCTGAAAGCAGCAGCAAAAAAACCCTAGCGAGAAGAAGGGTGAGGACCGGGAGCGCTGGAAAGCTCTTCGCCGGCTTCCGGACATTCAGGGGCGGCATCAAAGCTGCAGTCGTCGCTAAACTGGACCGCCGAACATCGTCGTTATTGGATTGGAATATCTGCGTTATCTCGTGAAGGCTGGTCGTTTATTTTTTGTTTATCATGTCCAGGAAAGTCCAAAGAAGCGAGGTGTGTGCCGACTGCAGTGCGCCAGGTACGTTGAAATTCATGGATCAAGGCGTTGTTGAGATCTAACATTGTCTAAGTGACTGAAACAAGCTGGCGCTGGGAGGAGAAACACAGCAGAGCCGTGGGCCAACAACACAACAGAGAAACGGCCTGCAAACATCGGCCAGAAAGTTACCACGGCTATAATATCAGTTTACAAAGCAAATGTTATACGTTCGTCAACATTACACAATTCATACGGCGCTTAGAGAAAGTGTTTATTGAAAACTCTGACTGTGGCTGACTGGTAGAGCTGAGTTAGCTACAGGCTAATGTAATGGCGAGTTTGAGCCCTGCTTGTTGTTAGCAACCAAGCTAGCCACGCAATGTTAGCTACTATCCACCCTTTCCCCATGTAGGTTACTACCTGTGAGATAAATCAGGGAAATTGTGCTTTAACGGACTAGATATGTATCCTTATATTATGTGCATTTGCCCACACAAAATGAGGCGAGGTTGTGTTTTCTTACTAACTGACCATCCAGCTGAACGCGGTTTATGCTGGCTAGCTTAGCTAACACTAACGTTACCTCTGTTGCGTATCTGCCCCCATTGCTTATGGCAAATGAACCTGTTTAAGTCGTTTATGCGCTTTAAATTTACTAGCAGGAAAAATGTGATGTATGGTTGCACATTGGGCTGTATAAACCTGTTTGATATTAACACGCGTCGCTGACGTAACGACTGGTCAGTTAACGTGGGCTGTACAGCTAAGTCGCTAACCTAGCTAGCTAGCGTTAGTCTTGCTGAAAAACTGCAGCCACTTAGCAAGGCACTGCCTTTAACTCGGGTAGGTGACCAGATAGTTCCCTGATTGTTGAAAGGCCAAGTTGTGACTCTCAATTAAATGACTTATTAGTTATATTATTTTACTGGCGGAAACGTCTGGCTCACTAGTGCCAGATTGTCCCTCTTGAAGTCTCATTTGTCAGTTAGCTACCCTTAGCACAAAAACTTGTCTACAAGTTATCATAACTCAGCTAGCTAATGTTAACGCGAAGCCTAGCAGGGGTAGCAAAAATATAATATAATATGTATTTAAAGCCATTTTCACGACACACAAGATGTTTGATTGTTAGAACAAATAAAAACCAGCACGGGCACGTTAAAAATACTAGCTATAGAAGTCTATGAACCTAAAGGGTTTCGTCTAGCTAGTTTCGCATAAAGCAAATACAATTTAAATTATATCAAATACAGTGAAATGGGCCTAGTTATTTTTTAAGTACTGGTAATGTAATTTATCACAGTAACGATAAATATCTTCATATTTCCCACCCCAGTGGGCTACTTTGTTTTGTTCTCCATTTGGTCTGAGTCTGAAAAATGTTTTAAAGAAATTCATATAGAATAGTGATCATACTGACTGTGTGATAGAGCTGTATGTTTTATAATTTATTTTTCACTTATTATGCACAAAAGGTCATTCATGCGTTCCCTGAGAATTCAGTGCAAGTTGGTCACATTGCACCAAATTGTTCTTTGTTCTGGAAGTTAGCAGTTAGAAAGAAAGTCCATCTGCTGTTTTAATTTCCATTTTCAACACCTAAAATCAGTAGTCTGTTAAGCTGTCACCACATCTTTGACACAGCATCCTTTGATGATAGGCAGGTTAGCCAGCCGTGTTGTTACGAGGATCAGTGGAGGCTTGGCCTTGGTCTTGCTTGTGGAGTTCCTGTCTGCCCCATGGGGAAGAAGGAGCAGTATGGCAGCTGCCACTGTTGTACCCACAGCTGCTCTTTTTCCAGGAATGTGTCTCTGTCTTTCTCTCCCTCTGTCTCTGCTCTCATCTCTCAGCCTCTCCCTGCACCATCTACTGATTTATAGACCCTGAGCTTCTACCTGCAGTCTTCTGCTAGCATGGTGCAGGTACCTGCATTCATTGTCAGCCCTAGGCGGACGGCTGTGTCCACATCATCTTTCCCCGCCTACATTGGGTCTGAGCTGGCGGTGTGTAGGCTCCAGATTGAGTCTGTTACTGCCCCGCTGTTACTGCCTGCAACACTGCAGCTCTCTGGCTGCTGCTGAGGAGTGTGTAATTGTCACGTTTGACATGCCAGAGGAATGCAGATAATAGTGTGGTGTAAAGTGGTGCTGAGTGTGTCAGCTGGTGAGAAGCTGATGATTGTTGTGCTGTGGTGTGGATGTGAAGGGATGACTGTAAAGATGCATATTGTGCAATGTCAATGAGTTTTTTTAGAAAGATATGGCTGTAAAAAAACTGCATGACATTATTTGTGCTGTAACTGAGTGTGAGAGTGTGACCATTTATGTGAAATTGTACTAGGCAACAGGCACACAGATAGAGAGTGGATAAGGCTAAAAATGGAGGAAAGCTGTGGAGCTGGAAATCTGTGTGCGTTTATGTGTTGACTGTCACGCATAGTCGTATCTCATGTAGTTTTGTGTCTCTGCACATTGGCTGATTCGGACACTGATGGAAAGACTGTAATTAGTTAATATCCTTAGTTATTGTTTGGGTCGATCATTTTTAGTGCAGCGTGGAAGGTTGTTCCTCTGAAACCTGTGCAGTGCAGTAGGGGTGGGTACGGACAAAAATGAATCAGTAGTGCCACTTTTAAATGCTATCAGAAATTATGAATGCAATGTTTTTTATTCAATATTTTAAGTCCAGTTAAACAGGCTTAATGATGCATACAACAGGTCACTGTTCTTAAAGTGCTGGCAATATCCACAATGTGCTCAGAAAAGCAGATTGTAAAGAAATTAATTTATTTTGATAATGATGGTCATAATGTCACCCCTACATTTTTTCCCCATGTTTGATTAGAATTTTCACACATGTTGGTGTTTGTGGAGAACCTCAACCACATATCAAACCATTGAAAATGTAACAAAAGCAGACCTTTTTTCATGTGATCAATATATTTCTTGGAGAAAGCTTTTTAATTATGCTTAAGTGAGGTGGCCCAGTTAATATGTATTTATGTTTTTGAATATTCCTAAAGAAGCATGACCACATCCTAAATTTATTGTACATAATATCTCAATTTTCCGTGGTTTGCTTTCTTTTTATGCTGTAGTTTTCATATTAGTAATTATGCAATTAATGCTAGTTTTATTTTGATTTTTTTTGTAGGCTATGTAGATTGTAGGCATGTGCCTTGAGGAGCCTCAAGATGCAAGGGCTGATCCACTGAATTACTGAAAAGAAATAGTTGCCTATTAAAGCCCAAAACATGACCACCACTGTGATTTTATTTAGTTCACTAGTGTCCTCAATGAGGATATCTGCCAGGAGTAAAAGGCTGCAGTATATTGGTGTAATTTTAGAGAAGTCCTAGAGGCTTGTAATAGCCAGCAGTGCAGTTCTGTCACTCTGTGCTTGGTCATTTTACTGTTCACCTGAGCATAACCTTCACCCTGACTGCACCGGTCTCCTGGCAGCTTTTGCGTCATTTGCCACCACAGAGGCCAGGATTTGTGGGGACATACTCACCTGGGATAGGGAGTTGCCTCAGATAACCTCATAGAAATATAAACTGCTTTCACTACAGTTATGAGACCTATTTTAGAAAAGGATTTGGAGCACAGTGACAAGGATTGCTTGACAAAAACAGTACATTGGGTTTATTTTTGTTTTGTTCTTATTTGGGTCGTATTAGTCATTCAGTTAATTCTTTAAATAATTATGTGACACTTAGACTCTCCCTTGTGTTTGATCATTTTTGTCTATTCGAAAAACGCCTCCTGTTCTGTGAGATGATTTTGAGCGATGGGGTGAGCTTTCAGAAGGGATTCTCAGTGTGCTTTGCGCTGTGTTGGCAGATCCTGGCTGGAGCAGTATAAACCGGGGTGTGCTGATCTGTGATGAGTGCTGTTCTGTGCACCGGAGCCTGGGACGCCACATCTCTATCGTTAAGCATCTGCGCCACAGCGGCTGGCCTCCTTCCTTACTACAGGTACTTTGCATACAGAGCCACTGCCCCACAGAGCAAGGCCCTATTAACCCAGAAAGGATAAATATCAGAATATGCTTTTGTTTGACTTTTAGATGGTCCAGACTCTGGCCAGTAATGGTGCTAATTCAATTTGGGAGCACTCCCTACTGGACCCTGCACAGGTTCAAAGCGGTCGCAGGAAACCTAACCCACAAGATAAAGTGCAGTAAGTATACATGAATTTACATGAGTAATACATGAGATTAATGTCCCTTCACTGTGACACATGCTATATGAGATCAAAGGTCAGTGCAACTTTCAGAAGGTTTAGACATATCTGCCTCTTAATTCAGTTGAAAAGGCCTGGTCCCCCTATACTTCAATGTTACTCATGGTCTCGCTCAGGGGTCAAAGCGTCTTTTTAAATATCATCTTATAATTAAATCCCATATAAACTCCAGCAGCTTTTTAACATCTTACCACCAAAAATATTTTACCATAAGAAGCACTGTAAGAACTGCATTAGAGTTTCTGATCCTGTTAGATATTTGGCTATAAGTCTTACTTACATAACTTATGACAAGATTATCCTTCTTACATATTAATCTATACATGATCTTGATCTTGCTTTTTTTTTAAATCGCTGATAGTTTTCCAGGCAGCACTGCTTCATGCTCACAATGCTTGTCCATGCTTGTCTTCTGTTGTCCATCCCTGTACTTTGGGAAACCATGTCTATAGTTATATTGCCCCTAATATATATATTTATTTTCCTATTCACCTGTTGTTCTGAATCACATCTTATAAAAATCCACCCTGCGTATCTAGTCATATTTTTCAATTAGCATAGTGCTTTGTACAATTTTTCATATGTTATCATATTTTATGCATCTCTGAGTAACCAAATTCGAAGCGATCTGTTGCTGGAAAATTTCTGTAAGAAAACAAAGGAAATAGAGATTGGTGCAACAGAATGAGTCATCCTTTATCTACTGCCATCAGATAATTGTCAGGTAAGACAATGCGATTTAAGTACAGACGTATTAGTATTTTTTTTCCATGAATATGTCCTTCTGAAGTAGTAGTTTAATCTGAGTTGAGATTGCCAAGTTAGTGCATGTTTTTTGTTTTATTGTTAATTGACAGTATTATTGGCCAGTCATTGCCTGCTCTCTCGATTTATTTCGGTCATATTTTTGTCCTCTTCTTGCAGCCCCACCAAGTCTGAGTTCATTCGCGCCAAGTATCAGATGCTAGCCTTCGTCCACAAGCTGCCCTGCCGTGATGACGATGGAGTCACCACCAAGGACCTCAGCAAGGTGAGGCAGCTCAGAAAGGTCAGATTAGCCTGAGGAGAGACAGAGCCTCTCTCCCTTCTGTGCTCTGCTCCCTACAGAGGAATTGAACAGGCGGGCCCTCTAGGAGGGCTTTTATCGCCCTTAATGATGCCCTGCTTGTGAATAATGGAACCCGCCTCAGCACTGTTGAGCAATCTTAATGAGAAGATTCATAGAAGAGCTCTCTCTCTCTCTCTCTCTCTCTCTCTCTCTCTCTCTCTCTCTCTCTCTCTCTCTCTCTCTCTCTCTCTTTCTCTCTTTCTCTTTCTCTCTTTCTCTTTCTCTCTTTCTCTCTCTCTTTCTCTCTCTTTTTCTCTCTCTCTCTCTCTCTCTCTCTCTCTCTCTCTCTCTCTCTCTCTGTGTCTCTCTCTCTCTCTCTCTCTCTCTCTCTCTCTCTCTCTCTCTCTCTCTCTCTCTCTCTCTCTGTGTGTGTCTCTTTTAACAGCAACTGCATTCGAGTGTGCGGACAGGGAGTCTGGAGACATGTCTGCGACTACTGTCTCTCGGAGCTCAGGCTAACTTCTTTCACCCTGTGAGTCTCCGGTCCTTACAACATTGTTGTCTAATGCATTTGACTTAATAACGCCTTACTGATTGGAAATTGCTAATGCTTGATCCATTGCATGTCAAATTATCCAGTTATTCCTTCTAATTAGTAAATTGAACTATTTTAAGATGCATCCATTGCTAATGTGGGCATTTAGTTGCACACACACTGCTTGTGTAATCTCCATAGAATTGCCGGTTGAATGCAAGCCCTATATGAGCCTAAGGTCACTATGGTAGAATAAGGTCACCATGGTAGCATTGGGATTAGGAGCAGTGAAACAGTAACCTCTGGAGTGATGGAGCTCCATCCCACATCTTTGAGTTGAGTCGGAGTGCAGTTTGTGATGTAGAACATCAGACATCTGACCTCATGAATGCACTTGTGGCTGAAAGCAGTCAAATCCTCTTGGCAGTGCACCAACATCTAGTGTGCAATCTTCCTAGAAGTAGTAAAGACTCTTACTGCAGGAAAGGGGGATGGGCAAACTCTCTGTTAATATAATTGATTTTGGAAGAAATGTTGGATAAGCAGGTGCCTGTAAACGAAGTATACCTTTGTTGGACATTAAATTTAGGGCAACCTATTTTATTTTGCTCATACTTCTCTTGTAGATTATTACTTTTTAGGCCTGGCATGGTGACATTGCAGCATCTGCCCACTATTGACATCCAGTAGTGATATCCAGAGTCTGAGAGGCGCTTTCCCAGAATGACATGGCTGCTGTGTGTGAAGGCATCTCTTGCTGTCTCTCTGACTATAGGAGAAGGGAACCACTCCACTGCATGTGGCTGCTAAGGCTGGACAAGTGCTGCAGGCCGAACTGCTTGTGGTTTATGGAGCTGACCCCGGAGCACCAGACATCAATGGCCGCACTCCCATGGACTATGCTAGGTACAGACACACGTATACACTCCATCAGTGGGTTCTGGGTAAACACTGTCAGTTCTTCATTGTCTTGGCCAAGACCAGTGATCCTCTTTTTTGGTAGTATTTATGCATAAATGGAACAATTGGCCATAGAATGGAGAGCAGTTCCAGATAAATGGAGAGATAGAAGGAGAAAACAGAGACAGATACATATTTTATTAATCCAAAGTGGAATTTGCTTAGCTTGTAATAGACACTATTTTATCACAACATTCAAGCAGTAAGAGAGCCACAGTAATAAAGTGGCAGAACCACTTTAGGCATAAACCTGAATGGGTGATCATATTAAAGGTTTAATTGGGCCTGAAATTTTGGTCTGAACCTGAATACAGCGCTAGAGTTCTTCGTCAGAGTCGGCCCAACAAATGATATTGTGTTTTGAGTACTTGCCCGATCCAAGCCTGGCAAAAAAAGAAAAGCTCAACTTGATCGGATTCACATCATTGAAACTGAAACTGACTCGAGTTCCCCTGAAAATTCTGTCTGAAACTCACCTGAGCTGGCCCCTCCTCACACAGGTTGAATTATCATGATAGAGGTTGGTAGTATGATTGAGATCATTAAATAAAGAGATCATTATTACTTCTGTTTAAATTGGATTTAGTGCAGTATGTGAAAGGTTGAATAAAAATAACTGTTTTTAATGTGGCAGTACTGGTGCATTGTGTCTGTGTATCAGAATATTGTCACAAGGATTATGTATTGGAAAAATCTGTTTAAATATTTATATGGTATTATCCTGCTACCACCTTTACGTAGATCATACTATTAGTTACTGTGTACTGAAAATACTAGCTGTCATTAGATCATGGACAAATAAAATCTAAAACATGTTAAGAAAAATAATCAGATGCCCTAAATTAAATTCAAATTTCACTTTAACAGATTTATTCATCAAATATTGCTTTTGAAGAACAACCCAAACATTTTAGTCTGGATAAACGTAACATACTGCGCTGCACTCACACTGTGCGCTGCTGATACAGGGAGATGTTCACTTCTCCTCTTCAGTCCATAGACTTTATATGTTTATATAGAACATGTTACATATAACGTTGAACATAAACCATAAAAAAATACATTTGGCTAAGCACATTAAACTCCTATTGGCTACACTAAACTGTTCTTGAATCAGTTTGCTGTGTTATTTCCTGTGTATCCAAGCATGGGCCTTGTGGACCTCAGTGCTAAATTCTGTCAATGCAAATGCACGACTCCAGAGTGTCGGGTTAAAACTGGTTTAATATAGTGACATAGAGAGGAAGAATAAAGTAAGCAGTATACCTAAAGCAGTGGAGGTGGAGGGTAAGAGGTGTTAAAAACGGGAGGCGGGCTCTGACAACCTCAATATAAAATGTAAACTCGACTCGAGCCCTACACATATTTGGTAAATGACGTCCAAACAGGCATGAGGAGTTGGGTCCTGTCTGGATCAGACATAATATTTCAAGTTCTAGATCATACACATGAGTATTTGTTGGAGTGGAGACAGAGTGAGCCTCATGGTATTTATTCTTGTGCATTTGGTACTCAGGCAAGCAGGCCAGGTGGAGTTGGCTGAGCGCTTAGTGGAATGTCAGTATGAGCTCACAGACAGACTGGCCTTCTACTTGTGTGGCCGACGCCCAGGTGAGTTGATGTCTCTTACTCTACCTAGTACAGACTGAACCCGTATAAGGATGATGGCTAGTATTCTCTTATCTCGTTTATTTTGCAGATCACAAGAATGGACATTATATCATCCCTCAGATGGCTGACAGGTGCGAATAAACTGTGTGCTGGAAGGGGCTTTTATTTACATGTACACGAATAGTATGTATCTGTGTAGCTAGAGTGGTTCAGTTACATTGTAGTGTAACAAAACTTTGCACAGTGTGTTCTACTTGATGTTCTTCATAGCCTTCTCACAGCAGACACGAAACGCTGAGCTGCCTTGGTAGTGGGTGTATTAGAGTGTATTGGCCAGCAGGTTGCGCTGTGTCATTAGTCAGTGTGCATTAGGGCTGAAAGTCCACAGGCTCCTGCACTAATGCAGACTGGCTGTTAGACTCTCTACTGCTGAGAGAAAGCCATGTGACAGTCAAACTGACCTGAACTGCAGGAGTGTTGATATGGGGTCTATCCATCAGTCTGTCTGTCTGTCTCTCTCTCTCTCTCTCTCTCTCTCTCTCTCTCTCTCTCACACACACACACATACACACACACACACACACACACACACATTCTCTCTCTTTCTCACTCACTCTCACACACACACACGTGCACACACAAATATTCTCATTCTCTCACTCGCTCTCTCACTCACACTCTCTCTCTTTGCCTGTCTCTCTGATCTCTGTATATATGTTTCTGTTTCTCTCTGACTGTCTTGCTCACTCGTTCTCTGTTCTCTCCATCTTTGCTGCGCTTTATGGAGACAGAGCTCGCCCTAAGTGCCCGACGCAGAGGTATCTCACCTTCTTCTCATTCCCCTCTCCATAACCTCTTATCTATCTTCTCTTTCCTCTTCATTGTCCTTTATCCTGGTGCCAGACTCTGGATAAACGAGACAGGTAAACAGAGCACAGGTCTGAGCTGAGTGAAAGCTGAACAGACTGCGTCTGTTAGATGGCTAGTGATCACAGATGTGCACCTTTTGCCTTAAAATAAATAGGCATTTCAGTTCTATGGCTAGAGTGAAGGTGCGTGCTAAAATTCAGGCAGTAGTTTGGGAAAGCTTGGGTAAATTCGACTGACCAGTGCTGCTCTACTGCCCATCTCGTTTTCTTCCTGACCTGACACCTCTCCTGTCTTGATGCCAAGCTCCATCCGTCCACCCTCAACCTTTCTCTTTCTCTCTCTCCCCTTCTCTCTCCTCATC
The DNA here is from genome assembly GCF_015220715.1 of Pygocentrus nattereri. NCBI lineage: Eukaryota > Metazoa > Chordata > Actinopteri > Characiformes > Serrasalmidae > Pygocentrus > Pygocentrus nattereri. The sequence continues at coordinate 29,386,389 of NC_051227.1, read as the reverse complement.
TTTCTCTGTCTGTACGTTTCCGGCGTCCTTTTACTCCTGTGTCTGTGTCTTTGTCTCTGTGTAGCCTGGACCTGTCTGAACTGGCCAAGGCCGCCAAGAAGAAGCTACAAGCGGTGAGTGTTTAGGATGCAGGTGAGAGAGCTAGACTCTCCTCCACGATCATCCAGAGATTAACATTGGCCCATAGTGGCCCTTAAACGGTTTAATGTCTGTTGAAGGCATTAGTGCACCCTAATGGTAGATTTGTCACTTGTATAGCACTGTTTAGTTAAATATTCAATAAGTATATCCCTTTAGAATTAGTTCCTTGTCTCTGGTCTTTATTTACTGCTTCATTTGGCTTGCAGTGCTTTTGTTGGGCTTTTCCCAAATTCCTCCCATGTGTGGTCCTGATGTCTGTGCATACCACTCTCCTGTTTTCTGCCTACCTCTGTGCTTGTGGATGGCCTCAGCACTCACTGTGCACTTCATTCTGGCATCCTATGAATTTCAATGTATTGATATTTTGTTTGTGTGACACGCAGCTCAATAATCGCTTGTTTGAGGAGCTGGCCATGGATGTATATGATGAGGTGGACCGCAGGGAAAACGATGCGGGTAAGATTCTCCTTTCTTCTGTTTTCTGTCCACCTCTCCCTCCATCTCACACTCTCTCCCCGCCTTCTGCAGCTGCGGTATGAGTGTGAAGTGTGGGTTTGCTTCTAGTAGCTTAGTCCTTGGAGACTGATTGCTTAGTGTTGTATAAACACTGACTATAGAAGGGCACTGACCAAGCAGTCTGACTGCAGGGAAGGGAGGGACGCACAAGTGGAGAGAGAGAATGAGAGAGAAAGTGAGAGTGAGTGAGCTGTTGAAGGAGTGCCTTAGGACGTCTCTCCTCCTCCTTCTTCTCGCCCTCTCTCTTTTTTTCTTTCCTTCCTCCTCTGCGAAGCAGGAGCTGTAGCATGCTGAGTCTCTGCAGGTAAGCAGGGTTGGGTAGGAGGCAGAGGGCTATGCACACAGAGGCAGGGGAGGGGCAGGCAGCCTGTTATTTGTGTGTGTTCTCTATGGAAATAAGTGTTCTTTTAAATGTGGCTCATCTCTGTAGAACTCGACATGTGTGGGTTTTTGAGTGGGTGATAAAATGACCTTGCTTTTCATACTGTACCACACATTTTTTTTCCTGGTCTTTCTCTGTGATTCTGTCTCTCTCTCAACTCTCTCTCTCTTCCTCTGTCTCTCTCACAGTCTGGCTAACAACTCAGAACCACAGCACGCTTGTTACAGAGAGGAGCGCAGTCCCTTTCCTGCCTGTTAACCCTGAATACTCAGCCACACGCAACCAGGTAACATACATGTATATCATCACTATATATCACTGAGGATGGAAACCTCCTTACACTGTCTGAAAACACAGTTGCCATTTATGTTGAGTGAACATTTAGAATGAATGGATTTTCGACACATGAGGTTCTATGAGACTGATCTTTTTTTAAAGATTTTGTGTAAAATCCTGTGCTAGCTGGCCTTTACATTGCATTGATAAATCATATTTTACATTTATAAAAAATTAATTAATAGAAGGTTGGAAATGCACAACCTTTCAGTTTTACATTAGGCTGTACTAAGAACTTTTTCTTTCCATTGTAAAGTTACTGTTTCTTCTTTTTCCCTTGTAAAATATTTAGAAAACCTTGTTTGTCTTAGGACATTAACAATATGTAGCAACACTTGGCACATTCCTTACCAAGACTGCGAAAGTAAGCACCCAGCTGGCTGTGGGGGTGAGTAGGAGTGATATGGTAGTGTGCGGTCGAGGCTGCAGCCCAGACCCAGATGTGAGCGATGTAGCCTGACGCAGGCAGTGAGGAGGAACAGCCTGTATGCAGTAGGGATTGGAGGAAGAGCCCAGCAGGGAGAACAGAAGGGCAGAACTGGCATGATGATGTCTGGGCTGTGGCTGGGTGGATGAAAGCATGAAGTCTAAAAATAGAGGGTCTGTGGCTTTGCGATGGCTGAGGACCGATACTGGGCAATGCACAGCGGCAGAGGAGGAGAGGAAAAGACAGAAATGTTTTCCAGTTGTTTGAGGGCTGTGGACATTCTCTCTTTCACTGAGAGCCATCTATGACACTTTGTCTCTTGCTTCCATTCACCCGTTTTACTTTGGCCTTAAACAGTCTTTTATGGACTGCTGTGGGTCTGCTTGTTTCCCGAGAGTGGATTGACCAATCAAAGCATTTCCTGCTTGCAATGTAGTTATTATAGCTGGCTCTGTGATAAAGGATGAACTTTGCACAAAATGCACTTAAACTTCTGCAAGCATAGTAGACAGTGCCACGTCAACAGTTTACAATATTGTTCAAAGTCAGTTTGTGTTTTTAGATGTTTTTAGAAGTTCACAAAAAATTGAGTATATGGGCTCTCTAAAGTCTAAAATTTTTGTTTCCTAGGGTCGACAGAAGTTGGCTCGATTTAACGCACGGGAGTTTGCTACGCTCATTATTGATATCCTCAGTGATGCCAAGCGACGGCAGCAAGGCAAAGGCCTGACAAGTCCCACTGGTGAGAGAACCTACATTCTTCTTTCGTAGCCTGAGATTAAATACCTCTGCTTAAGGACAGAGAAGGGCTGAGAATAAATGTAGTTGCTGGATATGTTTGTGCTAACATTGCTGAATGTTTCAGAGCCTCTGGATGTGGGTCAGCCAGATGACGACCAGCATGATTATGACAGCGTAGCTTCTGACGAGGACACAGACAGTGAGCTGACCACGCAGAACAACAACAACACCCAGCGCAACAACCGCGCCAAGGTCAGCTCCTCTGCCTTCGTGCTAATGTGGGGGCAGTTATCAAGCAACTCTGCTGCAGCATACACATTTATTTTGAGTCTGGGTGAGCCTGTGTAGGACAAGTTCTGCTTTACTACTTTATTGTGTGGTTTTCAGTGCTCTAAACTAAGGGGCTTCAGCTACTATGGTGTATAGAGCAGCAAGCAGTTGTGTCACAGCTCCCGGCCTGTCCCAGCGTGCATTGCGGGGAAATGGGCTCTGCCCCATACTTGTGGAATGACATCAGCACTTATTCGGAGCTCCAATGTGTGGGCCATTGTTCTGCAGCTGGAAAAAGGAAGCTGTGTCTGAGCACGCTCCATCCACATACAGGAAGTGCTGTGGCTGAGCCGATGTTGCACTGTGTGCTTTTGTTCTGTGCTGTGTATTCAAATAAATGGTACTATCAGATCCAAATTTGTGAATTTGGAAACAGAATTTCTTGTCATGAAATTCGTTATGTGATTTGATATGATGACACATTTTTTTTACTGGATACATTTTTCGATACGGCACAAATAAGTAGTGCCTGAAATGCGCCTTATGTTCATGTGTTTCTGTTTTCAGTTAATTTATGTATGCAACATTATAAAAGCATACTAATGGAACAAAATCAAATATTCTATCTGCAAGGTAATATGTTACCCCAGAACTAAAACACTAGCAACAAGCTAACATGCTAATCATGATACAGTGATTTGATAATCTGTGATACATTTCAATGCTTTATTGTTACATACCTGTTTTACGATTGTCTGATATGTGCTCCTTTTTTATGATCTGCTGTCATATGCTTCACAATGAATTGTGTATCTGAGTTATTTGCTGTGCAATATGAAGGGAAGTTTATTAAATATCAGCACAGTGCAGAGTGATTTATTAACAAAAAATATTTTAAAAGATATAAAAAATATTTTTATTAGCAAATATTAGTAGCAGTTAGCATGGGTGTTTTATAGGCCTTAAGCTTGTGCTCTTGGTATTTCTTCTCTCTGAATTTCTGGATTTTTCAGAAATCTTTCTCATCATGTGAAATGTTATTAACATGGAATTAAAAAAAAATAGGAGTAACTCTCAGTGCTTCTTTGTTTGAACCTTGTGACATTGAGATGCCCTGATTGATTGGTTTTATTTTTATAAAGTTTTTTTTTCCCCCCAATCAGAGCATGGACTCGTCTGACTTGTCAGATGGACCCATCACACTGCAGGAGTATCTGGAGGTGAAAAAAGCCCTGGCCTCCTCTGAGGCTAAAGTCCAACAGCTCATGAAGGTCAACAACAACCTGAGCGAAGAGCTGAGGAGGCTTCAGAAAGAGGTACGGAACCAAAGATGGAGGAGATTGTGGAAGATTACCGAACATGTCTTAACCTGGTCACTTTATATTTAAATTTAGACATGGCTGTTAGTAATTAGTGTTGGAAAACATGGATCATTTTAAACTTATGGATTTAGCTTTGTTTTTCTTCTTTATGAGATTGGTGTGTTTATGCCAAGGATGTAATTTGCTAAGATTGCTCTCATGATAGATGTTAATACATTTTTAGTGCAAAGATGGAAATATAAGGCAGGAAAAGCAATCATATTTTCATTGCCTATTTAAATGTAGACGTAAATGTTTTAGAGTCCATTCATCTCTTTAATTTGATCAGTGTGTCTTATTGAGGTCTATGTCACTACCTATTTGTTCTTTGAGTGTGCCCATAATTCATACTTGGTCAGTCTCTCTCATACGTGTGCACACACACATACATACAAACATACATACATACATACACTGCAAGATGCAGGCCCACCCTTTACCTAAACAGGTACAAAATGGTGCAGAATGCAGTATATGTGTTTATCCCTCCCTGAGAATGACTCCTGTCCTTGCTCAGACTCTCCTCATTTTATCAGTATGACAGTTTACTCCCTGCATGATGCAGCTCTTACCAGTATACCATTCTCCAACCTTTGTATTGGAATGACTCCTTGTGTTTCTGTATTTGTGTGAATGTGACTACCCCGATGCCCCTTCGTCCCCTGTAGATCTCGCGGATGCAGACGGAGAACACGGCGTTGAGGGGGGCCCAGGCTGGGGTGCCGGGGGCTCTGGGTGGGGGCGGCAGTGTGCCACTCTGGCCTGCTGGGTTGAGGGGAGTGGCAGGGGGAGGCGGAGGAACGGTCAGTGGGGATTTGGGCCTGGCCCCGCCCTCCTCAGCCCCGCTCCGCAGGGACAGGCAGGCCTTCTCTATGTACGAGCCTGGAGCAGCCACCCCCAAAGCCCTCGCCCCAGTGCTGGACTCTCTAAGTGATCACCTGCAGCCCCTTGGCCCCAGCGTAAGTGTGTGAGCACTAGCGGCCAGCCTGATCCCTTGCACTTTCGTAACCTCTGTGTTCCTTTTCACCCTTCCTCCGTCTCCCTCTGCAGACCTGCACCAGCAGTGACATGCTTTTTCTGCCTTGGCAGTCCCTGCTTTAAACCGTGTTTTTGTGTTCACCATTGACTCTAACTCACTACTGCACACTGCTCTTTGCTGCCACCTCATGGCCATACATCAGCACAATCTGCACTTCTTCACTGGGTAATATTCCAATTGCTCCAAATAACACACACCTTTGAAAAGAATCACATCACCATGGTCAAGAGCATGAACTGCTGCTTTTTCGGAGGTGTATACAAGTTTAGAGGTGATGGCATCCCTGTCTTTATAAGTTATGGTTTATGTGCCAAGAGAGGCTGTCTTTTTCAGATGAGCTTGTCTTGTGCTTAGCTGCTGTTTGAGCTAGCCGGGAATGTAGTCTATAACTGGTTTATGAAATGTTCAGGTGCCTGATTGTCTGATCTGTGGACTGAATAGTGAGAGTGGCTTGAACTGAATGTACTTTTGTTTTTTTTGTTTTTTTCCTCTCCACTATTACCTTTGGGATCCAGGTCACCACTGTGCAGGACACACATAGTGGATTAGCATCTGAAAAAAATTAGCGCTTGTATATATTTGACTCACCACCACAGGAGCGCTGAGCAGGCACTTACCTATCATCCAGATAATTTCTGCTTCCAGCGCAAAATGCAGAAAGCACATTTGAGACATTAATTCCTGATGTGACAAAACACAATAATATTTAATAGAGTGTAAATGATGCATCTATGCAACAAGATCATGCTTTCTGTAGGTTGAGCAAGTAAAGGGCAGTGATTTGATGCTAGCTTACATTAAATCAAACTTCTGATTCAGTGTAAGTTATTGTAATTGCAGAGTAATGATTTGTACACAAAGGTTGAAGGACTTACATGTGTAATGTCGAGAATTAGCCAATTCCTGATGTGTTTAATGTAATTTGTAATGTTTTTCTTTTCCCTTCATTTATAAAGTAAGTATATTTAAACAACCTATTTGTAGATTTATTTCAAGCCTATTCCCACTGCAAACCTGCTTCTACTGTTCTGAACATTTCTAGGTTTTCCTTCTTAAAATTTCCTGACTATCTTCCTGTAAGCTGCCTGTATTATTCTTCTGACTTCTACATTTAACAAAAAATTCTGATATTTTTTGTCTCAGCTTCCTTGACTTGCTATATAGTGCAACAAACTGATTGTGCACTTGAATCATTGCAGAGCTGTTCTCTGCAGAAACATCTCTTGAGGTCTCCTTTCTATTTTCTGCTTGGTGGATGTCTTCCCTGTTCTGAGTGTTCTTACTAAGCCTTGTTCTGTGTTACTTATGTTCTCCCTCAGGTGCGCAAAGGGGCTCCTGCAGGTCCCACACCCTATGGAGGACCACATCTGTCAGCCTCCATGGAGGTGGGGCGATATATGGTGAGTCAGGCAAGGACAGGGGACGTGCTGATCAGTTCATCACTTGAATTATCTGCATTCAAGTGAATGGAGTAGTTCAGAGAAGGATAATTTTCAATAGTTATTCAGTGAAATCAAGCAATGTGTACTTCTGTCTCTTCTCTAGGGTCCTAAGACAGAAAAACATGGTAGTGGCACTGACAGTGACTATGATAATACACAAACATACGACACCTCTCTTGGGTAAGTGAAGATTACTTCAGAAAACTTCAGAAAAAAGTGAAAGCTTAAGATTTTGGTGCCTGAAGTTAGCTTTTTTTAAATTGTGCACCAGAATCATGCTACTTGCATATCGAAATTTTCACATACCTTCCCTTAAGCCATTTTAAGTAATCTCAAACAATCTTGCCTGTGTGGTTTCTAATACTATATAATCATACTGTTGTGTATAAAAGTGGACAAAAGTATGTTGCAAAGCACAATTTTGTCTCTACATTTGTCCATAATTGTAAATAAATGTATACAGAACATTTCATTTCAAAAATGGTTGAGTTACAAACTTCATATCTGTATCAGTACAACCTAATTTGAGTTCAAGTGATGTGACTTCTATCCCTCCACTCTGTTTTATTCTGTTGGTGTGCAGCATGGGCCGCAGCAGTGAAGAAGATAGCCGAGGGGAGGTGGAGGACAGTGGTGATGGTGGGGAGCCAGACCCCACGCTGCCATGCACGGAGGATGTCATCCTGAAGACTGAGCAAGTCACCAAGAACATCCAGGAGCTGCTAAGAGCAGCACAGGAGTTCAAACATGACAGGTAAGAGCTTCATATTTCCACAGCTTTGCAAGTACATTGTTCATTTACACTGTATATGAACTTGTCATGATGGTATAGTTTATTTGTGTGGCCAGTAGATTGCAGGAAAACACACACTGTAGCCTAATTTTCCAGATTCTGAATCAAATAAAATAATATTCTTTAGCTTGTACATTCTCTAATGCAGCCTCTCACTCTGTTTGTAGTTTTGTGCCATGCTCAGAGAAGATTCATTCAGCTGTGACAGAAATGGCCTCTCTTTTTCCTAAGGTAAGTCCACCACCTTCTTGCTGTCCCTTTTAGCACTTTTTTTGGTGGTTGAGATCTGCCTTGTGTTCCAGTTCTGGAAAAGAAAGGCTCTCTCAGGCCTCACCTTCACACTTGACCTCAGGGGAATCCTTGCCACCATCTTGAAGCACATTTTGATTTTTGAAAGGGTCAAATAAAGTTTGCACTGGCAGCCTCTTAAACTTTTGATTTTGCATTATTATTTTCTTTTCACCCTCTTCAGCTACAGCTGTCGCATTTCAGAAGACACTAAATAGCAATGGGTGATCATTTTTTTGCTGTCTGTGCATGCTGGTTGCAAATTATTTTAGCAAATCACAGTTTCTTTAAGTTAAAGGTGTGCCAAACATAACTACCGTAATCTTTTCTGCACACTGATGGCAGACTGATCTGCTAGTTAACTAAATGCAGCTTGGCTGTTACAAAGTTTAGCCTACAAACTGTTAGGATAACAATCTGTTCCATCTCCATGATTGCACGTGTTCAAGGAGGTTAATTTGTTCCATTTTTTTAACTTGCCACATCTCGCACTACCTTCTACTTTCTGAGCACTCAAGTTACATTTCATCACTGTCCAAAGAAAACCAAATATCTTCAAAAAGGTAACTTTACAGAAGAAGGCAAAAACATTGTTTACTGTCAGTGTAAAGAAATTTTATCCTGCATGATTTTGGAGCATTTGCATTGGTCTAGTCATGAGGTTCACACATAGTGTAAAAGACAGCTGCTATGTTTTAATATGTTAGACAAGATTTTTTTCTTTGGACAGTGATGATACTACATTTTTGCTATTTCAGTCATACCCATTGCTAACAGGTGCATAGATTTAATCATGTCATCTCTGTAGACAGGGGCAGTCGTGGGCTGGAGGTTAGGGAACTGGCCCTGTGTTGGGAAGGTTGCTGGTTCGATCCCCAGTGCCGCCAATCCATGACTGAGGTGTCCTTGAGCAAGACACCTCACCCCCCAGCTGCTCCCCGGGTGCCGTGGATAGGGCTGCCCACCCCAAGTGTGCTCACTGCCCCTAGTGTGTGTGCGCTCACTAGTGTGTATGTGGTGTTTCACTTCATGGATGGGTTAAATGCGGAGGTGGAATTTCCCTGTTTGTGGGATTAAAAAAGTATCACTTAATCACTTAGACAAAAAGTGACAATAGAAGGGCCCACACTGAAGAGCTCAGTGGCTTTCAATGTAGCACTGTCATAGGATGTCACTTTTCATGGAAGTCAGTTTATCGAGTGTTTACCTCAGTCAGCTGTCATTGTCTGGAACAACAGTTTAGCCATGAAGCAGTGGACTGGAGCTGTGTAGAACGTACCAGCATTGAATTCTGGAACAGAAATGTCTTCTCTGCAGTGATGAATTGTCTCACCATATGGCTGTCCGCGTTTGGGCAATGCCAAGAGAATGCTACCTGCCTGCGTGCATAATGCCAAATGTAGTGGAGGGGAAAAAATGGTCTGGAGCCATTTTTTATGGTTGGGTGCACATATTGAAGTGTCGACATGCTTTAGCAATAGCTTGTGTGTATGACACTTTAAGAGGTTTTGGAGGCAGAAAGGAAGGTCAGCAGAAAAGAGAAATGGAATTGGAGGTTAAACTCTCTCTGCTTCATCCACAGAGGCCCGCGCTGGATGCTGTCCGCTCCTCTCTGAGGCTGCTGGCGGCCAGTGCCTCTCGACTACAGGTAGAGTGTCGCAAGGCGGCGCCCTCTGAGCCATCAGCCAGCACGGTGGACTACCAGCTCCTCACACAGCAGGTCATCCAGTGCGCCTATGATATTGCCAAGGCCGCCAAACAACTGGTCACCATCACAACCCGTGAGAAGAAGCAGTGACCCACAGTGCGAGCAGGGCACATGCTTACTGAGAGATGGGCGGGGGGACGCACTACAGGAACGGGGCAGGAATTAGGCATGTTGGTGGTGAAGGAAAGGACTAGACACAAATGGAGCTGCTGAAGTTAAGAATGAAATGAACAATGGAAGAAGGAAGCATATGAATGTTGAGAATGATGAAAGTGAAAAGGAAATAAAATATTGCGAGTTGTGAAAAAGACAGTGAAAGAAGGGAAAAAGAAGCTACAAGCAGCTATCCAACCTATCACCACCAAAATGGAGAAAGGGTGGCTTCGTGGGAGACTTTTTTCGGAGCGGCTAATCATCTCACTCCTGTGGCTCTTCTGTTATCGGGGTTCTTCTCTACCCAAATCCTTTACTCAAGTTTTTCTTTCTTTTTTTTGGTCTCTTTCTCTTACACATACACGCATACATACACACTGGCTTTCACATATACAAACACACAGTTCAGTGCTTGTGGCCTTTTAGCACACTCGCTGTGGCTCCTCTGGTTCATGTTCATATATACTGTTCTCTTTTAACACTACACACACACACACACACACACACTCTCTCTCCCACTTCCAGCCTTGTTCCAGAAAACCAGACCACAGCCCCTCGCACCACTCTGTGTTTGTTTGTGTGTTGTCTTTATCTTTCTGTTTTGCTGTCATTGTTTTTATTTTTTCTCTTAATCTCATCCCTTTCCTGAATCCATTTTTATTTTCGAATGCCACTCCACTGGCCTGTACCTCTCGGGACAAATGCTCAGACTTTAAAAAAAAAAAAAAAAAAAAGAACACTTACACTGGAATTATTGTAATGATTATGACTATAGTTTTGTATTAATGTAATGATTATCATTGTCATTGATGGTTGCTTCTGACTTTGTTAAATATGTATTAATATTATTTTTTGGTTAATTTTCTTTTATTGTTTTTTTTTTGGGGGGGGGGGTATTATTTTACTTTTTGTTATTTCATTTATCACTTGGTCATGAAAAAAAAGGGGAGCGTTCTTGAATGGGACACTCAGATCTTACAGTATTGGGTGTGTTCACAGACCTGTGAAAAGATACCCCTGATCTTACCGAACACGCCTGTAATCTAGGGGAACATGTTTGGGTTACTATGTGTGACTATGTGTACAACTATTTTGCATTCATCATAGCCAAACGAGAACGATGAGTGTGAGAACACTGTAGCGATGACCTTACTCTTTTGAGCACAAAGGCAGTGGTCAGCTTTGACCCAGACGGCTGTGTGCACTGACATCAGAAGGTAAAGTCAGATCTCATCCTGAAGAGGAGAGGGATCTATTCATCTCATCAATATTCCTCTATTGTGGGCTCATTTCACTACATTCTCTGCCTGCACCTTTCAGTTTAGCAACAAGGAGCTCCACTCTGTTGGAACGGTTCTCTCTCCAGCTCTTCCATTGTACTTTCTTTGAGAGTATCAAATCGGCTTCTTTACTGGTGTAGTGTGTTAGGGAACTTTGATGTGAGCCCTTATTTCCTGGACCAGATTTGTTTTCCTCTGAGAATATCAGATTTTTATGTAGTATGCTTCATGCGTTTTTTTTTTTTTCTTTTTCTTTTATTGGAAAGCATGTGTACTGTCAATTATAACAAGACCCTTATGTTATATAAGCTACATGGAAGTGAGTGTTGGTGGTTGAAGACCGCCATCAACATTCTCCTCCCAGGCACTTCAGCAGGTTACGGTAATGAGGAAAAAAAGACAGCTGTGCTGTATAAACCTCTCCCTCAGTTGATCCAGGAGCAAAGAAGAGGGTGTGGGTGAGACTGTAGGCAGCAGCGGGGGATTGTGGGTTACTGCTGAATGGCTCTTGGCACGATGCAGCCATTTCAGCTGAGAAGTACTCCTCATGATGTTTGTGGGGGTGGTGAACTGGAGCTTTCAAAGCGCAAACACACTAAGCACTACTTAATCTAAACACTATGTTCATCAGCCTGAGGCTTAATTTAGACAGACACATAAGTTATTCACACAGGCCTGTCTGATGCTTGCTTGAACACAAAAAATGAGTTTCCGTCTGGACCACATTCACATTTCAGCAGGTGATCACGTAGTGATGGTGTCTGAACAGAGGTGGAACTGTTTTACCTTGTCTAGGTGCAGCCTGCATAACATCAGCTTCACTCAAATACTGTCCGTTTATTTTCAATGTTACATGGTTAGTTTTGTATGTTTCTTTTGCCACTACATAAGCCTTAAAAGTTCTTCAGTTGCAATTTTGCTTACGTTGTTTCTTACATTGTCTAAGATCCCATGTGAATTTCGACCAGTACATGCACTTGCCTTTTTTTGCGTTTGGGGAATGGGATGATGCTTTTCCTTTAAAATGTGTCAAAAAAGATTGTCGGGAGAGAATCTGTCGTCATTGCCTTTGCACATCTGCCAGATTCTTTGTAGCATCTGTTGTCTTGATAGTTGCCATCTCTTTCATCCTCTTTGACCTCTCTGGGTAGCACACATATAACAGAGTTATTGAGTATGTGTCACACAGATTGGTAATGTCATACGGTGGTTATGGGGAGTTGTTTATTTTTGTGACAGTAGTTAGATATTGGGAGAACCCAGGAGGTTAGCACCAAACTGGGAGAAGAGATGGGGATGTGTGTGTTTGGAAAGCGGGAGCCTTTGCACACATAGACTGCATGATTTATCCAGCACAATGTTGGGCTCCTTTGGTGTAAACTGTAGAAATGTAATGTCTGCCTTTGTCCCACGCAGCCTCATGCCATCATGCAGTCAATGCACACATGAACAAAGCCTTCACATGCACACAGACGTGCATGCGCTCGAGCGAACATCCACATCCTACTTTTGAGTAGTCTCTTCTTCAGTTCAGTCCAGCCCACTGCACTGTACTCATAATGACTGTTCTGAGATTGCTGATGGGAGAAATTCTTTTAGAGTAAACTGTATAAAATAAAGAAACAACTAAGCAAAAACAAATCATAATAGAAACTCGTAAGCTGTACATTTGTAATAAAGACAAAAAATGTTAATTGTCCTACAAGAATGCTCATTTCTTATTTGTGTGTATGTCGACATCACATAGGCGCTTGTCTGTGTACATAATGTGGGGTAGATATGTGTGTGGTTTTCTTTTTAAATGAACAGATTTTGTCAGCTAAACCTATATTTCTGATTATACAGACTCTTTGTACTGCATAGAAACAGTTTTCTCTTGAACACAATCCTCTAGATTCCACATGCAGCAAGAAGCATGCCTTTATACTGTATGTGCACAGCCAGTTTTTGCCAGCATGGTGATGTCTCAGAAGATGGAGTGCAGTTCACCGTACCAAGATGTATGCCAACTGCCCACAGTTGGGAGAGATTATATTGTGAAAAGGTAACCACTGAGTTCAGACCACCACAGCACGGATTACTGGATTAGGGGAAGAATACAGTAAAATCCCTGCAGAATGAATGAAATATATTTACTAAGACATAGGTATTTTGTTGTAAAGAACATGCAACTGATTATTATTTCAACCTTAATGCCAGTATTTATACTGTTGTAAAGACAAACAAGATAATCACAAGAGGTTTAAAGCAACATAGTTGACATTCCATACAGTAACTGTTCTTCAGTGAAGTTTATCACAATGTATTGAGTCTTTAATTTTAATTATTATTTTATATTATTGTCTTATGTTGCTATATTATACTATTGTTATTTGTTATGCATAGTTACATAGGTATGTTAGCATTGACAGTAATACATGTGTTTATAGTCTAATAGCAATCTCAGATAATATGAGTAATCTGTCATAGTTTCACTTCGTAACTGCTTATTTAGCTGAACCTTAGTGTGTTAGCAGTGTGTTGTTACAGTAATGTTAACCCTGTGAATGTTCTCTGGTAGGTGCATAAGAATTGTTAACGAAAAATGAAGTTGCACTAACCTGAGGCCTTATTCCATCTCTAAAGTGAATAAAATTACAACAAACACGTGTAGACAAGCATGTTGCAGATAATGTTCTAAGACTTTCAATATATGAGTCATTACTGACATATGGGCATAAGGTTTTGAAAAGTGCTGGGCACGGGGTTCACAGTGACAACCATATATCGTAACTAGATAGAGTCACATTCGCAATACAGTGCAAGCCACTTTCCATAATTAGTTTGTATAAGTCTCAAAACTCTTTAAAATGTACTTTTTCCTTTGATGATTTTGACAAAGTATTACTAAGAGCAACTGTTTAACCTTCAGAAAATTTTTATTTTTTTTTATATTTAAATATTATTTCCCACTTCAGGCTTTCAAATCAAATACAATATGATTTACCTGAAATGTACATTTTACCATTTTTTGAATTTAGGAAGATGTATAAATAACATTAATTAAATGTAAACATAAATTAAAAGCCTGTTAAAATTCATTACTTTCTAGCAAGAAATACAGGAGTAAGGAGTTTCAGGTCATTTGCTCTCGTTCGGCTAAGGACTCTTATTTTGAAGGGAGGGGCTGGTTCCGTCCGAGGGCATTATATGCGTGTGAGTGGAAAAAGCGATGGGAGGGAGAAGCGAACATGAACGCGGCACAGTAGAAGAACGAGGAGGATGTGTGTGTGATATCAAAGTAAGCAAACGTCACACATTTTTGTAGTCAGTTTTATTAATATTCACATCAATAGTTGACAACCACAACAAAGAATACATTTTTCATAGGCAAAACATTTCAGCTCAACGTATCCTGACTAAGGCTGATACCCAAATGCCATTGAGAGTTAAATACACACTGAACCCGAACTGACACTGGGGACTCCGAGCTGCCTGACTGGAGTGCTCTACACTATTACATGCCAATGTGAACCTACTGGTTTGTTTCACAGACACAACACAGACTGACTGACCTTCATAGGCTACGTCTTGGGAGCTGCTTGTGAGAGGAATCATTGTTACAGGGGTCAGTGATGACCTCTAACGTCTATTCCCGCCACTGCTGACTAAAGGACACTCAAGGACAATCTGCCTGTCACAAGTCCTTCTGATTTTGTTCCCATAAAATCGAAGTCAGTGGATATGAAAATGCGGAAAGCATTTAACATGTTTAACACTGATTATAAATGTATAATCAAGCCTTACTGTGCTTATAGTGAATGATTTTCCATTGTGAGCCGCTTTCTGTATATTAGGGTGAAATGAAAATAGAGTATATTATATATATATAATTGTTATTATTGCTGTGTGAAAACTTTCAGTGGTCACTTCTGTTCAGATTAGTGTTGCTTGACTCCAGTTTTATCACATCCGTCTCTTTTTCTGGCTATTAGAAGCTAGAGAAATATTCTTCTGGTGTTGACTTAAAATGGGAACATTCAAATCAGCATGTGGAAAACTTCATAAAATTGTGGACTGCTACATTAATGTTTCGTTGGCTGGTTAGATTTGCTTAACAATTCCATCATATATACAATCGGACCAAAAGACTTTACACCAGAATTAAATCACGACTGATTAATACCGCTAGTTTACTGTTAAGTGCTGTGTTTCAATGTAGATGAACTGGAATTCAGTGCTTAGCTACATTTAAAAAAATACTTGGTACTTTTAACAACATTTCATTTGTCAGACTTATCCATCATCTAGCACAAGCATTCACACAGAGCATGCATAATTCACAAACTATGGCAAGGCTCAGCTTTGCTTAGCAGGTACACATGTTTTGTAATAACTAAACTGTACAATCAGAATATTTCAAAGAAATGTGTAACTCATTGACTTTCCTTCACCCTGCCTGATTCTGCATCAGTGTGCTTTTGTGTCCTAACGGATGGTGCAGGTTTGTGTAAACTGACCACAGACTGCAGTGAAATGAAGCATGATGTTTAACAGAGTCATAAGAGATGGTTACTTTTGTCTTACAGGAACTCTCCCTGCTCACAAGATGAGTTCGTGTTGAACAGGTGGGAGGTTTCTGTTTCTGTATTCTGATGTGTCGTTGGCCTTTAGTTGTGAGTACATGTCTCTCTATTATATATTTGTGTCATATGTTTATATGCCCATATATGTTATGAATTGCCCCTCAAGTACAAATAAAATATATTCAATTCTATTTAATATTCAAGAATAAATTAACATTTCTGCTGCTTTTCTGGGCAAAATGAAAATGAAATGAATTTTCTGAAGGATAAATTATTGCTACTTGTTTTTGCTCTGCATCATGATCATTACACAAGCTGCTGTTGCACAAATTCTCTAACCTAACACCTAACAATGGATTGTCTCTTCACACATACTAAATACACCTAGCATTGCTATTTCTTCCCCTTCATTTGCCTTTACTTTGTTAAGAAATAATAAAAAAAAATACCTGTAAACATTCATTGTATTTTTAACTCATAAAATACTGTCCAGAGAAACTGTCCAGACTGCAGACCTTTTCTTTGTATCCCTGTATCAGTCTATCAAGTATCTTTTAATCATTGTGGTGACAACAGAAACATTGAGGGTGTATTTACAAAACTGTTGTGTGTGAATGTGTGGGTCTGGGGTGGGTGGCATACTCTAATAACACTGTATGGGCGTTCACTGTCGTTGCCTGTATCTGTGAGTGTGTGACTACTACACACTGAAGCTTATGCAACCCCTGCACTGTACACAAGACACAAAGAGAGCTACAGACAGGACGACTGTAAATATATTCACAGGCTCACTGGCTCAGGTATTACACAACATGTATATGCTGCATTCTGAATCCACTCTGTGGTGCCTTGACATTCACAAAATGTTTATTCTCTAAACAGGCCTTCTTGGTGATTTACATTTACACTGTATCCCAACAAGGTTTCTAGTATATCACTGAAGAGACTGATTTTTTTATTCCAGGGAATGTGTTTATAAATATGCTGGGGCTGATTTAAATCATGTATATTAGTATTATTTTAATGAAGTTTATTAGTACTAACAAAGAGTCCACTAGCTCAGCTCCATAATAGGGATGCGCTGAAATGAAAAATCTTGGCTGAAACATGAAGTTCAGACCAGGGCTGACAACAAAAAAAGGTGACAATAGATAACTAAATAAAATTATTACAGTTGACAATGATTGTATTGAACCATGAACATTCAAAGAACTATTTTCATGCTTAAATGTTTTTTTTTCTTTCAGATCTATGGAAAATGTGTTGATTTCTATATAGAATTTTTTGAAGAGGTCTACATAGCACCAAACACGGTACTTCTGTTGTTACAAGATTCACATCATACCAATAGCAGAATCCTAGTTGGTGCTATATTAAACCACACAACGCATTCTCCATCAGTTTGAAGAACCATTCATAGAAACATCTAAGCATGAAAACCATCCTTTTTAAGCACATGAACTTTGCACTTTGAACACTTTTCTTCTTTTTGAAAACTTTAGGGGGGCTTTCCTTCTGCTTCTGTGCTGTATTAGTTAATTCAGTGGGATATCATGTTTTCAAGTTCTATCAAACCTGTAGTGGAGAAGTTCTGGGATGTTTTTTCCTCTTGATTCTTGAAATGAACTTGAAATGAACTACAAATCACTGGTCTAATGCAAAATAGATGTGTAAATAGTCTAAAAGTGTCAAATTGGAATTTGAAAGAAGAAAAATGAATAGAACTGAAGGGGTCGGTCAAATATACATTTTGCTACACCTCTTGGCCAAACTGGTGTATAATTTTTATATTTTATGCCTTTGATTATGCGGCAGATCCTTATGATGCAGGCAAATTAATAAAATACTAAACTGGCCAACAGCATTCAGTTAGATACCACTTGGCAAGTTTAATGCAACATTAAATAGAATTAAAATGTAATGAATTGTCCCTCAATCACATTGTCATATGCTGAGTTTAGTTAGTTCTTCAATTCTTTCACAACCATATCAATGGGTATCATACAGAACATCTCCTAATCATGGACAGTGAGATGGACCTGATTTTGTATTTTCGTCAGCATGCTTCCCTCCTGCATAATACGCCTTCATATGTCCCGCAGCATCTCATGTTTATTTTCTTACTGCCTCTTCCTTCTACTCCTGCTCATATAGCATGTGGGACTTTTTCTCTGCACTGTGCTACAGTAAATGTTGGGAAGGTGTCTGTTAAACTACGATCCTGATATTCAACTAATTATTCAGTTATTCTAGAGATCAGAGAAACGCTGAAGTGACAGACAAGGTAAAGACTCATTGTTACTGTAACCTATGCACATTACAGTGGAACTGTAAATGTCCTACTACTCAAACAGCCTACAAGTGCCTAGTAGTGTTCTATGTACGGAGGTAACATTATGAGTAGGTGGTATTTGTTGATTTAATTGGGTTAAACACACAGTCTGGCATGCTTGCAATAGTGGGTGCTTACTGACAGCCATAATAATTTAACAAGACACAACTGAAGTGAACTCTGTACTTTCCACTCATGGATACCTGCTGCCAAAGGGACCAAATAATACTGGTTCATTATAATCTTGGAGCAACGCACTGTAGTGTTGACATACTAACGGTTGTAGTGGCAGTTGAGGATAGTGAAGTGGATACTGGTACTGACAAAAAAAACTTAATCCTACCCAGTGGTTTCCATTTCATACTTAACCTCCAACCTGCTAGCCTCATAGAAACATCCTGAAACTAAATGTATTTCTGTCTAGCTTTTTGTTGTTTCACACTGTCTGTGTGATGGTGCTGCCAAATGGTCATAAGCATTTGGTGCAGCCATTGTTCTTGTTTTCAAATTCCACCACTAGCATTGCTGACCCGAACAGAACATCTAAGGAAAGCAAGAACAGCATCTGAAGAAGCATCTACGTGGAAAGTAAACAAAAAAATGTTTCAGGATGGTTGTATGAGGCTACCAACATCCTGCGTTCAGACAAGTCCATGAAGGAAACCAAGTATGGATTATCCTGAATGAAACCACAAACCTGTCAAAGCCTTGCCTTGAGATCTGATCTGTGTTTATCTGGGGAAACAGAGAACATGGTTAAAGAAGAGAGAAGAAGCTGTTGACAATGGTGAGATAAATGCAGGTTTTAAAGGGTCAGCTTGTGTACTGCTAGAGTACTGGTTTGAACCCATTCCCTGGCAACTAGATGCGACAGGCTGGACTGAGACGAGGGAGACTGTGGACCCCAGAGAAACACTGCGAGAGGTGTTGCAATGTGGGTGGGAGGTGGCTGCCACTCGGGGAGGACCAGGAGATGATATTGGTGCCACGGTCCGTGTGAGCTTGTGCATCCTCTTGGAAGCTCAGCTTGTAAGACTCAGTCTGTGGAACAGAAGTTAAAGATACTAAACCTCAGAGCATTAAGTGGAAAACTGCTGTTTTCTCTGACAAAACACATCATATATTGATATAAATATATATTGACTGATTTGGATCAAGGGTTTGAAACATTATCTGAACTGGGGATATCATTAGAATTTCTTGGCACTGAGCAAGTAACGTTCAATGAACTCATATCAATTAAATCTAATCTTAAATTTCTTTGGTAGGAAGTGTGGCATCAATACTAAGTGGCACAAAGTTCTACTCGGTTCATTTCAATGTAGTAAAAATACCCATATAATTTAGGTAAATGTTCTTGATCTTCTCCTAATATGACTGTTCTGATTCTGTACATTCAACGGGAATGTTAAAATTAGTTGTTCCTACTCTCTGTATCAGTTTCTCAAGGAAATCTGCTGACAGGAAATTTTAACTTTGAGATTGAACAGCATGGCAACTCACTGGCTGGGAAGGCTTCCATTACTTATCAGTCAGCATGAAACTCTGCCTACCAGACTTCCGAGAGAGGCTGTATCTCAAACAGTAGCATAAGCTGTAGCAATTTACTAAAGTTTCTTGGATATAAAACTGATATAGATAATTAATTTGAAGGTGACCTTTCAGTGGCATGCCGCATGCACTCAAATAACGTGATGAAATGGGTCTAAGAGATTTGCTTACTGTTACTCATTTTCAAATTGGACAAACTTAAATCTTGACATTTTAATTCCCACTTGTTTTTGAACACGCCCTTTGTGGCTGTGATTTGCTGGAAGAGCAAAAGACAGACAGGAAGGAGAGTTCTTCTGACCATTAATTCTTAGAGACCATTTCTCATTTCTGAGAACTTTAAAAAGCTTTAAAAGCTAAAAATACTTTGAAAGGCTATAACTGAGAAATTCTCTGAGGGCAATATCTGACATTGTGCTAATGAACAAGCAAACAGTGTCAGTGTAGCAACTGTTTGTCAAATAAAATAGCCTTTTGCATCCCACAACAACAGTGTAGAGCTGCATGTAGTGTTATCATGTAGTGATAATTCTGTTTTAATCAGAACACTGTATACATGTCAGGATCAGAACTTTTATCAGCTCCAAAACATTATATAATCGAGGAACAATCAGGGTGCTCTGATTAAACTGTTTTGGCTTCCATTGCTTATCAGTCATCATAAAGCTCTGGCTACATGATTAGGCAGAGAGTCTGTCCCTCAAACAAACCCCCAATAAGTGCCTTTGGCTTTAGCTAAATTGTACATTTTGCCAATTGGTTTGGTTGCCTTGGTTATAAAACTGATATTAAAAAGAATGAATTTAAAGTTGTTGTTTCAGTGGCATGTTGGAAACATTCACAGTTGACATAATGAAAGAGATCCAACGATTTTGCTTATGGCTACTGATTTCCAAATCCAAAGCTTTTAAATTTAGCTTGCGGTTGTTTTGTGCATTAGCTAACAGCGAAGACTATAAAGGGCAGCTGCTTCCTTTATTCAAATGTGAAGCAAAATAAAAAGAAACAAAAAAATGAGTTTAGAGGTTTTCTGAAAACACTGACAACAAGGATAACTCTGGGAATAGAGAAAATAACAAGTGGGGATAACAGAGCAATTAGATAAACGAGAATGACTAGATAGAATAATGAAATGAAAAACCTACAAAAGAAATCAAAAATATTAAGAGTTAAAGGCCGACGGACTAGATCATGGTGCACAGACATCACAGTTTAGTGAAAGTGCCTCATATATATTCTTACTTGTCGCAGTGATACGCTTGTCCAGGCCCTGGGAGTTCAATAACCCCTCCCCCCCAGAGGGAACAGCAGAGGAACCCTCCTTCAGCCCACTCTCCTTAGCCGCTTTATCTGCCTGACTGGGGAGGTTTGCAGCAGGGGCAGGTGGGCTTCCCTCAGATTTCTGCTGTTGCCCCCCCGCCTGGAAGCACAAGTGAACATTGTAGTGTACAGAAAGGATGATGAGGATGTATCAGAATGTCTGTTAACACAGGCTCTGTGTAGAAAGAGGGGAGTATAGCACAGGCCACTTTGCAGACAAGCAATATCAAATAGCTTTCATGATGCTGCAGCCTTTCTGTTACCTTCTCTTCCTGTGGTACAGATGTGCTGTAGTGTGATGCTGGGCAAGAAGTGCCAGCAGTTCTTGTATTTTAGGCATGTTTTCCAACAAATACAATAAATAATGATGCACAGCAAAGTCAGATACCACCCCTCATTTAATTAATTACCAGTCAGAACAACCATTAAATACAATTTATTCATTCTTCAAGAGATATTTCAGAGATGGATTAGATATAAAATAATCCACTTTCATAAGGAAGGGGCAAAGAGCAAATGAAAAGAAGTGAAAGTACTTAAAACTTTCATCCTTGAGAGACTGGAGAAAATCAATCTCTGCTTCAGACATTGAAACTGCTGGTGCTCTCAAAATGATGAACTGATCGCCCCAGAGCCCAAAGCTTAGCGTCACTGAAGGTGTGTCGAATAATGAAATGAAGCCAGCGTCTAAGACTGAACTTTGGAGGTGTGGAAAAACATCCTTGCAGATGAAAAACTGAAAGCAAGTCTCCTAATAAGAATGGAAGCTCTTATAAAAGCAAAGTATGTATACACTTAAATTTTTTTTTTTAATTGTTGTGGTTTAATTCTTTTAAATACACGTTTTCTGCTTTTTCCTGATTCCAAAAAGACACATTTTTATTGAATGGCCATTTTGACTGGAAATTAAATAAATAAAGTGTGATCTCTCTTTCCTCAGTAGTGTATCCATAGAAAAAAACATAAAAACCCCCTAATATATGCCCAATAACATTTGTAATACACACCTAGGTAAAAGAAACTTCTAATGGTTTATGACTCGTTCATGAAATGTCAGCCAAACGTTTCTGCAGATTTACTGTGAGATGATCTGTCGGTTTGCAGATATGACCATTTTTTTGGCCACAAGTACGAGATGTTTTTTTGTTCCTTTAAATTGAACCTAGACGAAATCTCTCCATGACAGCAGAACAGAGATTTGTAGATGTAGCAGTGATGTTAATTACCTTAACTTGCTCGCCTTCGGGTTTATGGCTCACACCGTCTGGTGATCCGTCATTGGCCTTGGGGCTGCTGTTTGTCTTAGGAGACGTCTCGTCACCATCACCTGTTATGGATCAGTGGTTACTTACAGAAAATATATAGCATAAACAGAAAAATGATTAGCAATGACTAAGCAGTCAGTAAGTTACCTGGCTTGTTCTTAATGTTGTCCTTGGAGCCACACTTTGCGGTCACTTTGCTCACATCAACCTTTTTGTTCTGAATCTGAATCTGAAGATCATCACATTAGGAAGAAATTAAGTTCATAGGGAGGTTGCTATGTTAAAGAGCTAAGGGTCCTTTATCTGTGAGAGGAGTCAAAATGAGTCATTGTAGTAGGAATCATGGAGAATTATGTGTTTTGTCATTACATTTTATTGTAGTTCTGTATTTTTATGAATTTTACATGTAAATATTTTAATATACACTATATTTCCAAAAGTATTTGCTCATATGAACTTGAGTGACATCCCATTCTTAATCCATAGGGTTTAATATGATGTCGGCCCACCCTTAGCAGCTATAACAGCTTCAACTCTTCTGGGAAGGTTTTCCACAAGATTTAGGAGTGTGTTTATTGGAATTTTTGACCATTCTTCCAAAAGCGCATTTGTGAGGTCAGACACTGATGTTGGGCGAGAAGGCCTGGCTCGCAGTCTCCGCTCTAATTCATCCCAAAGTTGTTCTCTCGGGCTGAGATCAGGACTTTGTGCAGGCCAGTCAAGTTCTTTCACACCAAACTCACTCATCCATGTCTTTATGGACTTTGCTTTGTGCACTGGTGTGCAGTTATGTTGGAACAGGAAGAGGACATTCTTGAACTTTTCTCACAAAGTTTCTCACAAAATTGTCCAAAATCTCTTGGTCTGCTGAAGCATTAAGAGTTCCTTTCACTGGAACTAAGGGGCCGAGCCCAACTCCTGAAAAACATCCCCACACCATAATCTCCCCTCCACCAAACTTTACACTTGGCACAATGCAGTCAGACAAGTACTGTTCTCCTGGCAACCGCCAAACCCAGACTCATCCATCGGATTGCCAAATGGAGAAGCATGATTCGTCACTCCAGAGAACACGTCTCCACTGCTCTGGAGTCCAGTGTTGGCGCTTCACACCACTGCATTCGACGCTTTGCATTGTGCTTGGTGATGTAAGGTTTGGATG
Source organism: Pygocentrus nattereri (assembly GCF_015220715.1). Classification (NCBI taxonomy): domain Eukaryota; kingdom Metazoa; phylum Chordata; class Actinopteri; order Characiformes; family Serrasalmidae; genus Pygocentrus; species Pygocentrus nattereri. Next base: position 29,363,317 of record NC_051227.1, on the reverse strand, counting down.
CAGCTGCTTGGCAATGGAAACCCATTCCATAAATCTCTATGCAATGTTCTTGAGCTAATCTGAAGGCCACATGAAGTTTGGAGGTCTGTAGTGATTGACTCTGCAGAAAGTTGGTGACCTCTGCGCACTATGCACCTCAGCATAAACTGACCCCGCTCTGTCATTTTACGTGGCCTACCACTTAGTGGCTGAGTTACTGTCATTCCCAATGGCTTCCACTTTGTTATAATACCACTGACAGTTAACTGTGGATTATTTAGTAATGAAGAAATGTCATGACTGGACTTGCACAGGTGGCATTCTATCACGGTACCATGCTGGAATTCACTGAGCTCCTGAGAGCGACCCATTCTTTCACAAATGTTTGTAGAAGCTGTCTGCATGCCCAGGTGCTTGGTTTTTTATACCTCTGGCCATGGAAGTGATTGGAACACCTGAATTCAGTGACTTGGATGGGTGAGTGAATACTTTTGGCAGTATAGTGTATTTACTGCCCCTTCGATGTGTTATGGATGACCCAGGCTGCTACTAAGTACTGATGACTCAGGGTGATACTAAGTACTGACTTAGTAGTGTCCATATGTTTACAAATGCCATAACCACTGTTTTATCTTTATTGTATTTTTAAGTTTTTAATCAAATATAAAGTAACTGTTCATTTACATGTTTTGCTACAGTTTGTTTACTTTTTACACTTTTACACAGATATGTACAAATTTGTCCTGGGATGCCCAAACCTTTACATATAACTATAGATGTTCATGACTAGTGAGGCTTGAACATGAATTCCAAGTTGTTGTACATTTCTATTCAATCCAAACTTGCAACTGAGCAAGAAAATATCAGTCCAAATATGAACTTTCTTAAGTGCTCTCTCTGTATTACTCTATGGACAAATTAAAAAATGTGGTAGTTCAGTTACATAAGTTTTGTCTGACTAATTTTGTTAAGCAAGTGCTGAACACATACATATTAAGGCAAAAGTATTTATACATAAGGTTGCAATGTGTGATTGAAGGAGGTATAATATGTTTATGCATGCAATACTAAGACGTGGGGCACTTACATTCCCTCCTCCTGGGGTGTGCTTGATGTTGTCCTTGGAGCCACAGCGGGAGGTCACATGGCTGAAGTCTAGTTTTTTGTGGACTATCTGAATCTATACAAGGAACAGAGGGCATAGAGTCACAGATTCCAAAACAGAGTAGAGATTTATGGTCTTATTACTGTAGTTTTGAATCTGAAAGGAGCAAATAAACTTTTTTTTAAAAGCCAAACTATCTATACTACATCTTTACCACCTTACACTAATACATTTGCATCCACTGCATAAATCTTTGTGTTATATCAAAGTTTTAATGTATTTACTATTATTTTAAGATGAGGTAAGTAAATAAGTAGATATGTAGATAAGTAGATATGCTTTTGATTGATACTGTAGATAGTAATTTTTTTACAGCCATAAAGAAAAACATGAATTCTCATGCAAATTAAGTTACTGTACTAAGCAGCAGAGTAACCTCACTCTTGATCACGATACCTTGCCTCCACCGGGCTGGTACTTCATGTTGTCTGTGGAGCCAATCTTGGAAGACACATTTTTTAGGTCAGGCAGGGGGGCGTTAGTGATTCGATTGTTACGGGGTGCTCGCGGCACTGGAGGCTTCCTTGGTAATGGAACCTGCTTGGGAACAGGGGGTTTGGTGATGCGTGATGGACGAGTGGTTGAGTTCCCATTGGTAGCTGGAGTATTGGCATTCGCTGAGGAGGAGGTAGGGGTTGTCCTCGGCGGGATTTTAGCTTTTTGGAGGAGGAAGGCAGGAATTAAAAACAGAGACTTGAAGTTAAAGATATGATTCTGTGGGCAAATCTAATCTTAGAAAGCAACACAGAATATGGTACTACTTAACAAGAAATTAGTCTTGTGGAATTGAACTTCAAAAGTTCAAGACTATTCCCACATAATATATTAAAAGTAAAATTATTCACTGCAAAGCAATGATACATTTCAAAATAATACTTTGGTTAAATCACATGTTAAAAACATGGTATGCTGGTTGTTGTAAGTTGACTTAATCATAAAATATTAATAAAACAAAGAAAAAAATGCTTGCATGCACACTTTGGGCATATAGTGGCAACATCTGTCATTTTTAACTTAAGTTAAGGTAAAATGTTATGGGTCAAGTTTACTTGAGACTAACCAGAGGAACCCCGGCCAGTGCGGGTGTTGCTCTTGGTGCTGCCATTAAACTTTGGCACAGGAGGCTTCCGCTGGGGTGGAGCATCATTCTCTGGAGTCTGAAGAGAAAAAGGCAAAGAGCTCATGTAAGAGGTCTGGAGAAGTAGCCTGGTCATAGTGAAGTGGGTCAAAGAGCAGCCTAATTGCATGCTTGAAGGAGAGATGACATGCTACTGCTGTTAGCATAGAGAGGGTTACTCCTGTTATCAGATGCCAAAGGCAGTCACCTGACAGACCACAGTCTCAAATTTGACCTAAATGGCTTTTTATCCAGACCAGATAGCACTGCTCACTGTAGACTTACACTGACCCACTATCATATACACTGGCTTATGCTATGTCAAAACAAACATCAAAGTAATTTATTTTCACAGAAAATAATTTCTTAATGACTATTGTTTTAAATGACAAAATAAAGAATTGTTACATTTTCACAGAGCAGTTAACCTAAATGTACCCCTATATGGCTTGTACAACCTTTTTTTCAGTCAAGAAAAGTTTTTGCAATGACAAATGAAATAGGCTACATTTTTAATCTCCAATTGCTTTTTTTCTTAAACACTTCGTTATAGTGGACATTTTGATTTGATTTGCTTTCACTGGGAGCAGACTTTTAAACATACTAGATCACACCCAGACTTCATGCTCACCATCATATCCAAATTGCCACAGCTGGTCAGGGAAAAAGTCTACTCACCTTTGCTTCACGGGCAGAGGTGGTCCCAGAAGGTTTCTTAGTGCCAGTGGTAGGGGTCGTTGTCTTGGAAGCAGGGCCTTTTTTATTGGCTGAATTTTCTCCAGTGGAATGCAAGTTTGGTTTTGCTGAATTCTGTTTGTCTGCCTGCATATGATTACATACCACAGCCATATGCAAACAGAACGTTAAAAAAAAGCATGCTAGCATAGATCATTCTTTTAAGTCATGGAAGAAAATGCTTGGTCAAACTAAGTTTTAGCAATGGATAAAGTATTTCCCCATTTAAGGCCTACCTTAGCTTTGTTGTCAGGGCTGATCAGTTCTTTATTTCCATTAGCTGTAGTGGGCTTGACTGTCCCTTTACCAGCCTTCTCATTCTTCTCATTTTTGACCATCTTGTCCACCTTTTCACTGCCATTCTTCTTCTCTTCTTTCCCTTCATTGTTTGTTTTTTCAGCTTTCTCAACTTTCTCGTTCTTCTCAGGTTTATGGTCCTTTTTCTCTGCCTCCTGATTCTTGTCCAAATTCTCTTTCTTCATGGAGGCATCAGTCTTCTCTGTCTTTTCAGGCTTGTCTGCTTTCCCAAGAGTACTGGAAGTATCCATCCTAGCAGTTGTATCCACCTTCTCTGTCTTGTCTTTGGCAGTCAAGCTTTCTTTCACTTGAAAAAGACAAGGGGTGTCATTAATAAAATTACCTTTTTTACAAAGTTTTTGTGCATTAAAAAAATGATTTAAAGGTCCTGATCACTCTGCTTTCTCTCCCCTTGTGTACCCATATCGCTTAATATTTATAACTACTGTTACTAAAATAGATGCAGTGTTATTTTGTAGGTATTATTGGAGGAGGAATCCTTGACTGGTTGTAACTAGATGCAAGAAAGGTTCAAAAACTGATATTTGTGTGCACCAGTGAAGATCTCAGAGGCCTGTCCTCATCATGAAAGAAGAGATGTAGGTCACAGCAACCCCTGACAGGTACAGCTTACATCTGCATTTCTCCTCTGCCATGTCAAAGCAGGAAATATGCTGTTGGTAGGCAATGTCTCAGCAGCTTTTCCTCTCCACTGCACACATGCCATTGCAAACAAGTATTCAGCTAATAAATACCAGGGCAGTAGTTTACTGAAAGTGGTAGATGATCAAACAAATGATTATTTACTTTAAATTACAAACCAGACTGCTCAAAGATTATTAGCTGTCTGCAAGTGATAAATATTAATTTAAAAAATATGAATTTCAAGCTTTTTTTGTTGAAAATGACTGATGTTATTAGTCATCTAGACTAGAATAATAATTTCATTTCACATGAACCGAATATTACACATTTGTTTGTAAGTTCTAGGACCCACATGTCAAACACAAAGCCTGTGGGCCAGATCAGGCCTACGACACAACCCTATCCAGCCTCCAACAAACGGATCAGGAGTGTCTGGTTACTTTTTGCACATATAGTGTATGTTTATATTAATAACTTCAGCAACATGTCCATATCCTTGGAGCTGTGACTCAGCGCTACTGATTATCAGACTTTTCAGTTTCTGTTTCTGTAAGGGAACTGCAGTTGGTATTTTAGGTGCTAAAGGTTGTTAGAAAATATTAATGATGTTCTCAGCATCTTAGTTCCTTTTTGAAAATTTCAGCCTACAGTTGCAGTTGTGTCATCTGTAATCTGAATATCAAATGACTACTTGGTTGGCTGAAGCACACCTCTCACTCCAGGTTCACTCAAACAAATCAGTATGTGTCACCATCGATTGGGTGGTCTTGGACCTTTACATGTCTTTGCATAAGCTATTTTACAACAGCTGTAGTGACAATAAGCAAGAAAAGCACTATAAACTGTTATGCTGGCAACAAAGTTTAATTGATTTAGAAGTCATGCATGCACTTTCACCCACTTGCTAGGTTGACAGTACTATGCTTTTTGCACACCGAGTGCCATCTATGGATGATTTTCATAAAGGTAAAACACTAAATCTGAGCATAGATGCTATAAATTGTTAATATGGCATGCAGAAAGCACCCCCCAGTAGTTTGATCAGGTGAATATGCAAGTTTATTACAATATGGTGATAAGATGCTTCCTCAAATGCTCATTTATCATTTCCTTTTGTGACAGAATATTTTAAAGATGTCACACTCACACACAATCGTAAGATATAATCAGTATTTTGTTGGTGTTTCAGGTTATAGAGTTATATAAAATGAAAGACTGAGATGTCTTACCTGTTTTACGTCCAGAGTTCATCAATCAGTGTAGTACATAAACAGAAAGTAAAAAGAAAAATGTTTTCATTAATACTAGATGTCCTGTACTTAGCATTTTTTTATTAATACATCCAGAAGTCCAGTAGTCATTGAGGAAAAAAAATCAAACATTTGAGCAGATTCTCAGATTAGAAGTCAACTGACAGAGCTGTAGATTTATATTATGAAAACTGTTCTAGTTGAGAGAAAGTCTTGAGCAGAGCATGGGTATAATAAATGACAGCACGTTTGCAAGAAGATTGGCCTACAAACTGACACTATCATCAAACCACTCTGGATGAGCAGCATTGAATACCATACACATAATCAGCTCATGATAGCCACGCAAAGCTAAAGGATCAATGCACTCTGGGAGATGCTGCGAGAAAAAGAGGCCTGCTGTTATCCAGAAAAAGAGCCAATAAACAATTACATTCTTTTGGTTGATGCAATGCAAAGCAATCAGTGTGTTAAGACAGCACTGACAGTTTATTACATGCAGGAAGGATCAGAGAGTATATGGCACAGGGACAGTTTACTATGGGATTTCCAGTCACAGTAAATTCCCAAAGAGAACATTTTCATTTACTCTTAAAAGAGGGGTTAAATATGAATAACAGTAACTCGGCCAATCTGGGGCACTGGGACTCAATTAAACAGCTCTTGTGCAGCACTGTGTTAATTTGCTCATTGGCTACATCGTTGGCAGGTCAACAATTCGAATTACATTCACCCGGATTAACATACTGCACTTGTCTCACACAGACGTTTCTGTTCCAGACTGTCCATCTTTAATTCATCTTAGTGGGTAGATTTATTATAAGTTTTCTAACTTGTTCATGGCTGCAGCAATCATCTATTCTCTAATAACTGTCACTTGGAGATCTGTTAATCATACATTAATATACCAGTTTATGTTTTATGTGCCCCGCGACCCTGACGGAGAAGCGGATTAGAAAATGGATGGATGGATGGATGGATGGATGGATGGATGTTTTATGTGGTAATGCTGCTAATTTTCCAGAACAGACAACAGCATATATAGACTATAGCAGTGGTCACCAACACTCCTCCTGGAGATCCCCTCCTGTAGGTTTCACCTCCAACCAAAATCTAATGTACAGCTAATCAAGGACTTTTTAAGGCATTAATTACATAGATCAGGTGGGGTTGACTGGAGGTGGAGCTGAAGTCTGCAGGAAGGGAAATCTTCAAAAACAGGGTTGGAGAATGCTGGACTACAGCATTTTCCCCTAGATTTGTTTTAGATTGGGTGGTAGACCTTCTGAAGCTACCAGTCTTGGCATGGAATCACCAAATACGTGCAGGACTGAAGTAGTGTCATCATGCAGAATAATAAATTGTGAATGAACTGTACATGTGAATACACAATTTTTATGTTTTCTGCACATTTACTTTCAAGAAGTGAACTTAAACAAGTAAATAATTTTTTGCGAGTTAAAGTCAGTTAATTTATATTAGTATTATACTGACATGCAACTAAATGCTTTGCATTTAATACTATGCCAAAGAACAGTTTTCATGTATTTCTATAGAAAAAAAGTGTTAACACATCCTTAAACCAACATAAAATACTGTTTGGAGAGTAAAGTCTATTAGGAGGCCTAGATAGATCTATTTTTGATTATAAGTGCTTACAGAATGCTACAGGACACTGACTACTTGTGTCTGTTAACATCTAGAAAGGATGGTTCTCACTAGTTTCCTCAATGGTAAAACAGGAAACACCATGCTTCAGTTTCATGTCTTTTAACACCATTGATTGAACATCGTATTTCAATAAAACTTTCTGAAACGAATATTTTGTTCAGAAATATTCAGTGATTAAAGTCTACTTTGACCTACTTTGAAAACTAACACTAGATGCTGCTCCTTTGGGAATAACCAGCTTGCCTCTGCCACGCACTGTCATATCGTACTGCTGTATCAATCAGATCGGAGCATGTTCAAATGTCCTCTTAAATTGTGCAGTGTGCAAGGAGACAGAAAGAAAAGTAACGGTTACTATCAATATGAATTCATCAATTAGTTAAAAAGTTAGTTCAGAGTAGTTATCTGTATTATTTCATAATGCAGAAGTATAATATTCTCATCTCAAAAAGTCAATGGTACTGATGTGTGAATGATGTTTGAATTAAAGATGACATAATGACATGCTTTAAGGACTCCAGTCTGAACAATGCACATGTAAGTTAAAAACAGCCTGCTGTAAGTGAACACACTTTGTAACAAAGTTTGGCTCAGTGCTGCATGAGAGAAGCTTGTTTTTTTGTGTCCAGCTGGGCATTTTGTTGTTTGTCGTCACCTGAGTTTGGACCAACTTTCATGGAAAATTGTTCTACAGTAGGTTACTGTGACCTAAAATGGGTGTGGTATCTCAGTACAGACATAGCTAAGTGGAAGAAGGCCCACTCCATTGAGCCATGCATTAAGGAAATCATCTTCATATATTCTTCTGTATCACCAACCTTGCAGTTGGGGGGACTTTGTCAGCGGTGGCTCCTGGTGCTTTGTGAATGAGGTGAGGGAGGCCGAAGCTGCAGGGTTTTGGCTTACTACAGTGCTGGAGGTGACTGGAAGGGAGGGGACGGGGTCAGACATAGTGGAAATGTTCAGGGAGGTAGTGCTGGTCTGTGGGCTAGGGATGGAACCTACAGTAGTCTTAAAGCCAGAGGTGAAATCTAGGGATACATGCGAGGAGGCAGTTACTACTGGGGTGCTTTGGGAAGGGTCTGAAATTGTAGATTGTGAGATAACATTTGTCTGACTTGCAGTTGGGGCAGCTGATTGAACTGTGGTTGTAAGAGATGTAGCATCTGGTCTGATAGAAGTTGGTGCACTCCCTTGTTCATTGCTAGTGGTAGAAGCAGTGCAAACGTCCATGTCTGTGACCATAGAGGGACCAGGTGGAGGAGATGGACTGCTGGTATTTGCCACGGTGGCCCACTCTTCAGGGAGCTTTGTTCTACTCTTGTTTTTTTTGGCTTGGATCCGACCTCCACCCCACTCTCGAATCTCACTCTTCCAGCTTTCCCCTGGACTTGGGGGTGAAGAGCCTCCCTGGTCAGTGCTTTTTGATACAGTTTTCTCAGGAGACCGGAGGCTTTCCAAGAGACCATGCACCTCTTCCATATCATCACATTTTTTCTGCTTCTGCTGGCCTCCCACATTTGACTCTTTCTCAGCTGTAGCATCTTGATCCTGATATCCTTGGATACCCAAAGGCTTAGTGGGACTCTGCTCTGGCTTGCTGGGGGAATGGGACAGCTCTGTGGAGAGCATATCCTCACCTGTCCAAGGGTTTCCCCAAACTTTGCGGTGTACAGAGAGGAAGAGGAAGTGTCATTTTCTACCATGCATATCATTTGTGAACAAAGGTCATCAAAAATGCATCACCAACACATAAAGGCCTGAGAAGCACTGGACTGGGGATCTATCATCACTTGTACCACAGAGAAACAACGTAACAAGACAGACCTGACACCACTTTTGCTACTCAATGGACAACAAATTAGCCATTTGAATTTTTTAGGCTTGACAGTATCATAATGAATGTAAGATAAAAGAGAAAACAAGCAAAATAATCATAAGATAAAATAAATGAATCAAAGCTGTAGAGACCAGCTGACTGGGAATGTAGAAACAAACAGCAGTTTTAAATTTCCAACTTAAAGCTCCCCTAAATATTTCTTCTTGGTAGACAGTGCTGTAGCTCAGGGCCTATAGGTTTTCTATACACAAAAGCCCTGTTCAAAGCAAAAAAGCAGGCCACCCTTTGGCCAGTTAATGCATTCGCTGGTGACATTTTCCACACAGATGCACAATTTTCAGGAAAAAAACTTTGTCCTCAGCAGCACCAAAGGCCTTCTTAAAACATCTGTGTTAAATATCAGGGTGTAGACCCTCTATTCTGACAGGTTTAAAGAGGTACTCATATGCATACACAGTATTTTGTTCATAAAAAGCACTTCCTTTCATGAAAGAGCGTTCAATTTTATCACACATGTCCATGTCACAAGGAATTGAAGCTCTTACAGGAAAAATATTCTAAATACTATTTTTTTTACCTAATGTTTAAAATAAAAAAGGGAAATTTTTAAAGTATAGGCATTTTGGGACTATTACTTAATCTTGCCAATACAGCAGAGTAATTACTTACTTATTAACAATATAAATCAGCTATAAATCAGTCATGTAGATTTAAAGTTGAAGAAGCACGCTTACAAGTAAAAGGCTTGTGTATTCAGGCAAATGCTGGTCAGGCATTGTGTATTTTTTTTTACCTGTTTTATTTATTTACTTATTTTTGACAATTCACTTTTTTGCTTTTTATTATGCAGTTTTAAAATGGTATAGGCTAGGTGTATATTCAGTGGGTGTTACTAACTAAATATTTGTGAACTGGCATGCGCCAGAAGACTGTAGCACATGCCTTAATAGGTATACAAAGAACACTGCACTGTGAGACACACCTGTTTATTATCCAGGATCTTAAACCACTACCAGATCTCAGCTCAAACCACTGGCATTCCCAAATTCTTTAAATGTTGTTCAAGCCTGAGACCGCAGGGCAGATGGCTGTCTAGTTTGCACTAATATTATTCACCTGTAAATGTGTATTGTTGTAGGTTGGCTGTATACCAGAATCTCAAGTTCACTTTACACTTTTTGAATACATTTGCTTCATACTGCATGTGCATTATAGAGGAAGGTTCATTTGAGATAATGTTCAACATAGAAAATGTATTTTGATCAACTGCACTTTTATTAATTAACAGAAAAAAAAGAAAGTAAATTAAATATCTTAAACACAACAAAGACAGAACATAATTGAAATATTTACTATTATTCTGACTAAGCTGTCCTCAGTGTGGTGTGGTTAGCATTTTGACCGGAAGCTCTGAAACAAGAAACTGACCACAAACCTCAGTTAATAAGTGATCCTGTTGTGTTGTTTACAAGAGCACTATGACCTGCATTATAATTAGAGATTAAGTGTTGACAGTTAATAGTTAACATCTGTCTTACCTGCACAAGTCTGCAGTGAGGTGTGTTAAGTAGAGTTGAACTTTACCTGCAGAGTTGTCCGAGGTGTTATGAGGGCTTGTGTCAGAAGGTTTACTCTGTGCCTGGAATGGTTTGGGTGGTTCACTGGCATGCAGAGTAGATGTCTTCTGAGGTTCAACCAAGCTGGGAGGTTTAGAGGACTGGAATGGGGCCATGCCCACATTCATATTAGCACTCATATTCATTGCTGGCTGGGAGAACCCTGCAAAGCATAACAGTGGAAATATAGCATGAGGTTTCAAGAGATAAATCACATAACATGCATTAGCATTATTACAGTAGTAACCTATAAAAGTGTCCATACTGTTGTCCTCAAGCCCCGTTTGCTGATTTGCTGGTCCTGACACTCATCTAGGAGCTTTGGAAGCTGGACTGATCATTCTTTCATTATAAGTAGGGGCACTCAAATGGTAGTTTTATCACATACTTTCATTTATTACATTTTTGGTCAAAGATTTTTTTTCTGCATCAAAAAATAAAATCACAAAACATACTTTTGCTGTTCAAAAAAAACAAAAACATGTATCTCCAATATAGTAACTTTACAGCAGAAGGCAAAAACATTGAATTGATCAATAGAAATGCTTCAAGATTACTTTTAATAAAACCTCTTTAACTCAAATTAAAAGAGGTTTTATTCCAAGTAATTATGAAGCATTTCTATTGGTCCATTCATCATGAATGTAAAGGATCAGCACACAATGTAGAGGACAGCCACAGGGTTCAGATTATGTAGAGAATTTTTTGGAAAGCGAAATATATTTAACAGAATATTACAGTCTCAACAACTAAATATGCTATTAAGTGTGTCCACGCTTTGCTTTTATTACAGCTGCTATTCTTTTTGGGGGACCTGCTCTTAGTTTTTATATAAATGTCAAATAAATGTGCAGGGATATTTTCTGTACTTCTTGTAAACACCTCCAAAGTTCAGTTTTAGAGGTTGGTTCATTTTTCTGCTTCTGATGATCCAGATAATCCCAATTACAGATTCGTCAGTTCATTTCATACATTTCAGAGGAAGCATGTGCTACTGTTACTGTACTGGTACTGTTACCCCTTGGTATTATTGTAAAATTGAGGGGGGGGGGGTGGGTTCTGTTTCTGGACAGCAGTGCATGCTGTCAGACTCACAGTAGAAGGATGGACAGAAACAAGTGTGTATTTGTCAGATATGAAGCAAGAGTGAAGCTTGATTTTCTTCTCTCTAAGATGAAAGCTTTAAGTGCTGTGTCAGTTGTAGTCTACCAGATCTTGCACAGTTTTATTGTTTTGTCATTTATTATCTTTTGACTTCCCCTTTTTTATGTATGTTGATTACTTTATATCTTTATGCATTATTTTATATTTTATATCTCCTCAGAATATCTCCTATAGCCTTGTTAGATGCACATGAAAGACAAATCTGCAAGGCAGCTAAGGTGTGTTCGGGTACTTGTGTGTGTGTGAATGTTAGCATCTGTTTGAAGGGAACTAACCTTTAGGAACAGCTTTTGTTGGGAGGACACAGCTGTAGCTCATTGATTTTAAGACTAGAAGAATGGAAGAGTCAAAGTAGCTGTAGAGTGCGGAAGTGAAGAGTGGACCAATTAAATGCTGATAGATGTTACAATTAGAGTTGGAGGCTTCTGTGTCATTTTCTGTTACATGTATGTTTCTTGCTTTTTTTCTTTTTTTTTTTACTTGCACTGAATGGCTAACTGGAAATTAAATAAAGGAAAAGGGTGGCCTCTGACTTTTCACAGTACTGCTTCTATTTACATTTAAATGTCACATTTTATTCATTTATACTTTGCTTTAAATCAATTGCACAGGCCGATTATATGCCCATGACAAATTACCATAATTTGACTACTGTTCAGAAAAAGCAATGTTATTAAAGTATAGACTATCAGGTTATTTAGGAAAATACCTATTTCTCAGTTAAGATAATAATTAAAATATCATCATCTACCATGCTGTCATTATTCTTTTTTGTATTGTTATTTTGTATTTTGTATCTTAGCCTGTCAAAAATAATCATTAAGCAAGATCCAGAAAATACAATTCACTGAACTGAACTCAACTTACTGATCGACATTTACTTTCTCTTATACTCACAGAACATTTGCTGTCAAAATAATTTCTAGACAAATGTGCCACAGTCAGCCTCACCTGATACGTCAGTGCTGAAGAGCGTTTTTTCAGGTGCCCCAGGGCGACTTTCTCCTAGGAAACCCTGAAACTGGCTCCCAGTCTGCCCCCCAGGCATTCCAGAAAGGAATCCAGACCCTGGGAAGGCTGAGAGAAGAGAAATCGCACTGAGCCTGGTCATTTTGTTAATGGCAGAATGAGAGAAAATTGTACTTCCTTTCCAGTCAGATGGCTAAGTTCATGAAGTGTGACAGAGTATGGTTTAATGTCAACTGTAGCTTGGTGAGTCTGTTACTGAAACAGTCCAGCCTCATCCATAGTCTTAATCAGGTGTAATGAGAGGGCTAGTCATAGACAACTGATGCTGAAAAGAAGAGACAGGCAGAGAGTGTGGGCCCATTACCATGGTTACACAACCAGCTGTGACCATCCTCGATCCTAGCAGCAAACTGTGTCAAGTAATTGAGATGAGGAATGAGAACGCATCGAGCTCCATCCACATGGTTCATTAAATGTGTTATGTTAAAAAATAATACATTTTGAATCAGTTTTTTCAGCTTGTGCTCTGTAATGCACTGTATGTACTCTATAGCCTTAGTGTACAGAGTGAATATGCTGATGATTATTTATAATGAGAATGTCTCAAAATAGCTTTGTGCATTGTATGTCAAAGCCATTGTGTTGCTGCACACTCTGTTCCCCATTGCTTTATCGTGGCTTTTCGACTAAAAGAGTAAAAGTTGCCAAAACTTTATATTTTTTGATGGTCTAACAAAGTGTTTATACAGTGTAGCTGTTAAGCTGACATAACATGCTGTCTAGGAAGCACTCCATATAAAAGCCAGTAAAGTATTTTTAGGAAACACAATTTTGAGGCTTTTCAGAAAAGAGTAGAATGTATTGCCATGAGGTTCAAGCTCACCTTCACTCTTCCCATCTGTCCTCTCACCAGCTTTGTTGTCAAAGCTCTTTGCCTCTGGACTAGCCACAAAGTCTTTCTTCAGCAGGCTGTCCTGGCCTGGCTTGGGAGCTCCGCATGCATTATTATCACGGAAGCTAAAGTCCATTCTCCTGAACTGAATGAGAACCACAGAGAGAGCCAGTCAGACAAAACAAAGGGTGCAGCCATCTGCTCAGCTTTTTTTAGACAGAGTTGAGGCTGTTAGTCCAAAGATATGTTTCGACGGCATTTTTATAAAAAATATTTTTTTTCCAAAGTAATGACGAGCTGCCAGCTATTATTGACAACTGTTGTTCACAATTAACTCAATAACTGTATTCTGATTATATAAAACTGTAACAGTGCCATATGTAGAGAGCAACTAGTACTTGGCTGTACAAAAGCATTGTTCTAAGGAAATGAATTCTATCCAAGGCAGGCTGCATTCTTTTCACCAGCTAAGCATTCAAGTTATAACACAAAAGAGAACAGACAGCAAACAAAGTTTATATTCTCTTTGATCACATGGCTTTTGTGTCATATGCAGCATATGAGAATGTCTCTCTGAGTTCAAATGGAAATGAAAATAAGACAGATGTCTATTTCTAGACATCATTATAATGCAGAATAAAAGACAAGCACAGTTTAGTAGCAAGTATTCGTGTGTAAGTTTGTCTTGTACTTCAGTGGGATGTCTCAATGTCACATCATAAAAGAATAGCAATTAGAGATGGCACTGATCTCATAACCGGTATCAGGCTAATATCAGCAGAACATGCTGAATTGGCTATTAGCGGGAAAAAAGAATGAATTCAGTTCAATCCTGTAACAGCCTGAGTACACACACTCATTGTGTGATGGGATGTCAGCTGTGTATCCTTCTTGTGGGATGGTAGAGTGAGCAGTTTGAGCATTTAGATGGCCATCTTTAGTTAAGTGTTTCACTTTAAAATAGCTCATTTTAAAGCTAAGTAGTTTTTAATGGATGAGTATCAGCTCTGTATTGGCTCAAGATTTCAGTATCCAAGTCAGTATCAGGGAAAGTGTTTTGAAACGTAGGCCCTTAAATACATCTGATGACTAAAGGGGAATTCTAATTCTGGTCCAGTTTAGTTTAAGATGTAAACAAAGTCATTTAGCCCAGTTTAATGTGACATACTCATGTTTCTCTAGACTGGAGTCAGAATTTCTCACAGTAATGGTAATAGGAACCAGACATCTGAAGACTTCAAGGCCCATAAATTCTACCTCACAGACAGTTGTTTTATGGAATGGTTACAAACACACTGTCTGATGCCTGAGACGTTGTTTCACAATAGTTGTAATAATAAAGTTAGAATCGGCTAGAATTCTAAAGTTAGAATTTTTTAATCCAGAGAGATACACACAGAATGTTTGGAGGTTGATTAGCATGATCAACATTACATATGACATACATATGTCATAAGACATTGCTGGTTCATTGCTCAGTCTGGACAGTAAATAAAACATGCATATTTCTGTTGTGACCCCTGGTTCCTATCACCACCATTATAAAGAAATCAGTTGGCAAGTTTCTCTACAAAACGCCATTTCATTTAAAGCCACCCTAATGAGGTTTGTTTACATCTTCAACAGCTGAATTATGCAGAAATTTTGAGAAGTAGGTGGAGATCCTCTTTGAGGCATGGCACAATACAAGCCACCAAAACGAGTGTTAGAAAAGTGACAGTTTGAGCGTTAATGTGATTTGCAGGTAGGCAGCAGCTTTGGGGGGCTAGAACAGCTGTCTTGGTCGTCAATGTCAGACGACGATGTCCGCTCTGTCTCGTCGTCTTTTTTTGTGGCGCAATTTCTGCCTCTGACGTCACACACACGCGCACAGGCCTCTTCTCTGTGCTATGACTGGATGGGCACTGGTGGCGCAGCACAGGCCTGCTGGCCCTACACCGCATCACTCACATGGCACCTGTACACACATCACCCATCAATAATAATAATAATAATAATAGTAATAAAATACACAGGACAGCCCCACACATCAAGTATTCCCCTGAGCAACCAGGAAAACAACGAATATGCGCTATCCATCATCTTTACCCTGTTCATTAATTATTAATCAGCGTGCTCGCCAACTGCAGTTCTCCCTGCTCCGTCTAACACCACACACCGCTCAGTCAGTGAGGCTGAATGACTGCTGAGGGCCTCGGACCGTGTAAACAGCGACTGATTGTTGACTGACTGTAACACGCCCCAGTATTTGCCATTTTCCATGCTCCCTTCATCACGGCAGCTCTCAGCGTCGACCTGTGTGCTCCAGTCTGCCTCATTAGCACAGACACTCTCAGCTGTGGACTAGTACGAGTTTTAAAGGCTCACTCACCGCTGTAGGCTTTTCAGACTGGGATGATGAGGTTGCCCCTGTTCGCCGTCAGATCCTCCTTGGAGTACAGTGCGTCTGTATGACTGCAGACACAAACATGCACACGCACAAACACCCCGCCCCTTCACCAGGCTCGACCAATCACAGCTGGCCAATCTCGCCCGCCGCTGTGAGCCCCTCGTCTCATCACTGAGGCTGCATGAAAGCAGCTCTTGGTCCTCAGCCTCGTTATCGTGAATCTCTCTGTCGGTGCGTGAAGAGCAAGAACCGATAAAAAGGCTATTGTTTTTGTCCAACGCGTTCTCTCATAAACAGCAGACAGTGGCTTACAGTTTGGTTCTCAGCGCTTTGATGTGGAGGAGAGGTGGGCGTGGCAGCGCGGGTGGGCGTGGTCTTCACAGTGTCAGGCCCGCTTAGCCTATCAGACAACGCAGGCACATGAAGCTGAGCCACACTGACCCGTTCGCTGCTCTGTGGACCTGACGGATCTGGAATGTTCCTCAAAACGAGGAATTGAGCTGCTGTCAGCTGCTGTTAAAAATAACGCTGCTGGAGGTCGCTTGTTCAGCGAAAGGGCTTCATAACGTAGATATTTACTTATGTTAAGTAGGTAGATTCTCCTCCTCCAGTGTACCAATTAAGATGTTTTTTGGTAACACAGTAAATCGATCCACATCACCTTAATTTATGCACAGCAATATAATCTGGCGAGCATGAAAAATATGGATGTCGAAATCATGGATTTCAAAGCTAATGGAAAAAGAAGCAGGTCACTGAAATAGAGGGTAATTTCCTGCCTAGAAAGTCAAAGCATTGTAAATTACAGCTGCCTTCATGACACCAGATTGTCAGTTTTCCCCTCTGGCTTGCTCAGTGGTTAAACTAACTTGACATGAAGGATGTAGTTTAAGTGGTGTATGTGGGTGTGTAAGTGTCAAGGGCACCTCTGCTGAGGTTCAAGTACCCCAGTCCTTGGTAGATGTGCACAGTAATCTGACTTCATTATGCATGAATACATGCAAATCATACTATACATCAAAACTGTGCTTATCGATTAACTGTGCACAACGCGGTTACATCAAATGAAAAAGCAGATATTTAGGATTTGCTGTAATTGTGTCAGTTCAGCCGTGGTTAATCTCACATTTTTTTTGGTCAGGGTCAGTTTTAGATACTTAAAGCTGCCCAAGTCATTTTCCATTGCCAGAAATAAGGGAGTGCTGAGTAGAGATCCCCCACCCATACGTATAGTATATATACACATATAAACAAAGCACATGCAAAGCTATTTGCTCTAAAATCACTCTCATTCTTTGTTCAACAGAGTTTTAAAAACCATCATCAGATTTATCACACTGTGATCTGTTATCTGTTAAAGTTGATCATAATAAATCTTAAATGTTAATAGAGCAGGGTGTGAGATTTGTCTCTACTTGGTTATTTAAAAAACTCATAACAGGAACACCACTAGCAGACTGAGTATAACCTGTCTTCTCCCAAACATGGTCATGAACATGGTCATACTCACTGTCTTAAGCTCTCGCATCACAGGGCACAGCATTGGCAATAGCTTGACTTTCATGAAGACCCAATCACAGTGAGTCCACCAACTGGGCAAATGTATACACAACACAGTACCACATCAGGGAGATGAAATATTTACACAAAATCTGCATGCACGCCATGAAAGACTACAATAAACACTTTGACCACTTGATTAATTTATTTGGCAAGAATACCAAACAAATGGGATGACAGAGTGGTTTACAAGTAGCTACTCCACAAGATTTTCCCTGGAATTGTACTTAGTATTTCTCAGCAATCACTTTTGCTTGAACATTTTTCAGCTTTTCTTTAAACTTTATGTATGTGACTCTTAATGTATGTGACTCTTAATAATATAATTGAATTCAGGTTATCTGTGCTGATCCAAGTAAGTGAAGAAAATAATTGCCATATCACTGACCAGCAAAAGCTTGATGCTAATGCACAGGGGTGGACAAAATAATGACAACACCTAACAAATATCTAATAAGGAGCATGCTTGCCTTCAGAGCTGCTGTAAACATTCTCAGAATGCCATCTTGCAATCCTAAAAAAGCACAGATATTGTGAGTCTAAACTAAACTGATAACTTTTGTTGCATGTGCAACAAATGAATCTGAAATACAGAATGATTTTTTATTTTTAAGTATTTTTCCCATACTGTATGTTAGAACAATGTCATCTGATGCGTTTAGTTCCCTATTTTTAGTTGAGTATAAATACTGGGACAAAGGAAGTTGCTAATGCTGCTCGAGAGTTTAGTTTTGTCTTTGTATATAAATAAAAGAGCTGTGACTAAGAGAACTAACTATAAGCTGTGAAAAGAGAACTGAATATGACAGAAAAGGAAGCAGTTTTGATGATCAGATTCAGTTGGGCATTGAACAGATCAACTGGACACTGAGTGCCATAGAATGAGAGAGACTGCTCGTTTCATTGAGAGTTAGTTTGAGGTTTTCCTTTGTGATTTTATAGATTTTTTGTCATCGGTCTTTCTGAGGGCTGAGCGATATTACAGCATATATTGTGATATTATTGTGATAAATTATTTCATAATGTGTAATACAGTATACTTTTCTGAACATATGGATATCATCTGTACATGTAGAGCACTGAGCAACTGCATGTTTCATTATGAAGAGAGGAAAATTACTCCTGTTTCACTGGATTTAATGCAAAACAGTATGCCATGTGTTGAATAAAAATCATTGTTTACATTGTGTTTTTAAAAACGGATCAAATATTTAAAAAAAAATATTTTGACCTATCATGCATTGTGAAAATTTCTTGAAGTATCATTATATATTTTTGCCATATCGCCCACCTCTAGTCTTTCTTAGATGAATCACATTCATTTTAGTAGTTTCTTTCTTCTATAAAATCACTGCAAAATCTAGATCATGCTTTGTAATTGTGTTTTAGTGCCTTCATGTGGTGTTTCTCTTATTTTGTCCACCGCCTGTATACTCACTTTTAAAGTAATGTGAGTTATATTGTTATTCATTTTTTTATTCATATTCAAGTCAATTCCTGGGGAAGCATATCTGTTTGCTCTGAAAATTTTCTAGTTGACTAGTACATTTCTGTAGTCTTTCAATCACAGATTGTTAGCTATAGTTTGAGATATCTACAGTTCTCAGTCTGTAACTATTCAATAAACACTCCTATTCAGATTTCTACAGCACATCAGACTAGATCATGTAGTACACTTTTACATCATAAGCTGTACTCAGGAACATTATTAAAGAAATGTCTTTGTATTGCAGTGGTCTAGGATACTGTTCATTTAAATGCAGGTTTTAGTTATAAACAGAGAAAATGAGGCATGAACCAATTACATTTTTTAAAGATACTTTTCATCACATTCACATCTGTAATTTCAGTCATGAGACGGTTCATTTTAACTGCATTCACAACATCATATAGCACAGGAATTACTGAGTATCACTGAGAATTACTCAGTATGAGTATTTTAACACAACTAGACCAGTGTGCTTTTCTTTTACTACCTGAGTGAGACTCAAAGCACATTGCATTGTCAGAAAAAGGTTTACCGTACTTTGAGGGACAATATTGCTCGGTCTGAAACCATAAAAAAAGCACAGTTATGACTACCACATGTAATAATATTTGCAAACTGTTTTCATAGCATTTACTCATACCAGTTAATGTAAAAGAGCTCTTTCCACTAAAATAAAAACAAAAGTTGACACTGACATTAAGCAGGGACTGAACCACAAAACAACAACACTAGGAATTGTTAGACCGGCTAACACAAACAGTTTATCCAACACTGGGAACATCAGTCGCTTCTGTACATTAAACAATAATTCCTGATGTAGTCCATATAAAACTAAAACATACCAGCTTACAAACTCACACTCCCACTGGCAGCAAGAGTTTTTTTCAGTCTGAAAATGAAGCAAATATCCTGCGCTTAACATCCAGGATCAGAGGCATGTCTCTTCTGAATGGAGGAGCACTTCTCCATGGGGTGTGGCCCTTGCAAAGAAAGCCGTCTTCCGCATTCAGAAGGCATCAAATCTTGCCTCTTTTGAGCATAGTGATGGCTAATAGATTCATGAAAGCTCCTTCCCAGGGTAGAATTCCCTAGAAGACCCGTCATTGGCTGTCTGTCAGGTTGAGAGCTTATGACATGGGAGATCCTCTCAGGGCTACTAGTAATGCTCAGTGGCCCTGTGTCTGCTCTTTGGATGTGTGGGTCAGACACTAAACTCTCAGGAGAGGAGTCCAGTGGACAGTCCAACAGCTGGAGTTCCTCAGTATGCTGCAGTGACTCACAAGGCTTTGCAGAAATGTCACCAACATCCTTAGGATCAAGTATCTAGGAAAAATAAGACAAGAAAAGAAAGAAGTATTAACCCCGTAAACTGTGAGTGCCTGTAAGCCCCACATTTGACTTCCTCACATTAATAACAACATAACTTCTAAATAATTTCATAGTAGTTGCTGAATCATTAATAACTGAATGATAAGCCTGCAGTTTAACAGATTTAAGTATAAAATATGGTGTAGCTCCAACACCATGTAAGTGCCTACAGTTTAGCAGTGGGTTAGTGGTACCGGTGAGAGAGTGGGTGGTGTTTCCATTTCTAAAGGGTTGACTGGTTGCACTAGCTTTTGTCCAGATTTTGGTGGTTTTGGAGATGATTCAGGTGGAGAGGTCACAGTGCTGTAGGCCGGTGGAACCAATGACATCTGTCGCTGAAGAACCTGCATGATGGCTCCAATGTCTGTGGACATACGGGACTCCAATCTGTGGAGGTACAACATAGAAGATTAAAGTCTACACATACTGTAACGTTTGACAGGGGAGAGACGAACGCGGATGAAGCTAACAACATCCCAGGGATAGACAGAAGTCGAAATCCACATAGCCAGTTCCAAGTCAAAACAAGGAAAAAGCCAAAAACCTCCAGCTAAAGTACAAAAGGGTGAAACCAAAGGATGAATTCGGTAGAAACGAGAGAAAGGGTCATAACATGTGGATATCTAGAAATCGCTCAGTACGTTCTTATGGTGGAGAAGCAATACCTCGCACCGAACCCTACTTTGGACCAGTCTTAAATAGTGCCAAAGTAGGTCAACCTGTACAGGTGCGTCTGATCAATAATCAGGGGACTGCCAGTGCTGGTAGTGACACGGACGCTCGTCCCGAGTCATGTGATCTCCCGATGCTGTCTGGGAGATCGAGTCCGAGATGACGTCCGAGTCCGCCTGAGGCGTGACACATACAGTAGCTGACATATAGCTGACATTTAATAAGGCATAAGGCTGAGGAGTTATATCAATATGCAATGGATCAGATAAGTGGTTGTTAATGATCTTGACTGAAGTTGGGAAGAAAATTTCTAACATTAGTACCCAGGATTAGCATAGTTTTCAGTGTTATCATAGTATTGCTAGAATATAAAGAAAACGTTTAAAAAGCACTAATACAAATTAAAATCATTTTATAATGGCTATAAACGATTTTATATGATTTTATATGATATGATTTTAAGAATTATAGTATAACAACTTTATAACAAAACCAAAACTCAAATATGGTTTTCCCAAACTAGCAAATTATCATATAGTCATTGCATATTGTGCCTGCAGCAGTAGGCTATTTACTTTTATTGTGACTTGTGGGTAGTTGTGCAAGATTATCAGAAGTATAAACATTTAATTTTTATCATTAGGTTTTATACCACAGGTATACCATTGAAACCTTTTCCATTCCTAGTCTTACCTGTTAAGCTGCCTCTGCAGCAGTTCCAGCCTGTTTTCCACCTCACTGCGTTGATGGTGGGTTATATTGTGCAAGAAAGCGCTGTGTGGGGGTGAGGGAGGAGGACAGGACATGCTGTGGCTGGGCACCTCCTGGTACTGATGCCCTTGACTTTCTCCCCAGAAACTGAAAATGTTGGAGATCCCTGAAAAAGTTCCTGATTTGAAATAAAGAGTGTTAAAGCCTGTTTTTAATGTCGTAAAAAAGGCACAAGCCTGGTCCATGACTGTGCTAAAAATATATATTTTTTGTGAGCTTTGTGCACTATGTAGTGAGATGAACATAATGCCAGTAACTACTGGTTATTATGGTTCTTCAAAGGATCTACCTGAGAGAGTGTTACAGCTGTTTTGCTCTCTTTTATTGCTGATGTTGAAGCTTGGAGCGTGACTCTGAAAAAAGCCCACTAGAGTGGAGGTTTCTTTAGATTCATCCTCATCATCACTGCTGGGGTGTGAGGATGAGGAGCCTGAGTCCTCATGAACTTTGTGTTCTTTGTCCTCTTGCTGCCTGCTCTTCTGGCTCAGAGGCTGGAGAGTTGTTCTGTTGCGTTTGGGTTCTGCCTTCACTGTATTACAGAAAACATTGTATGGAAGCAAAATGTATCAACATCTACTGATAAAACTGAACATATATAAACAAGCATTACCCCAAGTATGCTGCACTCATGACTTCACAAACACTGGAAAATGAGGTGGTTGTTGTCATATGGCAAAAAAGGACAATAGAATTTGTCACTGCTGTAAGAAAACCTGTACCTTTCTCATTGTTGCGACAGGACAGCCTTGATCTCTGCAGATGACGGTTCAGACAGGCCTTGTCTGACTCCTCACTGTTCACTGACCCGGAAATAAAACTAACCTGATAGGAAAGACATTTTGTTTACATTTTTAAAACAAATTCTTAACAATTCTTTTATTTGCTAAAGTTCCAGTAGTTGTGTGTCTCAGTAAGTAGACATGTACATCTCTGAGGTTGAAGGTGATCTCCAAATTGCTCCAAAAGTAATCAGAGAACTCCGGGTACATGTCCAGGACTTCCAGCATATCCTCTCTGTGGATCTTGTGCAGGTCACAATAGGTTAGTGCTCGGACATCAGCACTGGACTTCCCAGGACGTGCATACAAGTTAATGGGTTCCCCAAATATATCATTTTTTCCTGCAGAATCATACAGGACAAGCAGTACAGTAAATGTTTTGATCAGCTTATAAGCTTTGAATACATATAGACTAATACAGACATATACTAATGCAGCGCTCGAGAGTGAAGGTAAAGTTATCTCTGTGATAGGCATCTCTAAAGAATAGGCAAAAACAAGAAATAATGAGTGAATGAACAGTTTATAAACTAGGTACATTACAACAACTGATGTCTTACAGTCGCTGAAGAAAGGAAAACGCTGATAGCTGGCAAAGATGCTCAGAATACAAGTGCACAGTGATGTCCACAGGAGGGCACTCCTTCCAAGACTTCAATACTTCAAAGTACTGTATATAAACTCCCCTCAGGCAAAACATTAGGGATGTCTAGATTTTTTCAATTCTTTTAAAATTAATTTCTTTGTCGGTTTGCAGTATATTGATCGAAAGCTATTTCTATCTTGCCATTTTTGTAGACAAAAACTGCAAATCTGATGGAACAACTGATAAAAAATACTCCCTTGTGAATATTGCTTCATACTCTTAAAAAAGATGGTTATTCAAAGGTTCTTTGGTAAAGACAATGTTCTATATAGAACCATTAACAATCAAAGAACCATTTGCATGCTTAAATGTTCTTTACACCATGAAAAGGCTTCGATATAGCATTGATTTCAAGCTTGCAACAATAGATAAAGCTTTTTTGGTGCTATATAAAACCATTTTCAAAAACATTACATATAGAACCATATGCAACACATTCAATATCTGAATATCAATCTGAAGAATGCTTTAAGCAAACAAATGGCTCTTTGAGTGTTGATGGTTCTATATGGAACATTGAGTGTTCATGGTACAAAATAGACCCATTGTCTTTACTAAAGGACCCCGAAGAACCATCTTTTTTTAAAGAATGTACTGTCTTGATTTCAGACCTTTTAGGCTTTCAGCATGTGCTTTTAACAATAGTCTGGAAAAGAAAACTACCTTTATTTAGGCTAAATCTACTCTTCATACTGAGGAAGGCACAATAATGAAAGGCTCTGTGTGCAAGAGCATTCAAGAGAATCTAAAACTGCCTAATGCAAGCCTTACCCAAAATGGCTACTACCACATCTCCCCTCAGGATTTCGATGGAGCCTCGGGAGATGAAGTAAAGGGCTGAAATGACATCGCCTGCATGGACTAAAGTGTCTCCCGGTGGGGCATGAGTTGTCTTGAACTTCATAGCTAGGGCGCGTAAGCAGCCTTTGGTAGAGCCTTTGAAGGCTTTGCAGTTTTGCAGTAGAGCCCGGTTCAGGTGCAGACAGATGTCTGCCTGCAAGCATTCAGGGAAGCCCTTTAGAACCTGCACAGAGAAGAAGACCACTATTAACAGCGGTCAGGTTATCTAATGGCTGCACATTCCTAGCTCTATTATATACTGTTCACTAGTTGTGAGATGCAAATGTCCTTGCTAGCACAATAAAATATAATAGAAAAAAATTGCAGTAGCAGGTTCATAGTTAAAGTATAACATTCAAAGTGTGTGCAAACTGACGCAAAGCAATGTCTACACGGTACATTCTGAAAATATGCTTGAAAATGGAACTCACAGCATTCATGTCAATACCGTTGGTGTAGGACCAGGCATGTTGGAAATATTCCTCTAGTCTCTGTCTGAGTGGATTAGGGATCTGATGAAAGCGAATAAACTCTCGAACTCGGAGCATCTGGGTGTGGTAGCGAGCAGTTCCAGAGTAAAGTCTCTGGATAATTGCTGATACATTTCCAAAAATACTGGCATACATCAGTGCTGTACAAAGACAAAAAAATTGGGTTTGCATTTTGCCAGTGCAAAAGCTGCTGTTATTTCACAACTAATAGTAAACCTTTATTCATCCAGTGATAACTCTTAAGAAAAATTCTATAGTGGTTTCTTAGAAATATAAAGCTTTTAAAATTGCACTTGATGGTTAGAACACACCTGAGAGAGGCCTGTGTGCCGCAGCTTGTTGAGATCTGTTGATTTCTAGCCACATGCTCTCACATGACCAAATCTTTGCAAGTTACTGAATTCCATTTTGGTCTCAATAATTTCAAACTAGAAATTGAAACTTAGTATTTCACATCTGCACATATCTTATTTTCTGTTTTTCTCTGTAGGCAGAATGTACTTTGATCATTTAAGATAAAATTATATAGAGAATCTCCATAACACAAAAATAAGGATGGTTATAAAGAAATATACTATTTATTCTTTGATGTATTCTTTTTTTAAATTAATATATATGAAAGAATATTTAAATACTAACCACCAATGAGCATAACACAGATGGAGAAGATCTTCTCGGAGTTAGTGTTTGGGGAGACATTTCCAAAACCCACACTAGTCAGGCTGCTGAAGGTGAAGTAAAGAGCCGTGACATACTTGTCTTTTGTTGATGGTCCTGAACCTGGAATAGTCACATTATAGGGCTTGCCAAGCTGTTCACCCAGCGAGTCTAGCCAGCCAATTCGAGATGAGCCACTTCTTTCTACATTTCCTATCGCATACCAGATGCAAGCCAGCCAGTGAGCAATCAGAGCAAAGGTGCACATGAGCAGGAAGAGCACTGCTGCCCCGTACTCTGAGTACCGATCCAGTTTCCGCGCCACACGCACCAGTCTGAGTAGCCGAGCAGTCTTCAGCAGACCAATCAGAGTTGTTGTCTGGTAATGCAAGACAAATAG
Organism: Pygocentrus nattereri; assembly: GCF_015220715.1. Classification (NCBI taxonomy): domain Eukaryota; kingdom Metazoa; phylum Chordata; class Actinopteri; order Characiformes; family Serrasalmidae; genus Pygocentrus; species Pygocentrus nattereri. The sequence goes on along the minus strand of NC_051227.1, from coordinate 29,337,915 downwards.
CTCTTTTGAAGTAGGTGCAAAAATGTGAAGAGAATAATGACAGTGTATAAAGCGCCAGTCAACAAGCAAATTTAAAAAATGTAAACATCTTTAAATTAAAACATGCATTCAATCAGGTGTGCCCAGACATTTAACTGGTACTGTACAATTATAACCAAAGAGTATCCTCACCTCCTCCCCAGACCGGTAGATAAGCAAGTCAAATGGAATTGCAGCCACCAAGTCAATGAGAAACCAACCTTTAAAGTAGTGGACAGCAATACGGCCAGGCTGACTGACCACCTCATCATTGGTATTGACGTATGTTGTGCGAAAGTTAATGACAATATCAACAACAAACATGATGTCCACAATGAGATCCACCACATTGAGAGGACTGCAGGAGTAGCCACAGCGCTGCATGGCAGCCTCCTCCTCGTCACTGAGCAAGAAGGATGCTGAGTAGGGTGTGAAGATGGCTGTGTAGATGACCAGCAGCAGAATGACCCAGTCCCACACAGCCTTGAAGGGACTATAGTGCAGGATGGTCCATTTGTGAATACGGGGAGCCTGGAGCTTGTACTCAGGAAGGACATCATCACCCAAAGAAAGTACCTGAAGCGAGATGTATACAATTCCAAAATGATTAGCTTTGATCTTTAAATAACAGGATTACTTTGATGTGCCAGACCCTTCAAAAAGAATCTGTGTACTTTGGGACTGTACAGGTTTTCCTTCCAAATGCAAATCATATCACTCTCACTGAAGTCAATGCAAATAGAATCTGGAGAAATGACTCCAAATCATGTTAAGTATTTTTGCTGACATTGATTGTAAGAGGAGAAAACATGAGGGACAAGTTCATTAACCACCATATGTGCTTGAAGGCAAAGATGCTACTTGCTAAATATTAAATTTGTTGTACGTTCAAACACTTTTCTGGGTATATGGAAGATTTCCACAGCTGTTCCCAAACAGCCAACACTGAACTCATCTGCAACCTTCTAATAACAGATTGCAATAACAACATGGAGTTATATAATAACTGTCTCTGAGAAAGAAAACCATGTCCACAGTCCTCACCCCTAAACTAATATCAACCATGTATAGATGATCATCATTACCTATTTATGTGTTTGTTTTTTAACTCATCATCTCTCCTTTTCTTTTTGTTTTCTCTTTAAATTTATTCCTCCAGAAGGGTTTGACTAATCGGCTAGAAGAAAATGAGGCCATGAACTAAGGCCTTAGAGATCTACATCTCTTACTCAGTCATCAGCAAATCTTATTTCCCTAATACTTAGCTTACTGTGAGCAGGAGGGATGTTTCACTGCTTTCTTACACTTTTACATAGCATATTTTACTTGGTTTCCAAAGAAGTGGACAAGGCTTACCTGTGGGCAACCTGACACATCAGCAGATATTATTTGTGGCAGTGCTAGTATAATTTGTTTGTTCTCACTGGGTATCTACAATCGGATGAATGCTCACTTTTACCTTTACTTTTACAAAGGTAATCGCTACATTTCCAAAGGTGATTCCTGAGGAATCTGTCAGTTTACCTTTCCACTATAGTCTTCATAAAAATAATATCTTTAACAGGAGCAAAGTTCTCTATGGCTTGGTACTTACATATCATGTTTAGCAGGCTGATGATTGTCCAGAAAGGGGAGCTACAATCTATTGAAGCAGCATTTGAGTGCATCATTGAAATGGAGAAAGCAGTAACTGAGTACCTGTGTGGCACCTATTCACGAGAGAACTATTCACCCAGACCAGAAGGGTGAGTGTTAACATTTGCAGTTTACATGCAGAGAGATTACATTTGAGAGAACAACACACAGGAGTTAGAGGAAAGTGGAAAAAGAAGTTGACTAAAGACTTGAGAATAGTAATAGATAACTAAGAGTAAGTTTATGTTGCTCGTGAGACATTGTCTGCTAGGTCAACTGCAGAAAGTTACCACATTCTCTGAACATGAGCTAATATAAACTCTAAGTCAGTAAGTTTTTCTGCCTGGTTTTGATCGATTAAGCCTAATCTTGCCCTACATTTTTGTGTCAGTTAAGAATTACCATTAAAAATTCTTTTTAGATTAAGTTTAGGCTTAATCTGGGTCTTGAAACTGTCTCTAAAATACTGAAAAAAACATGTAAAAAATAAGTTCCCCCAAAGTCAGTTTTTTGGTTACAGGAGATGCAGATGTGTCACATCCTTTGACTTAAAAGATATCCTGATTTGAGGTAGCCAAAGATGCTCAAGATGAACCACAGATTCTAATTCATTTCACCTAATCTAATATTTCTCTTACTCATCATCCTCTAATTAGGAAGATGAAATGTATCCGCCCAGACCAGAAAAGGAACAGGGAAACAAAAACAGACGTTCACTTATATTAATTCATTTATGTCTATACTGTGCACTATTTCAGGATGATCACAAGCACAAATCCTACAAATTAATTTAAAGATCTAATCCCACAGCTCATGAACATCTAATGCAAGATACAACAACAGCTCATAACAATGAAACCACATTTTAATTTACACCTTTGTTGTTTACTTTTCTGGAGTAGGAATCTTCATGTCCAAAAGCAGGTGCTCTGCGAGCCTTAGAGTCTATGAGTAATGAAGTTACAGAGCGGTAGTATTGAATTAGCATAGCCTGTGGCATTTGTGTTGTTTTATGTACTCATTGTAATTCATTTTCCAACCTCTCTTTATTCCTTACAATTAAACAGGCTTTTTTTACTGTGCCTTCAAGACAGATATCTGTAAATTAGCTCTGTTCTGGCTTGTTGCCCTGTATTGTGCCTCATTCAAAAGGAAGTCCCGGCTAAAACACTCCTTTTAACTGTAATGTTGATGGGCGGGGCTGAACAGCTATAAGCTGAATAAATGGATATAAACCAATCAGCCATAACATTAAAATCCATCTCCTTGTTTCTACACTCAGTGTCCATTTTATCAGCTTCACTTACCAAATACATACACTTTAGTTCTACAATAACAGACTGTAGTCCATCTGTTTCTCTACATACTTTGTTAGGCCCCTTTTACCTTGTCCTTCAATGGTCAGGACCCCCACAGGACCACCACAGAACAGAAACAAGGTTTTAATGTTATGGTTGAACTGTGTATGTCAATGAGTTGCTTTTTGTAATGTCACAACGGTAACAAATTCAAAATGAGCTGTTTTTGCCGCTTACTTTCCATTATATGGACTATATGGACTGGAGAGTGAATGATAGTTAGAAACTTTGACAGTTTTTAGGTGAGACATCAAACCCTTCCTTTTTGTGAGGAAAAGTATATGAGCCATTTAAGTTTAACTATAGGCTAGTTCCAAGCTTTACACAATACTGAATCAAAATGGGTTCCATTGTACAAATGAATGTTGAGCTTAACAGTCAGTAAGTAAAACCTATTGCAACTTTTTTTTTTTTTTTTAAAATAATTCAACAATTATATATTACTATCTTATTACCATAAAAGTGGAACAGAGGTTTATTGAGGTTTGAACTGAACAAAAGCAATATTTTACATCATCTAATATATCCTCCTAAAACCCAAGCCTTACTGTTTAGTGCATTGTTAATTTCTTCTGGCTTTTTATAACAAGCAGCACATGCTAACTGTGTAAAATTAACAACAACCTTAAACACTGACTTATTAATGAAAAAATTATGTCCTCATATGGCGACAGTTGGCTTGTTTAAAATAGCTTGGAAATAAAAAGAACATAAATAGTGTGGTATAAAAAACAAGGGTAACACTTTATTTAGATACTGTAGATGATTTGTAGATGTTCAGTATATCTTCACATAGCATTCAGCTAAATACAATGAAATGCAACTGAACTTGAAGTTGAGCGTGGAAGATTCTAATAAATCTAACCCTAATCCTAAACTATTCTTAATCTCAAGGCAAAACCTACACCTGCTCCTAAACCTAATCCTAACCATAATGTCTGCAATAATCAACTGTCATTAGAAAGTTTGTTAATGTAAGTATCTGTACACCATCTATAGGGGACCATCCAAATAAACTATGACCAAAACAAGTTGCAGGTTGTTTCCTGCAGATAAAAAATGTGCAATTTAAATTAATTAGCAACAACAACAAAAAATTTATATTTTTTGTCTATATTTGTATTGGTTAAGAATGCATTAGAATGTATCTGTTTGTTCTGAGTAATAAATCTTATTCATATATTGTCGCTGTCCAGCAAAAAGCAAGTATCTCCCAAATAGTAACTTTACAGGAGGAGGCTAAAATGTTCTTTACTTTCAATGTGAGTTAATGGAAAATTTTTTATTCTAAGCAATTTTGGAGCATTTCTGCTGGTCCAATCATAATGAATTTTTCACACAATGTAAAGAAGAGCCGTAGAGCTCAAATGCTGCAGAAAAGTAAAAATCGCAAAAAATTTACAAAACGTTTACAATAATTTAACATAGTAGTTATTGTTCTATACTTATATTCTAGTTGGTATAAAAAAGTCTGCTTTTCTCTAGTGAGAAAGTTATGTTCACTTGACAAGCACTTAAACACACCATATTTCATACTGCATATGTACAGTGTAAAAATGAATTTAGAGGAAAATTATAAAAACTGAATACAAAAACAGGCTGAATAGTGAGAAATTCAAATTATGTGGTATATTATCTTACTATTGCTTTCCTAGGCTATGTATAAGATTTTCCCTTTCACCTACTACGTTTTTAATGCCATGTCGGCCTGTAAATGCCATTTAAATGCATCTAATTAACCACACAGTTTACTGACTGTAAACAAACTAATTACAATGGCAGAACAGTTTCTATGTGCTTCTCCTAAGGCATGTTGGTGTGTCACCTTTTGTAAACACCATAGCACGTTATACTACTGATACCACCAGATAGCAGCACAATTTCTGAATGCTAGTTGTAAGTTGATAAAATAATGCCAAAATGTGATGTCCTCATATGAATCTCTTTAGGAGGCTATATAATTATTGCTCTCTAGTATTTTGTATTAATCTGACATGAATAAATCCATTTAAACTACTTGTTGCCATATTATTGACCTAACACCTTTTTTTCCAGTGACGTTTAAACATGTGTAAATCCTCAAAAGTTGATATTTACCCTACTCAGAATTGCTGCTGACCTGCTCTGGCTCCATGGGCCAATTATCCCTCAGCTTATTATAACAAACAAAAAAAACAAAATCAAAACAAAAAAACACTGTCTTGGCTGTATACTGGAGATTGGACATGCTTGATGTCCACCATCTCAAAAATCCTAAACATTTTTCTTCTAGTGAATTAGACTTGAGCTTTGAGCACTAACAGCACTCTAAAGTTAATTAGTAAAGAGCAGACAGACTGCAGTCTCTGACAGTGTAATAACAGTGGTGACCCAGGACAAACAGATTTCTCCCTCGGACACTACTCTCAAATATTCAGCGAAATTTATGTTCACAGCATTCATAAATAAATGTCTGGCATGCACTTACGCATAGCATGCATCATTCACTGAGGCAGTGTACCATGTTATAAATAGAGTCAGGTCCTATAGCATGACTGCACTGTCCTTGCGAAGGCTGGGGAACATATTAGCCCAGGGTGAATGGGAAATGAGGCAGGGCTGCAGTGGAGATGATGAATAGAGTGATGAGATGAAGGGACTGGCCTTAGGCATCCAAACAGCCCTCAGGGATTGGGCTCCAGCAAAGGACAGCACAAAGTCAATACGTTCATCTTTTCTAACAGACAGTGTATTGTTTAATGAGCTTTAATTTGGTGTCAGGTCATCTATTTATGGCGATTCCGAAGAAGAGATGTCCTGAGTTGTCCTGAGTTATTAACACTCTCATTAAGTTAGTGCATTTATTTTAATAACTAGTTTGAACACATTCGTTGTAGGTTTACATTAAAAAAGCTGCAATGCCAAATTCATAAATACTGGACTACTGTACGTGCTGCCAGTCAAATGCGTATCACAGTATAATGTTCTGTACTTTTACCTCTATTTCTGCATATTTCTCAAATGTAATAACCAAGCTGGTAATAATATAATCAGGTGGGCATCTTCAACCTTTATGTAAATCCTTTAATGTATAAATGCAAATTTATACATGAATGCAAGTGCATTCAATTATGCCAATTAAATTAACTATAACACAGTTCCTATTAAATGAATATTTTGACATCATTTGTGTGAAGATCAAGTCTTATGCAATATACCTGTCTCTTTTAGCTTTACACAATGTGTGTGTACTCTTCACATTTTTACTGAAGCTATCCCTCAGCAGAGTGGTGTGTCAAGCGCATGCAGTTAAAATACCAAAAAAAAAGACACATTTCTGGTGCAAGGACAAGTTCTGTGGTCATTAGTGTGTGTGCTGTATAATGATCTAGAGCTTATAACAAGTGAAAATACATATTTTTATTTGTGCTTGATCTAGAAGTTCTATTAAAAATGCAACAGCTTTGTATGACATCCTTCCTAACATCTACCATTCTTTTTTTAAACAACACCAGATATATGATGATAGTGTTTATTTCACTTGATTGAAATTTGTACATTAGTTCCACATACTATAATGTGCAAGTCAGAGACTGCCCTTTTCTAGTCAAAATGGCTATTACCTACAGTGTATTAATTGTTTAAGAGATTAGATACAGGATAATCCACATGCATGAGGAAGTTGAAAAAATATTAAAAGATATTTAATAAATGGGACTCCCAACAACCATGCAAGACTGTGTAGACCACCAAAACTGGATATCAGATAACCATCAGATAAACAGTACTTAAGGCTTTCATCTTTAAAAAAAAGGAGAAAATCATGCTCCACTGTTGCTTCAGATCTGAAAAATCCACAGGTGTATCTGTCCATCCTTCCACTGTGAGAAGACAACACTATAAGTCTGAAAGCATGTGTAGCTGCCAAAATGCCATTACCAAGAAAAGGGAATAGACAAAAAAGTAATAAACAATATTACAAATCAAACACAGAAGCTGCTGGCTTTCTAAGAACAGTGGACTGACCACCCCAGAATTACTTGAATAGTGAGAAGCAGAAAATGCAACTTCTAAGACTGAACTTTAGAGATGTGGAAAAAATGTCCTTGCAGATTTCTATGAAAAATTGAAAGCAAGTCTCCAGAAAAAAGGGAAGGTCTGATAAAAGCAAAGTGTGGACACATTCAATAAAAAAAGTTCAGATTTTGTACTTAATGGCTGTTTTAACAGATTATTTAAATGAAGGCTGCTCTCTGACTTTTACACAGTATTGCAAAGATATTTTAATTGTAATTTAAACTTTTAAATTTAACTTTTGGCAGTAACTGTGTTAAGGTAATGTATTTTATTCCTATAGTCTCAGTGTACACATTTGAGTCAAGTAAATCCAACACATAGTGTAACAGTATAAACAGACCTAAACGCTCCTCATGAGTTCTCCTGTTTCTCTCCCTCTGCCTCCTTCAAACCTTTGGTCACTCACCTCTTGAGCAACAACACTAGAGATGCGGACTGCTCTTCTCACCCGAGTGTTCCTGTGCTCGCTGCCCACTTGGGACTCCTTCTGAGGGACACCCCTGGACATGTCTGTGCCCTTCTCTGCTCCTTCCTCTGTTTCTGTTATCGTCCGCCTCGCATTGCAGCTTTAGCTACAGCTCCCAGTAACAGTTCAGGGAATCAAACACGCCTGGAGTCTTACTGTCTGTACCTCCAAAGTCGAAATAACATTTCACCCTCAGAAAACTTCCACTCCCAGGATATTTCAGCGCTCTGTGAACCTGTTACCTGATACTCACGATGTTCTCCAAAGTACAGAATCAAATGCTCCTTAAAATCCTCCTGCAAGCACATTACCAGGCGCAGTTTGTTCAGGTCATCCAAATCTCTGAAAGAGCTCCTCACAGAAAGTTGCAGATGTTCACTTCATAAATACAAAGGAAAAACTGAGGTTTGAAAGTTAGTACGAGCACCATTCTCACATTCTCTCTGCACAGGCCTCTGGTTGTTTTTGCATGGGTTTCTGCTAAATTGTCTGTGGTGGTCTGCTCACACTCTCTACCTTTCTCTTACTGCATGTGTGTATGAGCCTCACACACACCCTCCCCCTCTCTGTTCTGTGGGAGTCCCATTCAGAACAAGCCATAATTGCAGCTGGCAGTCTGACTGTCCTCTATATCTCTGGGTATTACATCTGTAGAGCCTGATTGATAGCTCTGAGTAACACTCTGAGACATTGTAAAACAAAGCCATTGAAGAACGGCTTCAGTAACTGCTACTTCAGTCTGATGAATGTACACATGGAGGGAAACAGCAAGAACCATTGAAGTACAAAGGTTAAATGCACTCTTATGCAAAAGTTTGGGCACCTCAGGTTAAATGACACGCTTTGATGATTTTCTAAGTGAAAATAAATTAACAGATCCTCTACAGGGAATACATTTCTGCACATTTTAAACAAATAGAAATGGGAAATAAATAAAAAATGCCATGTTTGTTCCCTGTAGAAGATGTCTTACTTTTTTCACTTAGAAAATCATTTGACCAGGGATTTCATTTTTGCACACAAATGTAGTCATTAAGTTGGTGGGGGGGGTTCCAATTTTTTGTCTCTCAAAACAAGATGGTAGGTAGGTTTAAATGCAGCTAAAATACTTTGGAAGTTCAATTTTAAAAGTAACATTAAAATGTATTCAATTCTAAATATTACATAATGTAAATATTTAAATGTCATCGCTGTCAGGACAAAGCATCATCTCCAAAATGATAACTTTACAGAACAAGTAAAAAAGAAATTAACTTGTAATGGAAGCTAATACAGCAAGATCTTGTTCTAAATCATTTTGGACACTTTCTATCTGTTTATTCATGATACATTTTGACACAATGGCTTCTTCAAATCATGTGAAGAAAAATGACAGATTTGTTTCCTCAATCCGTTTGTTCTCTCATTGGTCGGTAGGCTTATTCTCTCAGTCAGTGAGGGGGTGTGCCTGGAGGGCCAAATCAAACATCTTCATGGTCCAACTTTGGCCTGTGGGCCAAACTTTACGTGAAGATTTCTATTTATTTGATAATTAAATCTTACTCCACTGAAAGCCCTGCGGTCCTGTAATATGGTTTGAAAGAAACAAGCTAATTCCTGGGTGCAGTAAAAGCCAGCTTGACTCCCATGAGCTTTCACCTTATTCTGCTTCATGGACTCAGTTAGTCATCCGAAATGAACTGGAGGTGCGCCTGGGGGATTTAACTTTGTTTTTCAAATCAAAGTGCACACTTGTGACATGGCAGATACGAACCCTTTCGAAATTTAATTAATACGAAATTTAATTATGTATATTAAATAAAAAGGTGTAAAAATATATAAAATGCTAAATAAAGATATCTAAACAGTGGTGCAAATAATCATAAAAAAATAAAAACAATGGTAAAATAAATGCTAATTAAATTCTACAGTAAAAGATGAAGAGGTTTTGGTTTTGAGGTTTTTCTTGACAGTAGATGAGACCTGATAAATAAGCTGTAAGTGCCAAATCTATGGAACATAAAAACTAAAAGGCTGCTTCACCCCGTTTCTTGTGCTTCATACTTGAGCTGTGCAGTCAGCCAACACTTGGTCATAAAACTTGGTTTGGAACACAGTCTGTAAGGCATTCGGAGATTTATGAAGGTGCCAAGCAGTAAAGAAAAAAAAGACAAACCTTTAAATCCATTCTAAATGAATGAGGCAGACAGTGATGCTAAAACAGGTGTAATAGATTTCTTAATATACCTACCTACCTACACTACATATACACCATCATATTTTTAATGTATATAAGACAAAGGTTCACTTAGTGAACTGTCCCGGGCCGGCCATGTGGTGACACTAAAGCACAACATTTGCATGTACAATTGATAGGAATATTAGAATGTTGCCATATGTGCATCACATATGAGTTTGGGAGCATTTCTCTTTGATCTGCACTTGAAATTGGAATTAAAACAATGACTGTGTGGTGAGACAGGAATTCCATAATTTTAAAAAAAAATTCTGCATAATTAAATGGTTAAGATATAAACAATCATTGAGAGTTGTTTGATAGGTATCAAATTCTAGAGAAGCTTGTTCACAGTGGTGGTGACAGGAACCAGATGTCTGGGAAATGCCTCTAAAAGCTACCTCACATAAAGTTATCAGAAGAAATAGTTATGAATACACTGTTAAACATATTTTGAAGATGCTATCATGGTGGAGGACTACATGCAGGGTTCTGTGAGGCAAAATAGTATTCAAGAAATCATGTTTTTTCAAATTTACCACTGTTTTAACATGATCAATGTTACATATACACACTAAAGCGACATCTAGAAGTTCACTGGCCATTTCAGATAGTAAATAAAATGGCTATGTTTGTGCTGTGTACATGGTGACCTCTGGTTCCTATCACCATCATTATAAAGAAATCTGAAATGGCAAGATTGTCTACAATGAGCCATTTTATATCAAAGCATTCTGAATGACTGTTTACATCTCAAGCACTGAGTTATGCAAAAAAATAGAAAAATCTGGGGAATTCTCCTTTAAAGTGCATGGGCTTTAATTTGCAATATTTTGCTTCCTTATTGGATTTCAGGAGACCATCAGTAATTGAACCAGGGTTGTTTCTTGGAATAAGGGTTAGAAGCAATTATTTAGTGCCCCCCAAGCAATGAGAGAGCCCTGAGTATTTACTTTTTAAAATGTATGTGCTTTAATGTCATTTAAAAGGTCTATAGATTTATGCAGTATAGTTTAATAAGTAGAGACATAGATTATCCTGCACAATAGTGAAGAATGGAGAAAATGTGTGAGAAAAGGGAACTGCTCATGATCCAAAGCGTAGTACCTCGTGCATGAAACAAGGTGGCTGCTAGTGAAACCGACTCATTTGTTTTTGATGATGATGTGACTTCCAGCGTCAGCAATGGTATGAGTTGTAAATTCCAGATGTGTACAGAAGCATTTTAACTGCTCAGCTCCAGTTTAGTGTTTAGCAGTTAACCGTAAAGCATAACAATATCTTCTACTGTCATACTTAAGTTGGAGCTGAGTCTGAGTTCTTGAAATGCAGTCCGAAAAGCCTTTCTAAACAAGTAAGAACTAAACAAATAGAACCAGAAAGCAGCTTAATTAGAGGTTTGACAAAGCATCACCAAGGAAAACATAGAATGTCTAATAAAGTCTGTGAGTCAGACTTCAGTCAGGCCTTGATTTTAAAGAGACATACATGTGCTGTGATTCCTGTATGTCAGAGATTGTCAATTCAGTCCTCAAGGACGGCCACTCAGTCTATATTTTAATCTACTCCAGTTTCTAACACACGTCTAACAGGTAAACAATAGTTGCAGAACCCTTAATCTCCTCAGAAGCAGGTGTGTTAGTGACATGAAATAAACCAAATATGTGGATTGTGAGACTCACAAGGACTAGAGTGAGAATTATATGGTTCATCCAATGTATGTGTAAATACTCTTAAACTAAAGCTGACATTTGGCATTTTAATCTGGAATACAGAGCCAAAACAACAAAACTCTCTCATTATCAGTACTGTGTACTGGGATGTCCAAAAATATCCACCACAGACAATGTTTGTTTCCTGTCTGATTTACATGATGATGTAGCTCTGATACACAACTCATCAGCCAACTCTTGATAACTAATAAAAATATAAACAGGCCATCAAAAAAATATTTAAAAGCTGTATAGTTTGACAAAAATAATGAACTATATTAAGTAACTAAATAGTCAATCAGATGTATTTTTAACGTAAGGCATTTCCGTAGATCCTACTAGCACAAGTCTTAAATCTAATCTGTGTGGATTCTGAGCCTTGCTTATCTCCTTGTATTACTACATTCTTTAAAACCCTTCAAGGGTTCTTCAGTAAAGAAAATGGTTCGATATAGACCCAAAAAACCCAGTGCAGATTAAAGAGTTCTTTACAATGTGAAAGAGTTCTTCAGATTGATGGAGAATGTACTATAGAGTGTCCTATATAGCTATATAGAACATTTTTGAAAAAAGGATGCTTCTAATATCCCAAATTTTGGCACTGTAACAATAGAAGAACAATTATTGATGCTTTAGAGAGCCCTTTTCAAAAGGTTCTATATAGAACCAGAAGTAATATATTTTGCATCAATCTGACGAACTCCTCCACGATGCAAAGAGTCATTTAATCACGCAAAGGGTTCTTTGGGTGTTCATGGGTCTATATAGAACTAAAGAAACCTTTTTTGAGTGTGTAATTTTACTGATCGTGTTTCAGTAGTTTATGCTTTATTCAAGTGTTCCCCTTCTATTATCACAAGTTTCACTTCCAAATGAAATGCCCAAACTGACTGGGACAGTGGAGTTTGTTATGTGTGATATGACAACCACACATAATATCACTGTTTTGGAAAAACAGCCAAATGTAACTATTAAAAAAAGATGTTTTCAACATGGAAGCTGAATGTTTATAAACTGTTCAGACAATACAACACTGGCTATAACCTTTCTGTGAGTTTAGCACTTCCTGTGTTATGAATTATATGAAACTGTTTACTCTTGGTACATGGTGGCAGAAGTATAATGGCTATTCTGTGGGAGACCACAGAGGCACTGAGAATTTAGTTATCACTATGAAAAAGGAAGCTTTTTATCTAACCTTCCCTTTAAGGAGGTGTACAGCGCAATGCTAAAGTCAAAAACCTTCCTTTCATTTATTTGATTTCCAGGCAGAACAGCCATTAAGTATGTAATTCATTTTTCAGTGACAGGAAAATAGCAGGAAACACACAATTACCTGAAAATTACACAAAAGCCTCCAACACTTAGTATAATATCAAATCTGTCAGTATTAAATTTCTCCACTCTTTACTTCTGTGCACACTTAACCTTCTGTCCTTCCAGTCTTAAAACAATCCAGTTCCAACTGGCTTCTCCCAACAAAAGCTGTTCCCAAAGGAGTCACTGAGTTTATGTTACCCTTGAATGAGACTCCTAACATGCAAGACCTGGTAAGCCATCAAAACACTACCAGATAACCTTTCATCTTTTAGAGATAACAGGAAAAGTAGCTCCATTCTTATTTATCTAAAAAAATCCACAAGTGTTTCGGTCCATCCTTCTACTGTGAGAAGACTCATTACTCTGTGTCTGAAAGGATGTACAGCTGTCAAGAGGCCATTACTGAGAAAAGGATATAGAGAATTTGCACTATTGCACTGAAACTGAAAGTAAGACTATGTTTTTTTTAATTGATTTTATAACTGGGATTACTTGGATGGTAAGAAGATGAAAATTTTACCGCTTAACAAGCCATGGGCCTGCTGATGAACAGGCGTTTTTTTATTACACACTTCTATAACCTAGAATAGCTTCCTTGGGGTTAACCAACTGCTAAGACTGAACTTTGAAGATAAATATCTTTTCTTCCTCCCAAAAATATGATGTATTTTTACCTGTTGAGGCTTTTGTGCATTTTTCTGTTTACTATTTACTTTTTCTAATGCTGAAAAATTAGAATAACTTGTACATAACGGCTGTACTGACTGAAAATGAAATAAGAGAAAGGGTGGTCTCTGACTTCTTCACAGTATTGTAAATAACAGGGAGACAGGACTGCATACAGACATGCGCTGATCAACATGAACATGTGGCATGATTTCATCCTCATGCTTAGGCCTCCAGTGGCTGTGTCAGTGTGATCAATGAGATAATGGCTCTTAAAGTGGGCCAGGACTCTGGAGAGGAGTGTTACAGGATTAACTGTACTGTGAGGGATGGGGATGAGGTTCCCTCCTCTTTCCTCTACAGTATTACATCCACCACAAAGCCCCATTTATCCACATTACAGAATGTCAGAGACTGGCACAGTCATCAGCTATTCAAAATTCATAATGAAAGAAAGCTGTCTGGCCAATGCAGCTGTCCCTGTGCTCACTCAGTGATGACTGTCTACATGTATGTGAACTAAACACTTAAACTGGCAAAATGAAATTATCCTCTTGCAGATCATTATTATTCATTTCTGGACAATTTATACATTTTTTTTATTATTTGAAAGTTACTTGCCTTTGTTCCTAAATGATACAGCACATACTGAATATTTGCCTTGTTTTATTTTAATTTTTTTGACATATGGACAAAATGTGGCTTTACTTCTCTTAGACTTCTGGTGGGAACTTTTTATTATAAACTTTTTCTACAAATATACCTTATTTGAACATTACTTTTTCACTTTTGCCATTTCACATTGATTTCCTCTGTAACCCTGTAACACTGCAGGTTTTTTTAATGTTTTACAAAACAGTGCTTCTATCTCAGATGAAAGGCTGAGTAATCGAGCTGCTCCACTCACCTGAGTAACTCTTTCAGTCACGTTATGGGTGCGGTCGATCAGTTTGCAGGGAGCAATGATGTCAATTTCGCTCGGAGGGAGAGTTACCAAGGGGTCCGACTTGAAGTCTATTAAGTTGTGCGTTGTTGCAGGACCTGTATTTAATGTGCGGAACCGCATCAGGTCTGAGTCTGACGTGGAGTTGGGCATGCTGCCTTTACGACGCATGGTACCTGAGCAAACACAAAGGATTTAGAGACTCACTGGTGCTCTTATTCAGTGTTTATAATTGTTATATAATTACTACATATGTATTTATAAGTTATACTTTTTAAAATCTTTACCTTTTACTCACTGATATATGAATATTCAGTAATTATTTGAAATTGTAGAAATCTCACCATTAAATATAGTTCGTAGTCATTATTAAAAATGATCTAAATATTGTGCTACTTTGAGATGCATCAACTTTTCCTGATGCTTATTGATTATAAAGTGGTTAACATATATGCTTTAAACATTAGTAATCATTAATTGGACCCTGATTATAAAGTTATGACATTATAACACATTTATAAAGATATATTATTATTTATCCTACTTAATTAAGATATATTTGAAAGTGCCTTCATTATTTGTCTCATTAAACAGATTCAAAAGGTAAATCATGTTCCTGCACAAGTAATAATTATAGAATTATTAGCTATCTTTGAAAAAACTATTAGGTAATAATTAAATTACTTATGATCAGGTCCTTTTATTATCACTTTTTCCTTAGAAGAATACATCCTAACCATGAACCATTTAAGAAGTGTTATTTTTAAGAGTGCACCATAACCGACAGCATGCGTTTTGTTATTGAAAATTAACTGTGCACTCACCTGTGCTGTTGGGCCTGATGAGCAGCTTTTTGTCCCAGTTGAAGTCATTTGAGGGAGAGCGGCGCATGCTGCACAGGCTTTCACAGGAGCGGCTGTGGGACATGCTGCAGTTGGAGGGTGAGGTCTCTGGCTTGGGGCAGTGCAGCCGGGGGGAGGACAGAGAGAAACCCTGGGTCAAAGGCTGGGCCGGTGCTGAGAGAGACTCCGACGGGGGCTCGTCTTCCCACAGGAGCATCGGAGGCCCCTCTAGTGCAGCGCGTTCTGGAAGGGACAGCAGCTTGTCCAGAGCCACGGACTCATGGCCCATGTGAGGCATCTCCCGCATGTGACCCATCTCAGCATCATCGCGCAGAGACTGCTTATTGCCGCTCAGAGGGTGCAGCAGAGGCCGGGGAAGCCTGAACCTGGGTCTGCTGCAAGCTGAGAGACACAGTTTATTTACCAAAGTTTATCTAACCGACCTATTCATGCTCCTTCCACAAGTACATTCTTTTGTAGCAATTACTGGTTTGGACAGGCTTTACAAAACACTGGTAAAAATTTCAGAGTTCTTTGCAGTCTGAAATGTAATGCTACCAAGTTGGATTATGCTGTTATAGCTAAATAAAGCTCGGCAGGTTGGAAAGGACAACAGATTTATGACCATGCTAATGATAGTTTGATTACATGATGAAAAATATACATCTATATATATTTTCTGTATATCTATACATCTATTCTATTTGTTTTATATATCTATGTATCTTTCTATCTAACCTCCTACAGCTAAATATACAATGTAAATCAATTTTCTTGCAAGTACATTAAAGTAAATCTTCTTCTTCTTCTTTCGGCTGCTCCCTTTACGGGTCACCACAGCGGATCATCTGCCTCCATGATTCACTAGTTTAAGACAAAATTGCTTATGCTTTATTAAAATATACACTGATGCAGATCATTTTGAGAATGTTATTTACTTTAAGTACATCAAAGTAAATAGCATTCTCAAACTGATCTGCATCAGTGTATATTTTAATAAAGCATAAGCAATTTTGTCTTAAACTAGTGATTCTGCCAACAATCTGATTTACACAATTTTCCCCTTAGCCCAGATGTGGCCATCCAGCTGTGTTTGCTTCTTTTGTTTTCTCTATTTTAATAGACAACACAATGTAATACAGTGACAGAAACCACATAAGTCTATCTGAGATAAAAACTCAACACAGTTTGAGGGAAATAAGATTCATAAATGCCGTTTGCACAGTGCTATTTGGAGAAATATAAGCTTCTATTACTATATTATACTATTATTATACTAGTATACTATTATACTACTATTAAGCTACATTATTCTTCTAGATGCAATGCAAAACTCAAAAAGCGAACATTATACATCATCTTCTTGGCTGATCAAGCTCATTTTGGGTAAGGGAAAAATTGCCATTTAGCTGAACCATCATTTCAACACAAGTTAAGACCTCAGGGTCTTGAAATATGACCAGAAGAACCCTAATACACTTGGAGTGAGTGAGTGGTACTATATCACCTTTAGAGAGCCATGGAATGGGCAATTTGACGGTGCGAGCTTTTAGTGGTGAAGTGTTTGCTCCTCTGTCCTGCTGGTCTGCCAGCTCAAAGTTCAGGATGAACATGATGACCATTCCATCCTCGTTTTTTACTGGAACCACATCCACGAAGCATGGAAAACACACCCCTGTACAGAAAATAAACGTTCAGATGTATATGTGCATAAATGGGTGCATAATACCATTTGCCATCAAATGTCTGCCTCCAAATACAAGCCTTCTTCCACTAGAGGGAGATAAACAACAAGATTCAGGGAACTTGTCACTGGTATGGCTCTGTAGCACATCTGCTGCCTTCCTATATGTGCACAACTTAAGCTGTACCCAGCAATCACATGACCATTTGACTGAAACTAAGAAGTCACAGTAGACGTTGTAGATGTTGAAACTGGCTCAGAACTTAATATTTACAGACCCAAAACTCCGAACATGTGGCCTAAAGCACAGATAAATACTCGTATAAGCTTAATTACATGGCATGAGGAAACTTACTATCCACATTCTCCACAACAGGATTTTTTTTTTCTTTAAGGATAGATCAGATTTACATTTTCAATACTGAAATCACATTCATAGTGCATATGAGTCACAGACCAGACCTCAAGATCACAGAGTGTGTTTGAGATTACTTGAATCCTGAGAAGCAGAAAATGCAACCAACTTCTAAGAATGAACTTTGCAGGTGTGCAAAAATCGAAGGTCTCAGAAATAGAACGGAGGCTAATAAGAGCAAATGATGGGCTCAAGCATTGATATATTTAGTGTTTGTAGCTTCTGTGTTAACCTTTCTGCAATCTTCATATTTTTCTTTATCTTTATCTTTAACTATCCAAAGTTCTTGTACTACTACAGGTATGTTAAGGATGGTTCTTTAAGGGTTCTTTAGTAAAGAAAATGGTTTTATATAGAGCCATGAACACATGTTCATGTATGGTTACATGTTTCTATTGTTATTGTTATTGATGACAAGCTTGTAACAGTAGGGAATCCCTTTTTGGTATGTTTGGTGCTATATAATATACATTTTTGGTGCTCAATTAAAATGTTCTATGTGGAATCATCTACAGCACATTCTCCATCAATCTGAAGAACCTTTCACCATGCAAAGAACACCTTCATAATGCAAAGGATTTTTTGAGTGTTCATGGTTCTATATAGAACTGTTTTCTTTACGAAAGAACCCTTAAAGAACCATGCTCTTAACCGTCTTCAGTGCTACTCAGGCATCAGAGCCCCAGACCTCCCTATAGCGCCACAACACCAACATGTTCTGCTTCCCCAGTGCTTACAGCAGTGGGAGGATGAAAGCTGAGGGGACCCTGAAGGACAGAAAGGACATATGTGGGGCCGAGGACATTTTTTAGTCTTTCAGGGATTACTGATGAGGACATGCCTGTCTATTCTTCTCTAAATCATTTCATTCATACCACCAGCATCTGCTACTGTATAACATCATCCCGCACCATCTGCTGCTGAATGCCACACAGCCCCAGAGGCCCCTACGTCATAATCTTACAGCGGATATGTGACAGCAGGTTGATACAGGTGAGAATGGATCCTATCTTGTAAATATACCTTCATGCACATAGGCTAATGTATTTGAACGGTCTGGAAAGCATGAGGCACATGGGAGAGAGGATTAAAAGTCCTGAGTGCCCGAGGGATATGATTTGCAAACAAGAGCTTTATGCAGAACGGGGGGTTTGGCTTCTTCAGCACCAAGGACAGAGATGCCAGAACCACAGAGGTTAATGCCTCAAGAGGAAAGGATCATAGTTTTCGTAAGACCATAAGCACCATATAAAAATCAAATTACCATCAGGATTTAAAGCCTGAAAAGCTGACCCAAAGTACCCTGTCTCACACCTCACATACTCCTTTCCCTGCTCGCTCTCTCCTGGCCTTAGTATTGCTTGCTTTGTGGACCTAGTTTGTGTGAGCTGCAGAGATGTGCATTGGCAGCTGCTCTAACAAAGCTAGCAATATAGTAATTAAGTGATGAGCTTAATCAGGTGTGCCACTAAACTGTGCTGGACTCTATATAAGTATACATTTACAGATGTTCATGTGGTGCTTTTGTAATTTCCATTTTTTGCAGTTTCAAAGAGCCTGAAGCAAAAGTTTGGGCACCCTGCATGATCAGTGCTTAGTAACAGTCCCTTTACTATTAGCACTATAGTACTTGTAAATGTTTTTTTGTAGCTAAAATTAAATAATCTAAATGTCTGTTAATTCTTATTTAGGGTTTTTTGCCCATTCTTCCTTGAAAAAGGGTTCTAATCCTGTGAGATTCTTGGGCTGTCCTCTTTTAATGTCTATCCACAGATTTTCGATGTGAGGGACATGGCAAAACCTCAGCTAGCACCTCTTAAGGTAGTCCACTGTGGATTGTTAAGGTGTGTTTAGGATCATTATCCTGTTCTAGAAGCCATCCTCTTTTTTTTCTTCAGCTTTTTACAGACAGTGTGATGTGATGTTTCCAGAATTTGCTATTATTTTATTGAATCCCTTCTTCCCTCTTGAACATCTTGATTATATTTTCAAACTGCCGCTCACACAACATCATTGGACAGCTGAACGCCCTTGGAAGAAAGCACCAACTGCCAGATCTGTTACATCAGATGCCTGCACTGACTAACATCACATTGAGCGATGGGGGAGAAAGAATTCTAAAAATTCTATTTTAACTTCATCAATCCGCAGGACTTGTTTAGATGTTCCTTTGCAAATTTCTGATGCTGAATGTTTTGGTATGGACACAGGAATATAGAACATGTAGTACAGCACAGTGGAACACTGCATCACCACTCCAGAGCTAAACCTTCCTGAAGGTCTTTTGCTGTCAAACAGGGGCTTTTTTTCATTTTTAACTTTATGGAAATTGATTTGACAGAATTAAATTTTTTTGGAAATGTTTGGAGCTCATCTTTGAATTTAACTATTCAAAGTAACAGAATTTTTGACTACGCTGCCCAAATTTAGCATGCCACTATATTTACAGGGGTCGCTAGTTCCAGTCTACTATATCATGACTACAGTTTAAGTTTTTGGGTTATCTGTACTGATAAAAATGAAAAAAATGTAAACAAATTTTTAAAAAAGCATAACACAATCTCATCCAGCTTGTGCTACTTTTAGTTTTTTCTATTTGAATTTTTATTTGAGATGAGATTTATTTCACTTTTTATCAAACTACACACACCTTATTCAAATAGCTATTTAGTTAAACAAATGCTCAGATGAGTTCTGTACAGCACAATAACAGTGTCTCTTGCAAATGTCACAGTTTGCACCGCTTAAATATTTACTGACTTTTGCTAGTTATCATGTACGACCAAAAATGTAGAAGTCAAAAGGTTTTTGGCATCAATGCCAGACATCATGTTCGGGACTGTGCCAGAAAGAAACCCTCAAATATCACAATTAAAGCAGGTTTGTCTCAGACAAGGGGACGTGTTTTGTTTTATTTTGTATACTAGTAATTTGTATTTATCACTTACATTAAAGCTTGAGAACATTTTTCCTGTTTGGGAAAACTCCTTTTTGGACATGTTTTTTGTTATTAGAAACTACATCCAAAGATATTATTGAGTGTCTATAACATTTACCTAAAATAGGCAACTTGTGAAGGGGCATATATAGAGTTGTATGTAATTAAATGTGAAATTACATGCACTGTTGATTTTTTTTTACCTGGATTACATAGCTGATAATTTAAATTCTTCACAATTAATTCAATTTTGAAATTATGTATTGTGGGAAAACATTTGTGTCAGCAGAGTGACTAAAGTAGCTTTTAGAGAGTCTCTATTTCAGGAACTGAAGACTAATTGAAACAAAATCAGAACACTAAATATAAAAAAGTGGAAAGAAATACTGAAGTCAAACCAGTTTTAGCTGAGAACAAAAAAGGAAAATGTCTGGCTGTGGTCCCTCAGACGAGACAGCCATACTGTCCTACTGTACAAGTGACCAGGGATGAATAATTAACTCCCTGAGACAATCTCAGTCATTACTCTGTCTAATTATAGCAATGGAAGCCATTACCAGACTATAAAGACTGATGAGTAGGGTCATTCTCTATCTCTAGTGAATTATTTGAAACAGAAGCATTTATTGTGCTATTCTTTCATACTTTGAGTCATCAAACATTTTAATTGGTAGCCCAAAATAGTCCATTATGAGCATTGCTTGTAAACTGAAAGTCTTTTTTAGGTTTAATAATAATGATGCATAGGCTTCTAATTTCATTTCATAGTCTCTTTATGTATTTATGTATGTGTGTTCCTGGCTTCTTAGAAAGAAATGGCACCCTACAACAAATTTAATACAGGAATAAAACAGCCTTTAGGTGAAATATTTTATATATATATATATGTGTGTGTGTGTGTGTGTGTGTGTGTGTGTGTGTGTGTGTGTGTGTGTGCATTATACATAAGCCTGAAGCCTGCTACTGTTGGTGCATTCCAATCACCATTATAGTTCCCTGTGGAATACAGACGATATTCAGCCATTTTAAGTGTGATTTCAAACAATAAAGGGTGAAAATATTCATTGGAATGGATCATCACACTGTGTAGGGAGTAGTAAACAACCATTTATCACTTTGCAGGAAGTTCCAGGAAAGTTTACACATTAGTCATTGTGTTCTCTAGAAGAACGGTGTAGCTTCCTGTTTGATAATGATGTTACTGAGTGTTCCAGACAAATCCATTTCATCAGCTGCTGCTCCGTTACACACATCCCATGCTCAGTGTGTAGAAAAAGAGTGTTATTGCATAGAGACCCTCTGAATGATACAGTATTAATACAGTATTAAAAATCTAAACTAAAGCAAAGTTATTTCTGCTCACTTTTAAGATTCTAAACCGCATTTTCCCTTATGAGACAAATGGGACATAAACAGCTCATTAGAGCTCAGTTTAGTGTAGCCAGAATGACTCTGCAATTTGTTGGTCCAAAAGTATTTTTATATGCTCATGTTATATAATGTGTCTTATGTGCATAAATAGTGCTTTAGTATTAAACAGGCAAAGGATAACTGCTATATCAGGACAGCACAGTGTGAAAACATTAGTATTTTATTTTATACATTTTTTAAGTATCTATGACCTAATTATGGCTATTAGTGTCACTAAATGGTAACCAGCACTCTTATGTGAGATGTCTTTAGCACTTTGGGTGACTAATGTGCCAGTTTGGGTCAGTTTTGGAAATTCAAAATGTGATACTGTGTATAGGACTGTGTTGGGCTCAGAAAAGCTGTATTTGAGTTTGAGCCCGATTAAAGCTCTAACTTTACAGGAGAAGGAAAAAACATTTGTAACTTTGAATGGAAGTTAATGAAACACTGACACATATTGGACCTCCTTCACAAAGCTTCTTAAAGTAGGAGTGCTGAGTTAGGACCAGATTCTATTAATAAGAACAGATCCTAGATCTGCACTCCTGGTCTACTTATTGGTGTAGATTATTGTGAGTACTGTATGAAATAAATGATAAAATGTGGCCCTAAAGCCTCATTAGAAATATCATGTGCACAATAAAAAAGAACTTCAGAGATTAATACAGTAGAATATTTTCAGTCCCCAAGAGTCATCGCTAAGAGGAGGAAATCTGCTAGTCTTCAAACACTTCTAAATCATTTCCCTT
Organism: Pygocentrus nattereri; assembly: GCF_015220715.1. Classification (NCBI taxonomy): domain Eukaryota; kingdom Metazoa; phylum Chordata; class Actinopteri; order Characiformes; family Serrasalmidae; genus Pygocentrus; species Pygocentrus nattereri. The sequence continues at coordinate 29,315,485 of NC_051227.1, read as the reverse complement.
GAGTTTAACATCAATGCACAATCAGGCTTAAAAGTCACTCGGGCTTTTAGAAAATCACTCAAATTTATGGAGCTACCCTTTCGTACTTCTTGTGCTACTTTTATACCATGTTTTGCTTGGAATGTCCTTCCTACAAACTCCTTGAGGAAAAGGTCCTTAAGGATCCCCTCTTCAACTAACAACTTGATATAATATTAAGAAATACAATTCTGACAAAGAGGCATGATCAACATGAAATTCTCAGTACAACATTTTTTACTGTAACTGCTTATAGATATGAGTACAAAACCAAACCCCTCAGACTGCATTATGAACCCTTTCATGGCAAACGATTTCTAATAATTTGTCCTCTGCACACTATTCACCTTACTGGACCAGTTAAAGTCAAGTTAAGTTAAAGTCAAACCTGTTTTTGCTAACTGTACAATCTCTTCTGCACAGCACACAGACATTTCATCTGACTGTAAAATGTCCCACTGTTCAGCTGGAAAGGAACATCATACCATATTGGGAGTAGTGAGTAGTGTTTAGTAAGACAAGGAGAAAGTGACCTGAAACACAGTGAGGCATCCAATGACTTCAAGAGAGAATAAAAGTTGAAATTATGCTGTCCAAATCCTAATTTATGGGCAATAAAGCATGCATTTCAATAATGAAAAATAACCACTGCAGATGGCTGTAGCAAAAATAGTACAGTAAATGCTTTCATTCATTCAACTTTTCATTTGTTCTGTAGCGCATAGTGTAAAAAAGTAGTTTTAACTGTGCTGTTCCAATACTTACAGAGGGCACTCTGTAAGTCTCTTTAGCAGAAATAGGTAGAAATTAGGCTAGTGCTATAAATCAACTTGTAAACTCTAAGCCCAATGCCGTAAACTGACTGACTTTTAAAAAGATCCTTAAATCAAAAGGAAACAGAAAGTCACCTTACTGGTTCAAGTTCACGTAGAGAAAGATTATTAAATGTTTTGTTTCACAGAAGAAAATATTTGTTGTAGTAACATTTTTAATACTACACTACGTTTTGGGGATTTGGAGACCTCTCTGGTGGAAATATGTAATTGCACACAACATGCAGAAAAACGTTATATAACAACAGTTGTGTTTGGACTCCTTCCCTGATGAATCTGATGATTGTGAGAGCACTGAAAGAGTATTGACAGAGAACTCAGTCAAAACTTGGTGAAGGACCTGTCTTCTGATGACATCAGTGAATTATCTATTATCATCATCATATCTTCATTACTATAATGTTATATATGTATGTTGTATAATATAATAATGTTGATTTTAGATTTGAGACGTAAACATCAAGCTGGACCTGCTTTTTGAGCCTATGCGTTGACATTAACTTGTAAAGACGTTTGATGTGGTCTGAAAAACTCCTGCGTAATCCAACCCAAGACCTTAACATTTTTATTTTAGGCTTTACAGGGAAACCCGCAGCAGCACACACACACCATGTTCAGTTTTTTTCCTCTTGATTTCCCTCAATAATTCTACTTCATTAATTTAAAAAAAAGCTTACACAGTGCAGCTTTGAAATTTAAAGTTCATGATTAATATATGAAACTAAGCTGCATACATAGCTCATTCTGAATTCATTGTTTGAATTCATTCAGCCTACAGCAGTTTCCAATCCAACCCCTTCATACTGAAGTTATAAAGAGTATTTCAGCCTGGACTGCTGAATGTGACACAATACAGGGCAGCCAATCAGAACAGCTTATGAAGTTTAGGATAGTTTGTTTCATTTTTTTAAAGATTGAATGGTTTACTGCCTGCCTACATCTCAGAATGTTGATTACAATCAGTTTGCATATGATTTCTGATGTAATTTAAATGAAACACAGAAGTGGTGAGACTTCAGTTTATTTTAATGAAGCACATGAATTTGTCAGCCCCCTTACACACTTTGTAAGAAGCAGATGTGATGTTTTTTAGTTCTTGCTTTGGGTTGAATATTTAGCAGACCAATTCATGCCAAGTAGAACCAATGCAGAACATCTCTGAAAGGTTCTACTACCTCTCCTCTGTATAGAAGATCAAACAATATTAGAAATTACTGCCCATTTTATACCTTCATTCCCCTTTTAAATTCTATTATTTTTGTAATTCATATGAAACTAATTCAGCTGCTCGGTGCTTTACTTGGAACTGGCGCAAAAGTGTGACTTTCTCTATTGTTTACCTCGAGTTAATCTTAAAAGCTGGATTCCTGCCATTTCATTCTCCACTCAGATTATCTCCATGGGTTATCCTTACTGCTTTGAAGGAGAGTGAGTGCAATATTTAATGGTTTACTCATCTAATTAGGGATTTCGCTTAAGAGGATTATATTCAATTGGATGTAGTGTACCCTAATAACTGGAAGGAGACACCCATAAAAATAACCACAAATAACTATTAATGACTTGAGAATGTATATTGATATATGTATATGTACATCGTAATGAATTCAACATCATCAGTAGTTCACCATCTTAATCTTTTCCTGCTAAATGAACTTTCACACCACACTGTTTCGCTTTGTTTGTTTCCAGAAAATCGGCATTCTTTCTTTTTTTGTTGGTTAAAAATACCCTGCATATACTGGAAACAAAGATTTGAACTTAAAAAGTAAGTAGCTGTAAACCTAAAAGTGTTTTTCACAGCTTACGGTTTGATATTCAGCCAATTCAAATATGTAAGGCAGACAGTTAACTCACCTTTTAATTTAAAACATCTTTTAAAAAATCTTTTTTTTTTCTCATGACTGTACAAAAGTAGAATGTACATGCCAAAGCCAGATGTGCAGTCAAACAGTATGCCACTAAAGCCTATAAACCTTCTGATGTACATGGAGCAAGCACATTCAGTTATGCAACCCTGTTTATGATCAGAAAGGGAAGATTTTCAGAGGATATATGGAGTTAGCAAGGTGTCTCCTGATCAACAGTAGAAAGGATTTGCTCATGCAAAATAAATACACTGTTAGAAATAAACATACTATGCAGGTACATGATTCATTCATCAAGGTACAAACAATGTAAGTGTACCCTCAAAGGTACAATAGTGGTTTTAAGGTCCAATGGTGTACCTTACATGAGTTTTTCCTAGTGGAAAAGTAGACATTTGTACCATTTCATAACTGAATGTTTTAAATCAGAACAATAAAATAAAAAGCCTGGAGAAGAGATGGGGTGTGTGGAGTCAGTACAGTTTAGAAAACATAATTTCAATGGATTATGGTACAATGTAGCTGTAGATGATTCCATAATGTCAGAGAAAGCTCAAAGTATGTTCTCAAATGCAGAAACCATTAGACCTTCTCTAAATCTAGCATTTAAACGAAAATCATACTTTTACACCGTATGTCTACTGTGAAAAAATGTAATTGTATTCAAAATTATCTTTAAGGAGAATTCCAAGGCAAATGCAGGTGTTAGTCAATGTACATATTCAGAAAAGGGTTAGAGTATATATAGCTCAGATAATGACTGCTGTCATGTTGTTAGTATGTAGGGATGTTAGCTATTTGTTAGTATGTATGAATATAAGGAATGACAGGACACAACCTAACACAGGATAAAATGCAACCCAGGTTCTTTTTTGAGGTTAAACTGGTAGAGCTGAATGTGATTTTTGTCATCTTGTATACTCATAGCAACATCATCTGCAGCATCATCTCACAGCAATTGGACGAATATTTGTAGCATGAATAAATTTTTTTATCATGTTTTTCTAAGTTACAGAACTGACGGCTGTAAACCAGCACCATTTTAAGCTCCTAAAGTAAACAACGAGAAAAATCCATATTCCTGTCTATAAACTAAAAAAAAACAGTTTTTCTTTTAACATTATATTCATGGATTGGTTGATTATATTTACTGATATTTGCTGTTCTACAATGTGGTCAACCATTGAATTGACCAACTGAATGAAATGCTTCTTCCCATGATTATTAATGTTATTGCATTAATGTTTATGCATATATTTCCCCATATTGCTGTTTTGAAGTAAGAGTTGGGTCGGCTGGCAGTGTTTTCACTCTCTGCCATATCTCAGGATTACCATGCTTCAAATAAAAGCTGTACATCTAAACAGGTAAAATTCATGTGAATCAGTTAAATGTAAGGAAGGTTTAATTTATTTTATCTTTGGTTTGTATTGAAGAACAGTAGCACTCTTGACAAAATGGACAAATGGTAGTTTAGAGGGCAGTCATCTTAATGTCACAACTTTGTGAGAGTCCCCTCTTTTGACAGCCAGCCCCATTCTTCAACTCACCAGACTTTTCTATTGACCCTTGGGTTAAGTTGAAACACTTGCACTCGTGTCATTTGTAGCAGAGATGTGTAGTTTCCTTTTATTTATTGTACTATATTTTAAATATATATATTAAAAATGATATATTTTAATAAAATAATATTTTAAAAACTATTTAGCAAAAATAAAAAAAAATTAAGGCTGTGCTCGCTCCTGTATGACTGACACTGTGGGGGGCTATAAGCACCACTCTTACCGTCTTTCCTATACAGGGAGATCTCCACCTTCCTCTCCTCAGAGCCCAGGAGGGCCTTAGCCATCTGAGCCACAGCAGACCTTCCCGTGTGAGGCCCGTATAGGAAGCTGCAGGTACACGGCTTCTGCATGACCTCAGCACGTGTGTAGCCACACATATGGCAGAAGCCGTCATTGCAGAAGATGATGGCACAGTTCTCCACTCGTGCATTGGCGATGATGAATTTACGATCTGTTGAGGGATTAATGCTGTAGATTACATGCCATCCTGGAAATACCTTTACAAATGACACTGAAACAGCACAAACATATGGTAGCAGACAGGACACATTTCAGAGGACTCTCAATGATGCACTGAAGAAAAAATTAACCAACACATTACAACCAACACGTACAATGCATGCATGTATCCACCATCAATCGATGGTCTAAAATAAGTTTAGGCCAAAACCAGATCACAAGACTATCCTAAAACAATGTCTCAGGCTGTGTAATCAAAACTATTGCATGTAATAATTTTATGTGAGGTGGCTTTCAGAGACATTGAACATGGCTGATGTCTGGGTCCAATCACAACCACTCTGAATGACTTTGTTTACATCTTAACAGACAAACAGAGAAATAGTTTTGGCCGTAGACGTCTTATAGAGGAGGTGTTGGATTTATTGTTGTCTGTGAAGAATCGTGCACTGATGATTAAGTGGTACAGAGAACAAGAACAGCATCTCTTTAAGTGAGGTGAAATGAAAAACTGTTTAAACTTAATGTTTGTGACAACAGAATACGTTGAGACAAATGAATCAGTGGGAAGCCTGTGAGGAAATCGAAGAATGAACTCATATTCTTGCATGATTAAACAGTTCTTCGCTATGATGGAAAATGTGTTGCATATGGTTTAAGGGCCTTTTCCACAAAAAAATCCATAATCATGAACTTTAACAAATCTTTTAACGTTAAGCACATTAAAACAATCTGTTGGACTCTTCAGGGCCAGTTTCCCAGGATTAAGCCTACACTCTTAAAAAAAGATGGTTCTTCTAAGTAGGTTTTTTAGTAAAGGGAATGGTTCTGTTTAGAGCCATGAGTTCTATATAAGAACCATGTTGTGCTTAAATGGTTCTTTGCATGATGAAGTGGTTCTTGAGAGCGATGGAAAATGTGTCGTAAATGGTTCCATGTAGAACCTTTTTGAAAATGGTTCTATAGAACCTAAAGGGGTTCTCCTGTTGTTACAAGCTTGACATAATAACAACGGTTCTATTTAGAACCAACAGATCTCTCTGGAGAACCATTGCACCATACCAAGATCCATTTAAGCATGAAATGGTGAAATAGTTCTAAATAGAACTCATGGCTCTAAACAGAACCATTCCATTTACTGAAGAACCCTTGGAAAAACCATCTTTTTAAGAGTGTAGTGTTGGACTAAATTCCAGTGGTGGATCACCATAGGAGATGCTTGAAATGGTCAGTTCTATAAACTGACGAAAACTTTATGATGATGATGGTGATGATGATCTGTACCAGACAGTAACAGTAATAGCTGTAGTTATTCTCTTACTTTGTCCTTCGAATTTCCGGATGATTGTGTCAAGGAAAGTGTTCTGGGGGGCGACGTGTCCCCTCCTCACCGGCATGATTCTCCTTTAGAACACGCGGAACTCCTTTAGTTGTCTGTTGGCGAGATTCCCGGCTTTATTCAAGTTGAAGTTTCCTCCGAGCTTCAGTTTCTCTCCCTGCCCGACTCACTCCATCCTGAGGGGCTGTGTGTGAGTGTGAGGCTCCATCCGCGCCTCGGCGCTCTGCGCTCTGTCCGCTCTGACGCGCTCAGTGCGAGAGGAGGGCTAACACGTGGCTGAGTGTGTGGATGGAGTGGAGGGATGGGAGGGTGAAGTTGGATCCGCTGTTGAAGGGTGAAGTTGGATTCCGGCAAGTTTTCAGCGAACCTTCAGCTTCGGCTCTGTTTTACTGCGAGGCTAAACACGACACCTCAGCGAGATCAGACTTTTTGTAAAGACTTTGTAAAACAGGCGAGGCTGAATTTGCCTCCTGTCCGTCAGCTTCTTGTTCGAATTTTTCCGCTCCACCTTAAATGGTGCAGGTGACTGAACGGAACAGCTGCACCACTTAAGGTGGGGCGAAAAAAACGATTCTTCTCTGATTTACAGACTTTAAAATGTGAGCCGCTTCCTCTCCTCAGAGTCTTACAGTGGATAAAAGAAAAAGCTCCCACAGCACCAAACTCTCCACACGCCGCACAGCCGTCTCCAAAGGTCTGAGCAGTTTAAAGGCAAAAGACATCCCTGCTGAAAAAAACCCACAAAAACTATAGTGTTTCTGTTGGCTCCTGATGGTTTTTAATGGTTTGGCCTTTTAAATGGGTTAATATCACAATGTAAAGGATCCCAATAGTTTAACAGGTGACTAATGCCTGATTCTAAATGCCTTGATGGTTTCCTAGTGGGATCTAAAGGTGTTCTACAGTGAAGTAGTGCTATTCATTGGAAACCGTTAACCCAATTCTCATTAGAAAGCAAAACCATTAAGTTTTGAGCCTAATGCCATCTAATGGTCTTTTTTCAGCAGGGATGTTCTGTTGATTTTCTAAGTGAAAATATATGACCACGTCCTCTACACTGTTAAATAAAGGTTCTGTGCAGGTACATTTATTGTTCATCAAGGCACAAAAGTGTAAATGTTCTCCCTAACGTACGGCAGTGGTTTTAATGTCCCATTGTGAACATAACAGTACATACTTGTACTGTTTCATAACCTAATGTTTATAAAATAAAAAAGTCTGGAGGTGAGACGGGGTATGTGGAGTCAATACAGCTCAGAAAATATCCTTTCAATGCGTTATGCTACAGTTATGTTCCCTGACTGACGTACCCATGAGGGAACCAGCTCAGCCGTGCTTAAGTGTGTTCTCTGTAGAGAATAACTTACTTCCATTTAAAAGAAGCAACAGGTCATTTGATCAGGAGTGTTCAAACTGTATATCAGAGTAGCTTTATTAGGGAATTCCTCTAGAAAGCTCAGTCATGCTATCTCTTCATTAATATCTTGTGCTCTTAGCTTTAAAAGGCTACTTTTCCTAAAGATCTCACACATTTCCTCTAAGTTGTGTGTTACATGTGTTTTCATATATATTCAGTTCAAACTGAATAAAACAGTTTAAAGGGAAATTCCACCAAATGTTCCAGATTTCTGTATAATTCAGTCACTGAGATGTAGAGTCACAAAGCAAATACAGACATTTTATTTGCTGAACAAATTGACCAATGAACCTAAACATGTCTTCTGCATTTTTTTGTGATAAATTTGTAGCAATCCAAATAATAATAATAATAATAATAATAATACAACCCAAATTCCAATGAAGTTGGGACGTTGTGTAAAACATAAATAAAAACAGAATGCGTTGATTTGCAAATCCTTTTCAACTTATATTCAATTGAATACACTACAAATACAAGATATTTAATGTTCAAACAGATAAACTTTTTTTTTTTTTGCAAATATTCTCTCATTTTGAATTTGATGCCTGCAACACGTTCCAAAGAAGTTGGGACAGGGGCATGTTTACCACTGTGTTACATCACCTTTTCTTTTAACAACACTCAGTAAGCATTTGGGAACAAATTTGAGGACACTAATTGTTGAAGCTTTGTAGGTGGAATTCTTTCTCATTCTTGCTTGATGTACAACTTCAGTTGCTCAACAGTCCGGGGTCTCCGTTGTCGTATTTTGCACTTCTTAATGCACCACACATTTTCAATGTGAGACAGGTCTGGACTGCAGGCCAGATCCTGTATATCACAGTTTATCCAATATATATCAGTGTTCATTGTATATATATCAACATTCATTCAATATATCTCAGTGAAACAAAGATTGATATATATATATATATATATATATATATATATATATATATATATATATATATATATATATATATATATATATATATATATATATATATATATATATGGAATGAACTTTATTATATATGTATATACAATGAACTTTGATATATATATACAACAAACTTTGATTTATGTGTGTGTGTGTGTGTGTGTGTGTATTATGGCAAGCCAAGCAGGAACTATTTAATATAATATTTATATCATATTAAATATATATCATTTTAAATGTCAGGATAATTAGCTCTAAAATTTGATCATCAAATTTTATCATAAAATTAACAATTTAATTAAGTTTCTTCATTATGGTATACAGATTTGTCAAATATGGGATCATCTATGGGTCTGTTAATCATCTTAATTTTTGCACCATCCTAAATTCAAGTATATAAATGATTAACGATATCTCACAAAACTCATACCTATTACATAGACACTGAACTGACTGAAATGAACCATTTATTAATGTGAACTAATCACAAATAGACAATATTACTATTAGTTAAAATAACTAAAATTACTTTTACTACTAAGTATAAACTAAGTACTGCAGTTACTACTAATGCTTTTTAGTATTTGCTTTCAGTAGATTGATTAAACTTTATAATTCTAATTAATGCAGCAAGTTTTCTGACTGACATCCAGTTGCTTCAAGCAAAAAGGAGCAAATGATTCAAATACGGGCAGAATCATCTATTTCAGAGAATGCATTTGATTTCAGGCTCTTGGGCTTGTCTGTTTGCTTTCACTCATCACAGTAGTACAGACTGAACTTCACTGTGGTTAAAGTAACAAAAACATGTCAAAGATAACAAAAAACACAAACTTAATTTAAAGAGCCCTGATAAAATAATGAAAATGAACAAATGAAAAAAGAGCTTATTAAGAGATATGAACAGAAAAGAATGATGAGAAACTCATCTTATCATTTACAGTAACTGCAATCTATAAACTCTGTTGCAGTCAAATAAATGAAAGAAATGTTCAGTCGGCGGTATCTGTGGAAATCTATGGGTTGCTGCCAGGTAGAGGAGAAAATGTGTTTTTTTCCTTCTCTGTTGTTCTTCTCTCTCTGGCAGTATTATTTAAAAATTTTTAATTATTATCTTGACATTGACTTCTCTTGAAATAATGACACATTTCTCAAAATTTTGGGTCATTAAGACAAAATTCTGACATGCTATGTTGAAATAATAAGTCAATTTTAAAAAAAGCAAGCAATTATTTCAAGACACTAAGTCATTGTGTCCACATAGTACATTATTATTGTGAGAAAATGAGTCATTATTTCGACATAGTAAGTCATTATGTTGACATAGTAAGTCAGTATTTTATTTTAAGATACTATTTTAAAAGTTTGTGTGGAAATGAGATTCTTTAGAAATTTCTAATGACTACAAGACTGTTTTAGTAAAGCCAGCATCAGCATTTAAAGTGTATATTGCTGCCATGTTTGACATATATTTATTTGGACCATATATATTCAGTTTTAAAAAGTCAGTACTGATATACACGCCATTATTTCAAATTCACACTGACAGCAGTCAGTTAGTGCCCTTTCATAAAGCAGATATTGGGCCATTTCACACTCTTGCTTAAAGTCTAAGCAGCGACCAGGATAAAATAGGAATAACTACTGTGTTCTTCAAATCATTTGATCCATGGAGCAAGTGAGAAGTGAAACTGCAGGGGGAGCCATTTCTTAGTCTTAGAGCTACTTCAACTGATTATCAACACTCAGCTTTGAATGAGCTCACAACAGATCAGACACATGTGTTTCTGACACTATACAATCTTCAATTAAATTACTGTGTTTCAGCTAAATTTACTTGTTATAGTTGTGGGCTAGATGATGGAAAAGTGAAAGAATCTCAGGCTAAAAACATGTGCCATTAAACAAGCAGCACAGAATCCTTAATTTGCATTTACGTTTACATTTACAGCATTTAGCCAATGCTCTTATCCAGAGCGACTTACAAGAAGTGCTTTGTCTATCTAGAGAAAGCATCTTTGCTAGTTACCAGTAGGTTAGAGAGAATAATACACAGTGCAATATAATAAAATACAATATATAACTGCAGCACAACATATTGCAATCAATACTTAATTCAGTGTTCATTTAAGTGCTGTATAAAGAGATGTGTCTTTAGTCTGCATTTGAAGACAACAAGAGACTGCTGTACGGACAGCCAGTGGGAGTTCATTCCACCACTTGGGTGCCAGTACGGAGAACAGTCTTGATGCTTGTGTTCCATGCGCCTTGAAGGATAGCGGGTCAAGCATAGCTGTACTCGAAGCTCGAAGGGCTCATGGTACAGTTTGAGATTTCACTATTGCCATCAAGTAGGTAGGGGCTGGTCCATTTTTGGCTTTGTAGGCAGGCATTAGGGTTTTAAATCTGAAGGGAGCGCAGCAGTGGGGTGATGTGGCTGAACTTGGGAAGATTGAAGACGAGCCATGCTGCTGCATTCTGGATGAGTTGTAGCGGCTTGATGGCCTGCATGGGAAGACCAGCCAAGAGTGAGTTGCAGTAGTCAAGCCTTGAGATGACAAAGGACTGCATTAGCACCTGGGTGGCCTCTCAACTGAGAAATGGTCGGATCTTCCGGATGTTGTACAGGAGAAACCTGCATGATAAGAATGATGAGAATGATAACTGGCCACCCAGAATCACACCAAGGCTTCTTGGCTCTACAGACGGAACAATCAGAGAGTTCTCAAATGAGATCATGATGAGGACCTGTAGTTGCAGGGATGAGTAGCAGCTCAGTCTTGTTAGGATTGAGCTTCAGGTGGTGAGCTGCCATCCATGAAGAAATGTCAGACAGACATGCCGAGACGCGACTGGAAACCTATGTGTCAGAGGGTGAGAAAGAAAGCATTAGTTGAGTGTCATCAGCATAACAGTGATAAGAGAAGCCATGAGATGATATCACATCACAAAGAGAGCTAGTGTAAAGAGAACAGAGAAGACCCAGCACCGAGCCTTGTGGGACACCAGTGGAGAGCCTTCATGGAGAGGATGTGGACCCTCTGAGAGGCTGAGAGGTCAAGAAGAATAAGAACAGTGATTGTGATGATGGCCCAATGGAATCTAACTGTCCATGTTTAAGATGTCATATACTGACTCAATGGGAACTGAATATCATGGCCATTACTTTTACTTTAACATTTATATTTATTATTACATTGGCATAAAAGCAATATGGAGACTATACATGTACAAGCAATATACAGATAATGTACATATTACAGACAACACACAATATACAAGCTACATACATATTATATAGGAACAAAGCAATAAAACTACTTTACTTTAATTAAATCAACTTTACTGATTATGACCTTAACTGTATCATGTTTACCATTAAACAGCCTATTTAATCATATTTACAACAAAGATTAAAATCAACTGTAACATTTTTGCCTAACAAATAATGAAGGAATAATGTGTTTCCTCTCTCAGTCTGTAGAGGGCAACATTTAGAGCAGAGATCAGCAACTAATCTCCTGCAGATCTGCCTTCCTGCAGACTTTGGCTGCAGCATTATTTAAACCTGCCTGATGTATCTAATTATTGCCTTCAGAGGTCCTTGATTAGCTGAATGAGGTGTATTAGGTTTAAGTTTGGAGGCAAAACCTACAGAAAGGTAGATGTACAGGAGTGGGATGGTGTTGAGAACTGTAGAACTTAAGTGTTCCTATTACAAGAGAATAACTAAAGCTTGAATGATCAATAAATAGGTTATCTAACCCTACTGTTACTGTATAATGTTACTGTATAATGATTTGGTCAGTAACAGTCAAAGATTATCTCTCTGTTGGTTCCTATGATTTAACGGTTGTCATAACTTTTTTCTCATTCAAGTCTCTATCAGGTCTGTTATTGTTGCTTATATTAGCAATTATCAATAATTTAGTTGTCAATCAGGTATTTTTAATGATCAGTTGAGCAACCATGGTTTTAAAGAAAGGCCAAACAATTAAGATTTAAGACTTAACAACAAAATGCATGGTCTTTTGTTTCCTGATTTCCAAAAAAGAAAACTAAGAAGTCTTTTAAAAGTATTTGTAATGCATATAAATAAGTCTCAAATCAAGTCAAATCAAATCTCACTTATTCTCACATCACATTTACACGTGAGGCGAAGGTGAGTGAAAATCTTGCGTGTGTGGCCCCTTTGTAGTATATTTATAAATGTTATATTTACAAACGTCTGTTTGGTAGAGAAGTTTTTTTAATTGAGTAATTGTGACAATTTCGGTATCTAACTGGACTGTCCATTGGTTATGCCACTCCATGAGGTTCTGTGTCACCTTTTTGAGAATTTCCTTTGTGTCAAATGGTGCCATGCTGCATATCTTATCAGCAGCCATCCTCCAGTAACTGCATTTATAGTTCTGTTATCAGTGTGCACACCCTCACAGCCACAGGGCAGAGTGACAGTGTGCTGGGCACGTGTTCATTTCCAACGATTTCTAGAGGGTTCAGATGTTCTTCAGTTGACATATGCTTCTTCTTAGTTATATTCTAGCATGGAACACAGGCGCTATTTGTGGAAAAGAACCTCAGCAGTGGGAGGAAGCTGCTCTGAGTGAAGGGGAAGCAGTTATTTACCTGTGTATTCCCCAGTGTTACCAAATAATAACAATAAATTACATTTATATAGCGCCTTTCACAAACCCAAGGTCGCCTCACATAGCACAACTGAAAGGTATATTGTTTTCCAGGTTTTCCCAAACTCCTGTGTGTGTGTGTGTGTGTGTGTGTGTGTGTGTGTGTGTGTGTGTGTGTGTGCGTGTGAGTGTGAGAGAGAGAGAGAGAGAGTATTTGGGTGGGGGTTGTCTCAAGAATGTGCTGTCCTTTGTTGTGGTCACTGTTGACTTGTACTCTCTCAGACATCACCACAAGTTGCCAACTCCCTCTCAGTTCTATCTCCCAATCCTCTCAGGTACAACAAGAATGCCATTAACAGAAGCAGGAAATGCCACCCCAGGCACTGTGTTTGGAGCATCAAGGTTAAAATATAACAGGACACAGCTGGATTTGCCTGTTCTCTTCAATGCCTACACACTCAGAACAACATGTAACACTGGGGCGGGCAAATCATTAGACCAAAAGCAACCTTGTTAATGGTGGGAGAGAGTGAAGCAGTTACATAAAGAAAACGGACATGCTAGATTTGCTGTTTTACATCTAAATTTGGCTAGAATGTATTACTTTTGTAGCCTTGTTCCTGGCACCGTTTGTCTTCTTAACTGGGGCTAAAATGTGCAGTTTTCTTCTCATCCCAAATATATTTGATCATAAATGACATGTTATGCTTCTTTAGGTTTGAACAGGAGCTAAGATGCTAATGAAGTTCACAAGTAATGGAAAGCTGTAGCCATTAGTTTAGCAAACAGCATGCCTGAATCATCACACATCTGCTTCAAAATGTGTGGATTGTTAAGTAATCTAAATTAGAGATGTTATGTTTTTGGTTTCTGACACTGATATCTTTACAAATAGTCTATAGATAAACATAAACAGCTGCTGTCTTAAAACTAAAAAATAATTTTATCCAGAACTCTGTGTGCTTGGAGGAAAAGTGTGTGATGATTTAGAGGGAATTGCTGGCTGTTTTATTTCATTACTTGTTATCTGTATTAGCTAAGTTAGTTAGCTTAGTTGTCACTACTGTGTCAACTAAAGAAGATAGTTGGCTGATGGACTACATTGATAATGGATGATAACTTCCACTTTAAATGTGCTTTCTTACCTTTAAATATAGCAACAATATGCTGCTTTCAAAGGATTTTCTAGTGAAACTCTGTTTCTTATATAGTTTGTTTTACACACCTAAAAACAAAGGTTCTTAAATGATTCTTGGTTGGATTGTTCTAGGTCAAAACATTGGTTCTTGTGGGGGCCAAAATGCAATGTTTGTGGAGCAGAGGGCCAAAAAGAACAAAACTGAGTACAAATAAAAAAAGGCACATTGCATTTTAAAAATTCATTTGGTAAGATTATACTATATTTTGTTAGGTTCAGCAGCTGCCTTTTACACTGTGAAAGTTTCATGCTCCAAAATGGTTTGCAATAAAATCTCTTTACATTTACTTCCATTAAAATTAAAGGATGTTTTTGTTTTCTCTTGTGAATGTACCATTTTGGAGATCCTTGTGGTAATACTTTATTTGGAGTGGTCCTTTGTAGAAGATTAATAAACTCTTAATAACGTGTCAGTAACACATTAACAACATATCAGTGACGTAGCAGTAGTGAAGCAACTGAATATATTGAAGTAAATACCTTGTAGATGTTCTGTTGATACATTACTTACATTATTTATTATTTATTGTTAATATGCTATTTTCATTACCCAAAACTTAACCTTACCCAAACCTAACCCTAAACCTAACCCTCATATGTTTTTGACATGTTACTGAGAGTCTGTTGAGTGTTTCATCTAAAAGGGCCACTCAAAATAAAGTGTGACCAGTTTTGGACAGTTTATAAAAGTTCTTCACACTCATGTACAAACACATATCTTCAAAGAACCACAATGAAGTGGTTGTTTTATAGCATGACTCCAGAGCCCTTTTTGGCACCTTTATATTTTACGACTGTACTGTCCCACCGCTAGGGTATATCATGGTTGAGAGTGAGCGCCAGTCTCTGCCCCTCTGCTCGGAAGTGTCAGGCAGTTTCCCAGAGGGATGGGCAAGGAGGGAGGAGTTGTGCAGTGTTCCTTATTTGGTGGAACAGATCACATGGGTCCCAGTGCCTAAACGGTAGTGGTAAGAGAGCAGGGGGAGGGAGAGGGGGAGAACTTAAAAAACTTTTGTGAGGCGATCTAGAAGGGAGGGGGTGTGTTTGTGAATGTGTGTGAGAGAGAAACAAGGAGAGCAGCGATCTCACACACATAAGGAGCACATGTGGTGAAAGAAAATGCCCACCAACTTCACAGTGGTGCCGGTGGAAGATGGTCAAACTTCAAGTCCAGACTCTGATGATAAACACTCTGGAGGAGAAGATGAGGACAAGCCTGGGCTTTACTCAGGTAAGTGTTATTTGGAAAACTCTTTTTCCTGTGAGTGTGAGAACCAGCCCAGACACGCACTGCCACTCCACACGGAAGAGTTGCTCTTTGTCTGAGCCATGACTCACATTCACAGGCTGGCGCGTCCTGTAGATGTCCACTTCTGCTCTTCTTCATGTTATTCTGACTTTCAGAGGCAAAATCCTATGTTACAATGTGTCAACACACAAATGCCAGTTCAGCTCTGTAAATATGTAACGGTTTCCTGGACTTCCTTCTCTCATTTTCCTGTTTCTCTCTTATCTCTCTCTCCCTCACTCTCTCACTCTTTCCTTCCATCCCTCGCTACTTTCCTCTTGCCTTGATTGGAACCACAAAGTAATGCAGACGAAAATGAAACCTCAGGCTACAGAAACCTGCGGTATTCTGCTTTGAACAACAAGTTAGGCTTAATCTGGGTTCTGATCTTTATCATAAAGGGGTAAGCCATAATGTTAAATTGCAGCTCAGGCCTCATTCTCTCATTGTAACACAGTCTGTTATTGCTCCTTTGTTGACACACTATCAGGACACGTTGTATAACCTTGGAGGTAAATGCATTAAAGTGGAAAACTACTTAACATCTGTACTCTGTCATCAGCCTTTCTCTTTGGAACTTTATCAGTAACAAAATAACTGGACTGAATTCCAGCAAGTTTTTTGTTTGTGTTTGTTTGTGTTTTCCTTCATATCTTTGCAATCTGCTATAGCAAACAGTGACCATAATGAGAGCTCATAATTGCATGCTTTACAAAGACAAAGTAAAAGGTTATAAACAGATATGTTTTATGAATGATTTTAGAAGCCATGTACTTTATTAGCCTTTATTAAGACTTTATTCATAAGCCATGAAACAAATTTACCTTAATTTGTTTGTAGGTCCTGTGATTCTTCATCAGCTTGATGTACAGTGTATTTAGCACTGTTTGTGAGACTGGAGAGACATGCGGGTGTTGACGAGTAGAGACACTAGTGCATTAGTTTATCTCACTAGTCTGTAATGACTGTTTACAGAATCTTTTCGCTTCGTGGCTAGTTTGTGTGTGTGATGGGAAATGTTTCTTTCTGAAGCAAGATCAAATGACTCAAAGAAAAGTGCCTCAATAAGAGATTTCAGGAATGTTATGAGTAATTAGTCTGTCATTTTGGGAAAACTTACAGTGAGTATTAATGACTATATTGTCACTGTCCAACAAAAGAAGCATCTCCAAAACATTCTTTAACATATGGACTATTTCTATTGGCCCATTCACTGTGATATTTTCACACAATGTAAATATCAGCGCTGCTTAAAATATGTATCAAAATTTAGATAGAAAAAAAAATTGATTTTTTTTTTAGACAGCAATGATATAAGTGAATAAACAACAGCCATTGCAGAAGTTGTCATTTGCAGTTCTCTGTCTGTTATTTAAAAACTATACAGCACATTGGTGATCACACAGATTTTGGATCCCAGTCAATTACATACTTTAACACATTCTCTGCGGGAAACAAACTTAATTATGGCATTTTTAACCCCTTTTTTAGTGCACTAGTTCTTTGTGTTTGGTGAGTTTAACTTATTATTATACTTTTGCATGGGCCACACTTTGCTTTTATTATTTTTCTAATGTGTTAAATTCAGCTATTAAGTAACTGTTCATTAAATGTGCAGAAGTGTGTTCTCTGTAGAGGATTTATTAACTTATTTTCAGCTAGAAATGTAATAAAAGTAAAGTAATTTTACCCAGGTGCCCATACTTTTGCATATGACTGTTTTCCTACTTTCTAGACTTTGTCTTTCATGTGATTTTGACAGTGTTTGTTATCTGTAAGCATGATTATTTGTCATATTATTGAAGTGGGGTGTTTTAAATGGTAGGGGTTTACTTGAGGAATCATGTAAGTGCAGTGTACAGTGGTTTGAGGAATGTGTGTAATTTAAATAATGCTTGTGGTTTACTAGAAATGCATTTGTCTTGAAAGTGAGGTTGTAAACACAGTTACCTTGAAAAACTATAACCTAAGCAGTTGAAGAAGTTGTAGCATTTGAAGAGTTTTTCAGCTGTGCTACAGGAGGAAAGTAACTGAACTATTCAGATTGACATGAGACACTTTAGTGAAGAACAAGGCTTCCAAAGTGGCGAGAATTGTGTAAAGGAGTCACTAACCCATGCCTCTAGACTGGACACTAAGACTCTTCATACCTCTGTCTCCGGTGTTTTGATCACAAGGACAGCGAAACTTCTAGCCCTGGCATTCCCATGAGTCTTGAATACTCCAGTGACTACATGTGTCAGGTTTCATGACTAGAGGAAGGGTGCAGCGCACATTTACTACGTCAGTCTCTCAATGTGGTCAGACAAAAATGTGCCATGAATCGTTATTTTTGTGCATGAATAGACTGTTAAAATTTTTGAGACTACATAAATTGCTTAAACAACTACTAACCCAACAGGACTGGGTTTCCTGAAAGCATATTAGTACAAAATGATTCTTAAGTGATAGAGTGAGCATCACACTGAACACTCTCTCTACCAGTTAGGATCAGCTTAACACTGAGATGCTTTTGGGGAACTGGGTTTTACTGGGTCCAGTAGAGGAGGTGAAGAATGTAGCTACACAAAGCTGCTGCTTTTATTGGTAGTGTGATGATACAGTTGATTAGGTGGTCCTTTGAGCTGTTGGGGTTGCCCACAAATGTTATGTGGTCGTATGTGTAGCTGACCACCTCTGAAGGTGGTTTGAGTGATCAGCTCACATTGCATCTCCAAGACACATTGGGCTCCTTTCACACCTGTACTTAGCACTGTCCACTCCAATTCATCCCAGGAGCATGTGAATACCAGGTGTGAATGGCTCAAGATGACACCCATATGGCAGGGAAGGGCAATGTTGTCACAATAACTCATATTACATTATGTTTTCTTGAGCACATCAGATGATGTGGGAATACATATGACTTGTAAACAAAAGCCAGTGGCATTACACTGTTACATTAAAACTGCACAAAGACAGTATTAAGAGCTGATTAGATGGTAACGATTATCTTAGTTTATCATGGTTGATTTTTTCCTTCTGTTTTTATGAATCTCTATTGAATAAAAAAAAATTAATGTATTTATTTATCTATATTTTATTTCGTCTACAATCTGTGGAGTTTTTCAGTGTTTGCTGTTTTTCTGGCACCCCATGTCTGTTACAACTTGTTGTACATCTAATATTCTGCCATATGGCAGACAACCATTTAGACTCTGGTGCCAGAGATGGTGCCAAACATACAAAGCAGCATAAATAACATTTCACACAGCACTTTTAACTTAAGGGAGCATTTGATTTTTCTTATTATGACTTGATTCAGCCACTGTTCTTGCCAAAGACAAAGCGGAATATCACAGACTGTTCCAATGTGGTTACATGTTTGTGTCAAGTGGCCCAGGACAATACACCCGTCTCAGCAGACAATTACTAGGCCTAACACCTGTCCCAGCAGACCTCTGATCAGTGAATCAGGGAAATTTTCAGCTGGCATTCTTACGTTCATTCTTCAGCTCCAGAGGTGTGAAGCTTCTGCAGTGTTCGTAGTCGTTTTTCAGACCACAGTTGACACACCTTAAGCTATTTACTCTGCCACCGAGTGCATTTACATGTACTTTTCAGTAGTTATCTGATTATTCAGGTGGTCATGTAAATAGCATACTCTAATTCCTTACATTGGATTAAGGCAGATAAATTTGATGATGCAAACAATACATCAGCTAGGAAACATGCAAGGCAGCGTCTGAATGATGATGACACATTTCAGAAATGTACAGAACTTTTGTACATTTTCTTACAACTTCTACTGAGTGATCCACTGCCTACATTTTCTACTAATTGAACTAATCCAACTATTTAATAAGACAAGCGTGTGTTTCAAATAGAAATGCCCCATTTGTATTAATGAGAATTGCCAACCAAATGTTGGATCAGACATCAGAGGAAAAAAGAAGGAATTCCATATGACCCAGAAAAGAAAAAAACTGTATAGTTTCACTTTATTCGATTATCTAATGACGTTCAACACCAACAGTTAAACTGCTGCTAGAAAGGCTTGGCAAAACATCTGAAATGAAGATGGTAGACAGATTCTGTTATTTGATTGGCAATGTAATTGATACAGTGTTGTTACTCTACTGATTACAAAGTCAATATCAATGTTTGTTCTTTATTAATCTTAATTATTTTATTATTACAGTGTAGACGAGAGGAACTAGGTAAAAACTCCAAAAAAGGATCTGCCCCAAAGCACAAATACACAAGAATAAAACTCAGTTTTGTGCTGAAAGTATAGTATAGGATTCAGGTAGTTAGCTTTATTTAAAGTGGAATCTCTAAGCAGGATTATAAGTGCAGTCACTAATCATCAGTTTTATGTGCAGTCTGAAGCATTTAAGGGTTAATAGCAGGAAAACACAGAATGTATAATCATGACATGCTGAGACTGAGGCGGGACCTGCCCTCCAGATATGAAAGAGCTGTTGTTAGTCGTCATTTCCCTGGCTTGCTGAAAAGGTGTTACCAAGAATGATTCCTGGAAATTTCTCACTCTTTAAATCCTGCACTTTAGAATCTAGTTAATTTAATAGTTTTGGTTAGAGCCACGAGTCATACCTTGACATATGTAGCAGGGATTTTCAAACAATTGTTTTATAAGAAATAACCCAAGAAAAAAGTCTAAAAGTATTGTTAAGAGTTTTGTTTTCTTCCTCTCAGTGAGTTTACTACAATGCTACAATGTTACTACAATACTAGGTTTAGTACAATGACTAAATATAACCATAAATATGAAAATGAGGGCGACTATTGCTGACTGCTGTGCATAGTCTGGGTTGTTTTTAAGGTGACGTGTTTTTGATGACCAGAATGGTGGCACCGGTTGTTAGAAGGGTGGGGCAGCTGAGCACTAATGGGTGTTACTGGATGGAGTGGCAAGCATGGAGTGGAGGAATTCAAATGTCTGGACATCTCCAGGGACCTGGTTGCTTTAACATGAGTAGTGTTTCCGGGATTATATAAGAAAGGTTAAATGGCCCATATGCTGTATTTTCCGTGTATTTTATTTTTCCCACAGGGGCCACTTATACATTTTTACATGACCACATTCCAACCTCTCTTTCCCCTTAGAATTAAACAAGCTGGTTTTGTTAATGTGCCTTTAAGGCTGGTCTTGGTAAATGAGCTCCCCTCTGATGGGCGGCACTGTATGGTACCTCATTTAAAATACAGTCCAGGCTGAAACACTACCTATACATAACTTAAGTGGGTGGGATTAAACTGCTGTAGGCTGAATAGGGTGATGTATGTAAATGTGCTGGTTTGTGCATCAATTTAAAATGGGCTCTTTGTGAAGCTCAATATCTATATATGAATGCATCGGGCAGGGAGTTGAACTGTATGTTTAAAAATGCTGGCGGGGTCTGCAACCTTCCCTATTCATTCTGTACATTTGGCAGGAGTAATAGACCATGATAGCGTTTCTGGGATGCTGTCAGCTCAGTGATATTACCTTGTCTGTCTGTTAAACATGGAAACAACAGATATATTAAGCTGCCATTAACCACACGATTTTAAGCCTGATCACTGGTGTACATAACAGTTGGAAAGGAGCTAAGGAACGTGATTTGTAAAAAAAAAGAAGACTTAATCTGCCAGGGTGTATAAACTTCCTTTGACAGAAGTATGTAGAAGTGGAGAAATGTATTGATGCCTTATCCTTGTGCCTGTCCAGTCATGCAGGGTAAGTTCTAGAGTTATCTCAGTCATCATTACTGATGATGTAACTAAAGACGGCAACACTGCTTTGACTTCAGTAGTGTACATAAAGAGAGGTGAGGCCTGAGAATAACAAGAAACAGCAGGAGGAAAGGAGAGATGGATGAAGTGTCTAATAACAGGCTGAGAGACAATTACAGGGTGCATATGAAAGGTTTCAGAGTGCAGTGGAGTACAGTAGAGGAAGTAGGGGAGGGGGCACAAAAAATAATATGCATCAGGGGTGAGAAGAGCCTGTTGAGAGTATGAAAACTAGAAGCAATCTACAGCAAAAGCATAAACAGCATAGAAAAAGACACCTAAGACTGCATTTTAACATCAATATTAGCATATTAATTAAAGTAAGTTTTGAGTTTCTGCTGTTGGATAACTGTAAATGCCACAACCAGTTGGGCCTTTTGTTGTTGTTTATGGGACTATTTGTCTTCACTGATCATGCCATGCATTGTGTATATTTCAGTTCATTATAAACAATTTTTTAAGCATGTCCCAGTAAACTCTTACCTTCACCCTCAGTCATACACAAGAGTAAGCTGTTCACAGGGTTTGTCCTGTTATAAATGGCTCCCATTCAGATTTAGTGACATACAGCACTGTGCAAAAATGTAGACTATTTGTCATTTATTTCATTTCCAGTCAAAATTGATCTATTTTTCAATTGATGCAACATCTGGTAGAGCACCAAATCTGTTGATATCTAAAGCCTTTCTCTTTGAGAGATTGGAGAAAAAAAAATCCACAGGTGTTTCTGTCCATCGTTCCACTGTAGGAATACAACTCAACACTATGAATTTCAAAGGATGTGTAGCCATCAAGAAGCCGTTACTGAGAAAAGGAAACAGACAAAAAGAAAAAGATGCTGGTGTTGGACAATGGACTGACTACCTTAGAACCCAGATCTCACCATCACTGAATGTTTTTGGGATTATTTGGATTGTGAGAAACGGAAAATTAAACAAACTTCTAAAACTGAACTTTGAAGGTGTGATAAAATATACCCGAAGGTACTAAAAACCAGCAAGTCTCCTGAAAAAAATAAAAAGCTCTAATAAGGACAAAGTGTGAATACTCCCTCCAGTCCCTATACTAAAAAAATATTGAAATGAAGGGTGCTCTCTGACATCTGCACAGCATTGTAGGCTGTGTACTGCTGCACATTATCATTAGGAGGTATCTGAGCATATATAGCTTGTCAAAGTTAAGAGCCTGTGAAACTAACTGCTCCAGTCTCTTATTTCAACAGCTTGGTCAAGTTATGCTCTAGTTTGTACTCTTTTACTACATCATACAAGGTCTTATATTCTACATTATAAAGCAATGTTTTTGCATGAGTAACCTTAATCCAGTTTTAGATAAAAGATTTGTGCAGTGTCATGAGAAAATTTATAGTAGAATGCATGATAAGTGGGGTGTGGTTTTGAAGGATCAGGGGCCACTTTGGTGTGTGTTTTTTATTTTGTTTCATTCATACCCCCTTCCCTCTGTGGAAGTTGGAGAGAACAGCTTATAGCTGTGCAGGACTGTCATAGAATTGACTGAATACATAATTACCTTTTATCTCAGTACTGTATACTTTGGAGTTAGTGCAGAGGTCACAGCTCATATTTGCTGTTCACTCATGTAATAACAAGCATCCATGTGATCAACTAGCCCATATATTTGTGTACTGTATTCAGCATAGACAAGCTTTGCACATATTTCTCTATCAGCAGAAGACTAATTTGCTAATTTCTTAATGTCTTTCATTCCTGTACTGCGCTGAATTTTACTGTCCTTGTACTAGGTAATAACTATGTGGATGAAGATGAGGTACTACATTGTAGTTCACCCAGGCCTTCATGCTACTTTGGCTTAGTTGACAGCGGGCCCATGATGTAATATGAGAAACAGGCTTCTGGACATATTGGTCTTTCCATCATCAGAAAAAAGAGCTGACTTACAACAGTGAGAATTAACATGTTATTAAGTGTCATGACATTCCTATTCCTGCTGTGGTGTAAACAAAAAGCATAGAAAGGTCGAACAAGTAAAATATGAACTAACTTTAAAAGTAAATGTCAAAATATGTGTGTTAGCAGGTGATGAAACCCCTGGAGAGGACAGTCCCTTCCTCACCATTTCTGACCATGAGAGGAGCTGTGATGGGAATAATATGGCACTGTTCGAGGTAAAGATCAATGCTGGTTAAAGTTTATTCAAGCACTGCAGAAATGTAATGAAGACAAATAAAGGGTTCCATTATATTGTACAGTTAAATGCTTCTGTGTTAAATTGGACACTAACTCCCAGTCAAAAGGTACACAGGACCGAATGCTAAAGAATGCTATATTTTTATGACAGTGCGTGCATGAACATGATGTAACCTTCAACATGATATTGTATTTGTATGTACAAAAGGCACTTTCTTTTCTATTTTTTCTTTCACAGGCTGAATGTTGGGACTGGGGCATAACATTTCATCCCATATGACAGAATCTTATTTCAATACATGAAATTATTTTTTTGCTTGATTCTCAAACACAGACCTACCTTCATTGTGATCCTTTGTTATTTTCATCGAAATATTCACGCAAATGTTTTTAACATCAGTAATTTAATTTCACATACCTTGTCTGCTCGTTCTCTACACTCAGGAAGAAATGGACAGCACTCCAATGGTGTCAGCCCTCCTCAACAAACTGGCCAATTACACCAACTTGACACAGGGGGTTGTTGATCATGAGAAAGCTGAGAGTGAGGATGGCGTTAAGAGGGTTGCCATCAAGGTCAGTATCAAACCATCACTCTGTGTTGCTGATGAAGGTCTTACTCGTGTCATATCCAACTGAAATCACCAATGAAAAATACTGTAGCTTAATTGTTAAAATACAATATGCTAAAACTAATAATAAAAAATATAAATGTACAAAATATGTCCTATGAATAACTTTTCAAGGCGTATTGTGCCAAAGTTTTCCCCTTTTGCTGTAAAGGCTGATGTGGCTTTTGTTACATACAGTAACAAAACTCTGTTCTCCCTACAGTCTTTCTGTGTTTGAGTTGAAGAAACATATGAAGTGAAAGCTAACAACGGAGCAAAAGCTAACCTGGCAAGCATGAGTTGTTAAGCTAGCTCATCTGTCTGCCTGTTGTCCATCCATTTGTACATTAATTTGTACATTTTTACATCTGCCATTTGCTATTTTTTTTCAATCTTCAGCCCATTTGTTTGTTCAGCCAGCAGACCAGTATCCCTGGATGCTCATTCAGCATTAAAATAAATAAGCGTTTTAGTGAGCTGTGGAGACCTGCATATGTAGAACCCGTTTCACTCTTTTCTCTCTGCTTCATTCCCACTGCTGTGTTTAGTTCTGCGTCAGTGGTGTAGCAGGAAGAGTGTGTCGGACTGAGGAATGTCAATCATGCATGCTTATTAGAATGTTAGGACCACTCAGACAGTCAAAAAGGCACTCCATTTCATTATCATACAAACATTTTAAACATTTTACACTGTGTTTTTCCTGGGACTGTATGGTTAATAACAGTAATAAGCCTGCATGGGCCTAAATGGGTTAATCCGGAACTATTTTGATGGCACCTGAAGCCAAACTGGGGCCTGTGTATGCCTGAATTCAGCTCTGTCTTTATCCTGTGTTTAGTTTCACATTTTTCATTTGTTCCAAATTGCCTCATGCTGTTCCACCTTGAAACAATTAGGAACAGTTGCTCAATTCCAATTCTCTGTTACTTGTATTCTCAGGGTCCTCAGATGGGCACGTTTATAGGTGTGTACCTGCCCTGTATGCAGAACATCTTGGGTGTGATTCTGTTCCTACGCCTTACGTGGATCGTGGGCACAGCTGGAATCTTGGGTTCCTTCACCATCGTCTTCATGTGCTGTGCCTGTGTGAGCATCGTTAAGCACTATCTCATGTCATAAAACTTTATTGTTTATAATGACCATAGGATTGTCCTAGACTCTTACTCTATTATTAGTATGTAATTCCATTTTTATACACATTTCTGTTTTGGGGTACATTTAGGCTCTTCCGTAACCCCTTTCTCAGTTTTGTGTATCCGCTCTATGTTCTGTCCTATAGACTCTGCTGACTGCAATATCAATGAGTGCCATTGCAACTAATGGTGTGGTACCAGGTATGTTTATTTTGTGCAATGGCACAAATAATTTTGTCCTTCTGATGTTTTTAGATTTGGCCGCGCTCCAGGACGTTTGTAATCACTTCATATGAGTAGATTTAATTCATTTCTTTCTACATTTCTTAAATGTGGTGTTTCTTTTTCAGCTGGTGGCTCATATTATATGATCTCAAGGGCACTGGGTCCAGAGTTTGGAGGTGCTGTTGGCTTGTGTTTGTACTTGGGTACAACCTTTGCTGGATCCATGTATATACTGGGCACCATGGAGATCCTTTTGGTGAGGACATCCTGAGACACTGAATGAAAGCTTGAACAGCTACAGTGTTTATAATAAATGGGTTTATTGACAGCTTTTAGTAAAGATTAGGCTTAGTGTTTAGTAATCAAATATTTTGTTTTTCCTGACATTGTGGCATTTGACCATTCAAGCCAGGCATTTGTATTGCTGGCTTGTTCAATATTTACTCATTTTGCTCTTTAGCCACAGAAAGTCAGTGTGATATAACACACATTACATAACAAAACCTTTGACAAAACCTTTATGTCAAGACGCTGTTACTGAGACATAAACAAAAAAGACAAAAGAAGAAGAAAAAGAATATTTGAAAATCAAACAAAGAAGATGTGAGTGTTCTCAGAATAATAGGCTGACCATCTCACAGACCAGACCTCAGCGTCATTGAATGCATTTGGGATTACTTGTTTAATTAGCACAAAATACAGTACAACGTCTATGACTGAACTTTGGAGGTGTGCAAAAACGTTCATGCAGATTTCTTTGACAACCCAAAAGCAAGTCATAATGAAGACGAGAGGTTGACATGCTAAACTTTAAAAATTAATTTTTTTTAAATTAAAAATTTAAATTTAATGAAATGAAATTTATGTAGTTGCTGAGGCTTTTCTGTTTCAAATATGTTTTCTGCTTTTTCTCTGATACTTAAACATGAATAATAAAGTACACAATGTCTGTCTTGACTGGAAATATAGCAAATAAAGGGTGCTCTCTGAATTTTGCACAGTGCTGTAGGTCTGAGACTTATCCGATATTCAATTTTGACCCCTACAGGCATGGTTACACATTGTCTGAAAAGAACTGTATACTCATTAGCTACATTTTTAATTGCTGTTTTTATTGTTAAAAATCTTTATTAACTGGACTGGTCAGCTCAGATGTTGCAGCAGATTATGAGAGAAATAAAAAAAAAATTACATTGCAACATATTTGTTTAGAACAGTGGTGAGGCCATGTCTCTAATACCAGGAGATGTTGTATGATGTGTGTATTCTTTCAATCTCTTCTGTCTAATGTATAGATGTACATAGTGCCAGATGGAGCACTGTTTGCTGACAAAATGGATGAGCCAATGTCTCGGCAGAATAACATGCGTGTTTATGGATCCTGCTGCTTGGCTCTCATGGCTCTGATGGTGTTTGTCGGTGTGAAGTATGTGAATAAACTGGCACTGGTCTTCCTCTCCTGTGTGATTCTCTCCATTATGGCCATTTATGCAGGAGTTATCAGAACTGTGATAGACCCTCCAGAGTTTCAGTGAGTACACGGCACACACAGGACTACATGACATCACATGTAAAACTCATGACTGGTTGTTGCAAGTTAAAGCTAAAAATGACTTCATATGTATTACTTAACAATTTATCTGTAATAAAGCTCAATTGTACATCAATTCAAACCTCAAAAACTTCAAATCAATTTTTTAGCTCTTCCACTCTTAATAGTGAAGTCTGTATTTAAGCTGTTGACTGCTTATCCTACTGCTGCTCTGTCCTAGACACTGTATACCTCACTGCCTATGAACAAGCCTGTTCTCTTAACTAACATGCAGTAAATGCATCAATTGCTAGTTCACCACATTTAATTCTCAGGCTCTTCCTAGATAAACTTTGACAGACTTGTAACGTTAGTCATACATTTTCTTTGGTTAATGTAAAAGCCTCTGTTTAAAGAGGAAATCTACTGATTTTCAAAGTTCCTGCATAATTCAATTGTTGAGATGTAAACAAAGTTATTCAGAGTGTTTTGATGTGAACTGCTACACCTAGGATAAACTTACCAACTTGGATTTTCTTTACAATTAATAAGGGATTGTGTTAGGCAAGGTCTACAACACAAATACAGCCATTTTATTTACTGCCTAAAACAACCAGTGAGCCTACACATATCCTCTGAGTTATTGTATGTAACGTTGATGATGGTAAAATGGTGTTTAATGTGAAAAAATACATTTTCTTTGGGGAAAGCTTTGCCTTAGTGCACCCTGCCTGTAAAATATATCATAAAAAATAACAAACCCTAATAAGGCATCTTAGTCAGATGTCTGGTTCCCACTACTCCCACTATCACCACTACTATGAACATTTAAATTTATGAATCATTTAATTCTGCAGATTCTTTTTATTTTGCATTTAACATTTACCTCATTCATAATTTTCATAACTCTGATTGTTATTGCTTGAGTTATGGTTTTTGCTCTCCGATGTCGACCACAGAAGGATGGTTCTCTTAGGAAGTTTTTCCTGGCCACTCGTCAAATCAAATAAAATCAAATCACGTTTAGTGTCGCATCACATTTACACAGGTGGAAAGTGAGTGAAAATCTTAGGTGCGTAGCCCCCTTATAGAATTTAAATACCAAAAAATATATAAATATCTAAGAAGAAAAAAGCCTGACCTTGGCTTCCCGTTAGGGGCTTTGGTGTAGATTTCTCTTAGTCAGCTTTGTGATGACGTATACTGTAAAAAACTCATAGTATTATATTGATGTTTTTTTTCCATATTCACCAGAGTGTGTCTGCTTGGCAATCGCACACTAAAAAATCTTGACTTTGATAAATGTCTGAAGACAGAAGTCATCAACAACTCAACTCACACCACTGAGCTGTGGGGGCTGTTCTGCGATGGACCTTACCTCAACGCATCTTGTGATGACTACTTCACCTTCAACAATGTGACTGAGATTAAAGCCATCCCAGGCCTGCTCAGTGGAGTCATCTCAGGTGACACTTCAGCTAAAGCTACAGACTTCAGGTACACTCATCTGTATATACAGCCAGTAATGCAGTAAGTTTATATTTGTTTTCTAGAGAACTTGTGGGGAGATTATGGTCCAAGCGGGCGGCTGATAGAGAAAAATCTGTCATCAGAAGCCACGCAGGAGACTTTTGAAGACATGAAGAAGCCTTATGTCTTCAGTGACATCACAACCTACTTCACCCTGATGGTGGGCATCTACTTCCCCTCAGTTACAGGTGAGAGATAGGAGAGAAAAAATGTTTACAACTAAGGGCTGATATCAACAAGTTGTGGACAGCAGAAAGCAGACTGCTTTCCCACTTGTTAAATTTGCAGTTGGAATCAGAGATTTTTATATCTTATCAGATCTTTTTTGACACAAAAGCCCTCAGACTGAAGCAACCTGAAACACTACATGCAGTAAATACAAAATTTAAATAAATGCAACTTGAAATGTTCAGCCTGTAACTGTTTAGATTCGCCTGTAGTGTACTGTTAGCCTGTAGTACACAGCAAGTATGCTAGCTAGCAAGTCAGCTGAAGTTTTAGTGACCTGTAACTTACAGACACTTAAGCTAGCAGACAAGTTCAGCTAGCTGACAAATTTAAAATGAGCTAATAATAATTTCCCTATAGCTAACATAACTGCTATTCAAACTACTATTCAGCCAATTCTTTCGACTTGTTTTGTCTCTTTCCTTTAACGACTACATGTCCTACATGTAGTGGTTTGTTCTGTCCATCAGACTGGCATATTTCAGTAATTAAAGACTCATTATTTTAAGATGTATTGGTTCTGCAAGCTGCAGAAGAATGGCATTGCAATAATGACTATGCATGACTATAGCAAGAAGATGGGCAAAGTTATACGTGTGAGGATAGAAACCTAAGTTTTTGTTATTTACTGTGTAAGGTTACTGTTCCTTGTCAGTTTTTTTCTTGTTTTTATCTCAAGCTAAAATTTCCATAGGCTCCAGTCAGAGTCAAATCGCATGGGGATTCAAGTGTAACTTGAGCCCACATCTCTGATTGGAACTACCAAGATATGAACTAACTGAT
Source organism: Pygocentrus nattereri (assembly GCF_015220715.1). NCBI lineage: Eukaryota > Metazoa > Chordata > Actinopteri > Characiformes > Serrasalmidae > Pygocentrus > Pygocentrus nattereri. The sequence goes on along the minus strand of NC_051227.1, from coordinate 29,285,963 downwards.
AGGATCTTAAGAGATTATCAAAAGAGGGGCTTGCTTTTAATAGAATATCTAAAAGAGCTCCTGCCTTAATCATTAGCAGATGTTTGGTATGTAGATACAGTTATAGATATTATGTGATTTATGATATGTTTGTTATGAAACATGCTTCTCGTGTTCTTTTAGGCATCTTGGCTGGATCAAATCGGTCTGGAGATTTGAGGGACGCTCAGAGGTCCATTCCTATTGGCACCATATTGGCTATTGTTACCACTTCCATCATCTGTATCCTTTGGCTACAGTCAGCTCACCTAGCAGAAACTTATGACCTGAGACCGTGCCATCTGGAGAGATGATTTTCACTCTGCCTATAGAGTGAATTGCAGAAAGATCTACCAATCATCTTCCCATGAAGTTTAACAAGTTAAATACCTTAATCATATCATTTAGATATGTCCTGTGTGGTGCTGTTTGGAGCCTGTATAGAGGGTGTGGTAATGAGAGACAAGTATGTGTTTTGGTGTAAAATGTTAAGTCCACTATGCTACATTAGTTACGCTGTACCAGTCTGTAAAGTTTTGCTTTGAACAAAATCCATCAAAGCCTTTGTTGGCAGAATATCTTGTTAATCTGGCTTCAGAACAAGTTCTGGATGTACAAATGAATATTCAAAAAAGTGAAACTGCTATTACAACATTTGTTTAAACATTGCTTGTGTGTTGTGTTTATTTAATCCCTTGAACCTGTGACTTTGTATTACGTTATCAATCTTAAGGCCTATTCTGTAACTATGATTCATTATTCTGTTATTACTATGAAATTAATATGTAAGTACCTAGGTCAATTAGGAATTGAATTGTGGACCCACATTTAGGCACACAAAGTTAGACTATCTAAGACTTATTATGCAGGTTTTGTAGTTGTCATAGCGAGGAATTAAAGTTTGAGCCTATATAGTGACTGTTGTAGTGTACAGCTTTCATTGAATTATTATATTTTTCATGTGATATGTATTAACAGGTTTGGCTACTCTCTGAAAAGAACCCCGGTGATAGGTACTCTGGCCTGGCCATCTCCTTGGGTGCTTGTGATAGGCTCTTTCTTCTCCTGCTGTGGAGCAGGATTACAGAGCCTAACTAGCGCCCCAAGGCTTCTACAGGCCGTCGCACGGGATGGAATTGTACCATTCCTAAAGGTGATTAACAAAGTTCTTTACCAGTCTTGTCTTTGCATATAGAGCAGCTGTAAATGTAATGACATATGTGAAATGTTTTGTTGCATTGTTGGTTAATTTGAAGCAATTCTTTAACTGGTTCACACAGGTTGTGATAATAAAATAAACAGCAACTTAAAAAGCCATGTATATGTTACTCTTATAGGTCTTTGGTCATAGTAAATCCAATGGTGAACCAACCTGGGCTTTACTGCTAACTGCAGGAATCTGTGAGATTGGGATTCTTATTGGCTCCCTAGATTTTGTTGCTCCAGTCCTTTCAATGTAAGTGTGGACCTACTGTACTTTCCTTCTATGAACCTATTCCTTCATTAGAAGTCCTGCAAAATATATAATTGTTATCAAATCAGAAATCCCCAGTTTAAAGTTGCTTCCTTATTTGCTTTGACTATGAAAAACAGAAAGTTATCAATCTTAAGCTCAGGTGGAACTTCACATCCATACTTCTACATTATGTGCAGTTTTTGAAAGTTGCAGTTCATCATATTGGCTTGTTCCAATATCTTAAATTGTGTTGAATTGTGTTTTTATGTTTGAGCATCTTTCATATGAATAACAAGAATAATCAACCAATCAATCAACCAACTGATAGGTAAATATCTTTTGCAAAGATATGGCAAGCATGTTAGTTGTCTGTATAATACAAGTTGAATGACCGTGTATTATAAAACTGGGATGTAATGAAAACTTGATATAACTCTGTAGACACCAGTGCCTTAGAGATTTCACAGACATGCATAAACTAAAACAGGATTTGGTTTTAACTGCATAACAGCGCAAGTTGTTTAACTTTTTAAATGGCCAAGACCTGGTCGGTGGTTCTGTTCCCCTCTTCTGTAACTTATAATTAAAGCAGTTTGCATTGCTTTCCATGTACTTCAGGATGTAATAAGCCTGGGAATCCAAGGGGTTGAATGGGGTTAACCCATTAAACTGTAGATTTGTTATTCTGTTATTAATCTTAACACTTCAGTAACTACAGTCACTATTATGACACTAATATGTATGATATGTGTTTATGAGACTGAGGAACTGAAATGTTGACCCATGTATGGATCTTTGCAGCATAACGGGTAATGATTAAATGGAATTGATGAATACCTGTTATTGCTATCATTGTGTTCAGGAATAATGCTCTTAAATGGCCTAGGCTCCCCAGTGGGCCCAAAGTTTTATTACACACTACTACAACCTAAGAATTGCTCAGCCAGTTTTCTTCTGAGTCCCTGTAGTTACTGAATAATAAGCCTTAGTACGTAATAAGCCTGGGATTTTAAGGGGTTAAACTGGTTGAAATGCTTGCACAGACTGGAAGAGAGGCCTTGTCGGCTGCCAAAGATTTGCCAGAGCAATCCAGCTTCGGGTAACAAGATCAGAGTCAGAGATTAGCAAAGGATTTTCTAACACTCAGCAATATTACGATGCTCTGATCAGCAGTGTCACTCATGTAACATGATACTCTCAGAGGCAAACTTATGAGTCTAATGATGATAATTTGTTTATAGCTGTTGCATAATAGATGTAAAATGTTGCTTGCTGCTCATATACTGAAGGAATGAAGATTGCTTAATTGCATTCAGTGGTGTACTTCACTGTAAAGGCAATAAAGAACAAATCTAACAGTCCTCTTTAGTGTATTCATGGGTCACATTTAAGGACAAGTGTGCTATTCTCTGTGTAATCACATGGAACAATAATAAATAAGTGCCATCTTGCAACAGTCATCTCAGTATACCAGCCTCCAATTGTATTGCATTTGGTTGTGGTGCAGCACAGTTCAGTCCTCACAGGCTGAAAGATTCCATTTATTTGATGTCAGTTGATACCTTTGGTTAAAGTTTATTTTCCTCACTCCTGCCGATCCTGTTTTTCCGTGGTGTACAGGTTTTTCTTGATGTGCTACCTGTTTGTTAACCTGGCCTGTGCTGTCCAAACACTACTGCGCACCCCAAACTGGAGACCAAGGTTTAAATTCTATCACTGGTATGTAAACACACCATTTGTGTCATATATGATAAATAAATGGAGTATTTTTGCCTCCTAATGTGTCACTCTAATAGTATTTCTTCCATTCTCCAAGTAAAAGCAAATAATTTTTGCTTTTGGATTAAAGTAATTTATGTGTGTCCATACACTTACTGAGAAACTATAGCAGCACATCCAACAGCAAAGACAGCATAACACATCTTTTAAACTGCTATCAGAAGTTTGAAATTGCAATTGGAATCACTGTTTTTAATTATATAAATCCAACATTGTTGGAGGTACATGTGTGAAATGACTCTGATATGATGCTACTACTCTACAACTTTACTGATTTCAACCAAAGTGTACAATACTGTTTGAAAATACATTTTAAATATATCTAGAATGAAGTATGGCGTTATACATGATTCCTTCATAATTTTAAAAGCTGTATATAATTGAGAATAATTAACTATTATTATGAAATTGGCATTCAGAATGCCTTGAAAAGTAATAATCTGATTGTGAGTTAATTGGTTTACATATAAACTACTATAAATAAATATTTTTCATTTAATATCTTTTTGGTTTTCCAAAAAATTGCACCTTATTACATACTTAAGATATCCTCTAGTGTCTAGCTTTTATTTCAGTTGACATGCCAACTCTGAAAGGCAGTCAAAGGGTACAAAGCCAGAGTCTCTAAAATTATTGCTGGTGAGATATAAGGTTAGATAGTCTAAAAACATATAAAACATATTTTCGTTGTCAAAGTACTGTACAATTTAATAGTCAATATTCATTGTTTGCATATAACTTAACCATACATTTACTATTTTTTAACACTGCTGTTGTTAATTTACAGAGGTAGAATGTAAGTTCATTAAGGCAAATTATTGACTTTATTTTATAGACATTCACTTTTATTTTAATAACAATTTCTATTATTATTATGGTAAAATACTGTGCACCAGAAGAATTAGTTTAAATATTGAAACTGTTAAATCACAGTAAAAGAAATTGAATGACTGTAATTTTACCGGTTTTTCCAGCATTGAAAATTGTTAATTAACAGGTTTTGTCTGACATGTCTGCTGTAATAATACTACATATGCATATTACATTTGGTAATACCACAATTCTATACTCTTGGATTTAGAGGTTTAACCATTCATTAATGGTAGAAACCATTTCATAATTCACCTTGACACAACTAGGAGAGTGACAGTGGATCTCTGGGTATTTTGCAAGTACTTTTATAGCAAAATACAGACCATAAAATAATGCAATACCTTTGTTCCTATAGGAGTCTTTCATTCCTCGGGATGAGCCTTTGTCTCTCTCTTATGTTCGTTTCCTCCTGGTTCTATGCTTTGGTTGGGATGCTGATTGCAGGATGCATATATAAATATATCGAATACAGAGGGTGAGACTCTTTCCCTTCAGTTACATAATAACATATTTTACAAGGTGCAGACTGTGTTTCCTTTATATTAGTTAATGGTGTTTTTGAAACCTGCAGGGCAGAGAAGGAGTGGGGTGATGGAATCAGAGGGTTGTCCCTAAATGCTGCACGTTATGCACTTATTAAGCTGGAGGAAGCACCACCTCACACTAAGAACTGGAGGTAAGCACAGGGACTTTTCATACAATGGCAAGAATTTGCGAAGCGGCAGATAAAAGGCAAATGTAATTATTGTAGTTGTTCTGAGATTGAAATTACAGCTGATAATTACAACCAGTAACACGGTTATTGGATTATTGCTTGAACATGCATTGACATGCTAAGTCACTAGTGGCTCTGTTCAAGTCTTTCATAAGCAAGTCACTCAACAAAATCTATAGAATAGTGGATAACACAGCTGCCCAATACATGGAAGAATATTTGATTCTCTGGCCAAGCAGGAATGCTACTGCTATATCAATAAGATTCTCTTAATGCTGGGCAAGACTCACATTATACATTAAACTGCAGGCACACTAGACCTTTGCAATTCATGTCACTTTTCAAAATGAGAGGCTGGTCCTGAAGATTGCAGACAGAAAATGCAGCTTGCAGGGCAGTGGTGGACACATACATACAGACTCCTGACTGTCTGTGTATCAAGCAACCTGTGTTTCATGTGTTTATTTAAAGCCAGTGGTGAAGAAATGGTAAGTGGATTGTGATTAGACCCTGATTAAATAAGCATTTCCTTCATTTTGGAGGTTTAGGACTTGACACAAATTTTTGCATGCAAAAATGTATTAAGCCCCAGAAGTCACTGCAACATTCAATCATTCATCATGCAAATTACATTGTAATAAATGGAGTTTTGCTCATGAAAATTCCTGACAAATGTAGTTGTGACTAAGTCTTTAAATTCAGTTACCTTTCAAAAGGAAAATCTGGTAAATATGTAAATGTTAAATGAGTAAAATAATTATTGATATTTTACTTATTATTGATATTAGTATTGACCACAACATGGTGCAAATTATTGGTCCATTATCAGTCCTCATCAGTGACACCTAAGAAAATGTCTTTGGATTGTTTGATTATTTTACATGCAGTATCTCTCTTTATCTCTTTTTGTCAAATTTTTGTACATCAGATTTACCACTAATGAAACATGTGTCCTGCAGGCCCCAGATGCTAGTGCTGCTGACCCTAGACTCTGACTTGGCAGTGAAGCACCCACGTTTGCTATCTTTCACATCCCAGCTGAAGGTGGGGAAAGGCCTGACCATTGTGTGCTCTGTGCTGCAAGGAACCTTTATGACACGGAGTGCTGATGCCAAACGCTCTGAAGAGGTAAGCTCAAGAAAAATGAGGCCCAAAATTTTTTTATGATGTTAGAACTTGAATGACAATATGGCTATGCAAACTTAAGAAGTTGTTTTTGTTAAAAAAAGGAAAGAAGGCTAGCTTGTTGATGTCTTCATCAGAAGTTTGCCAAGTGTATTTACACCCATGTGGTCTTCATTACTGATTGGAGTCAGCTTAGTTGAACTAAAGCCCAAAATCAGAGCTCTGTTGTATTGCTGGGTTGACGCCCAGCAATGACGCACTTCCATGTCCACAGTTGCATGCAAAAGTTTGGGCGCCCCTGGTCAAGTGAAAATAAGTTAACACATGCTCTACAACAGGGTCTTTAATTAAAGTTCAATAAGGTCCAGTTACAAAACATATCCTCAAGCAAAGGTCTGGAACATCATAATATCTAATTTGCATCATGATTCAGTGCCATATTCTGTATACTGAAGTAGCCTAGTAGTAATGTGTGTGATATTTACAAAATATGTGATTGGTCTGTGAAAAGCTTCAAAATAGGATCAAAATAGGAGCAACCTGTCGAAATTAAATAATTCTCTATAGTTTATCGGTTATAGGTCCAGGTCCGCATTAGACAGCGTCTGGGTCCGGACTTGGGCCGCAGTCCGCCTATTAATGACCTCTGTTCTACAGAGAACACACTTCTGCACATTTTAAGGCACAATTACTATTGGATTTAATGTACTGGAAGTGTAAAATTAATAACTGAAAGCAACACATAAAATGTGAAAAATTTATTTCTTCTGTTTTCCAATATGTTACACCTAGCAAATAAACAAATAGACTTTGTGCTATACAACATGCAGAAAAAATATCATATATATATATATATATATATATATATATATATATATATATATATATATATATATATATATATATATATATATATGTATATATATATATATATATATGATGTGTTAACTTATTGTTGCATAGAAAACCTACAAAACGTGTAACACAAAACATTTGACCAACAAAATGTCATTTGATGCAAACATTTACAAATTGACAGATGTTAATAATAATAATAATAATAATGATAATAATAATAACATTTTATTTGGTAAGCGCTTTTCAAGACACCCAAGGACACTGTACAATGAAAATCATAGAAAAAAATGAATTTAAAAAGCAATTAAGTTAAAAAGAATTTAAAATAGATTAAAAAAATATATATAAAAGAAATGCACATAGTTCACAAAAAATCACAGTACTTGTTCTCCCAAAAGCCATCTGGAAAAGGTGGGTTTTAAGACTAGCTTTGAACATAGCCAGAGTCGAACAAGCACGCAACTCAGAGGGGAGACTGTTCCACAGCTTGGGGCCAGCAACACTGAATGCCCTGTCACCAACAGAGCACAGCTTAGAGGGAGGAACTTTAAGCAAATGTGAATCGGAGGAGCGAAGGGTGCGAGCTGGAGAGTATAACTGAAACAGACTGCCAAGGTAGGAGGGGGCAAGGCCATTCAAAGATTTAAAAACCAGCACAAGCAATTTGTATTGAACATGATGCTGTACTGGGAGCCAATGAAGTTGTTTCAGAGTTGGACTGATGTGCTCCCAGAATCTAGTGTGGGTTAAAACTCTAGCAGCTGAATTCTGCACATACTGCAGACTATTCAGAACCCGAGCAGGGACTCCATGTAGCGCAGCATTACAGTAGTCAATTCTAGATGTTACGAAAGCATGGATAACAGTCTCAGCAGCAGAAAAGAAGAGAAAAGGGTGGATCCTAGCAAAGCTCTTCATATGGAAAAAGGCTGCCTTACAAGTGTTCTTGATATGGGGTTCATGTTGCTAAAAGTTTTCTTTTTTAAGTAAAGTTAAGAAAATAAATGAATTGTTGTTATTCATGAAGCCCTGCTTACTGACCTAGTCTCAAGCACTAACATTACATCATGAAGCATATAATTAACATTCCCAAGGCTAATTTGTGTGATTAAGCTGCCCATTTGGGAGACCACTTGGGACCCATAAATGGTAAAGGGTTCGAGCAGAGTAAGAACAGCCACATCTTTAAATTCCGGCTCCCTGTTTTTCAGAATGTCAAGAAATCCATGGCTGCCGAAAAGACAAAGGGCTTCTGTCATGTTGTGGTGTGCTCTAATCTACGGGATGGCTTCTCAAATTTGATCCAGTCGGCTGGCCTGGGAGGCATGAAGCACAACACTGTTCTGATGGCCTGGCCCAGCAACTGGAGACAGGCTGAAGACACCTCCTCCTGGAAGAACTTCATTGGTGTGTGCATGCTTCAGGCACTGATTAGTCCCTAATGGTGTAGACTTATTACTCAGCTACTTTGTAGCTCTGTTTCTGAGAATTTTGCTTTTCTATCTATCTTCACTGTCACTTTTTTTGGTGGCCAGCAGGAGCTTCACTTAGGCTGTATTTAATTAGCGTAAGCTCATTTATATGTGGATTTTGATTGTTTCTTGCCTAGGACACCAGTAAAAATACTCCACTGCTCAAAAGACACAGGTGTACTAATTACCACCCTGCTGACTCTATAAATAGCTCTTATTTACAGTGCCATACATTTTGCATATGAATTTGGCCCACTGCATTATAGAACTGCAATACTTTGCTCTAAATTCAGCTGATAACTGTTGTACTTTTTCTTCTGTACTTGAAACATTTAATTATTCAAATCTTAAAAAAATGAGTGTAACTCGCCCATAATAGAATAAATAAACTCCTTTTCACAGCTGCATAGGACTGTTTACACATCACAGCTGTTGCAGCACTTACCAGTCATTAAATCTACAAAGATGCCAGCAACCAAATATCTTTTAATTATAACATTACAGGATAAAGCAGTTAACTGGAACACAAAACAGAAGAGCCATGGAAAATACATTCAAATATGTATGTGGGGCAAGAATAACATGTTCAAAGACTAAATCCTGTGAAATGAACTATTGATGAAAAACAAAAACTAATTGATGAAAACTAACAAAACCTCAAGGAGTGCTGGTAAGCTTCACACTCATCACTACATCATTCAGAGACAGTCTGTCCAGAACTGCACAAAGTACTGCCTACTTTCCCAGTGTGCTTTGCAAATACTAACTACTTTTAGTAAAATCCAATACTTTAATTTGTTTGGCAAGATGCTTTTTTGGAGCAGTCAGTAGATTAACAATGGATTAATGCAATGTTTCATGCTGTAAATTTACATCAAATCTTTAAATTTCATCTTAATGTATTGAGATTTTATTCCAAGTCAATTGAATCATTCAACATTAAATGTTCAAACAATAAAGGGCAGCTGCTGTTTAAAAAACAAAGGAAAAAAAAACAATAGGTATGGAGTATGATGGTGATGACATGCATGTTTCATGCCTAGATTTCTGAATTTGTGAATCATCAGTACTTAAAAAATGCATAGATATCCTTTTTCTTCACTAACCTCTCTGCTTTCTCATTTCTCACCTCATTGCCTGTACTTGTACCATAAATTCAGCGTAGCTTACATCTGAAAGTAGAATGACCTGTTTTGTAACCCTGTCTGATCATAGTCGTCATCTCAAGCAACATGGAAATATGCAAATTTCTTGCTCTGCAGAGACGGTGAGAGAGACGACCGCTGCTCATCAGGCTCTGCTTGTGGCAAAGAATATCGATCATTTTCCCTGCAACACGGAGCGTCTGGTTGAGGGCACCATAGATGTGTGGTGGATTGTCCATGATGGAGGCCTGCTCATGCTGCTGCCTTTCCTGCTCCGCCAGCACAAGGTACAAGGCTGAGAAATAATCATGAGCATTTTGAATTATGGAAGGTTGGCGTAGCAACAGGGTCTGACTTTGCTTTTCTCTGTAGGTGTGGAAAAAGTGTAAGATGCGCATCTTCACTGTGGCTCACCTGGATGACAACAGCATTCAGATGAAGAAGGATCTGCACATGTTTATGTATCAGCTGCGCCTTGACGCTGAAGTAGAGGTGGTAGAGATGGTAAGATTCTACTGCAATTATAGTTTATGGGAAGAAAGTACTGAGTTAATAGATGTGGTGTGGAAAGGAAAGGAAAGGAAAAGAAAAGGCAGAAAAGGACAGGACAGGACAGAAAAGGAAAGGATAAGAAAAGATAGGAAATTAAAGGAACAAGACGGAGAAGAAAGAACAGGACAGAAAAGAACAGGACATGACCGCACAAGGTAGGCCACGACAAGACAAGAAAGTATAGAAATAATATCTTAGGTGTGGATACACATTTGTTGATTATGGATCTGCTCCTAATAAATCTTGCTTCTATCAGCGTATGCGTCCGCCTCATCATCACTGCTACACGTTACAAGATGTTGTTTTGTTGGCACCCAGCCCAGGAACATTGTTATGACAAGAGTAAAATTAAACTTAACTTTAGAGAGACATTCTGGCTAAATAAACTGGCTGTAACAACAGTTTATATATAGTTACTGAAATTCTTAAATGTTTTAAATGTTTAGATAAATTCAGTTTGAATTCATGTAACCTTTCTCAACACTTTTATTGTTTGTGTTGTTTAGCATGCAAGTGATATCTCAGCCTTCACCTATGAGAAAACCCTGGTGATGGAGCAGCGTTCTCAAATGCTCAAACAGATGCAGCTCTCCAAAACAGAGAGAGAAAGAGAGGTAGTAATTCTATAGTGTACCATTAATGCTTCAAATGAGTCAGCATTCTATCAGCATTGTTGACAATTTTTACCTGCTAATTCATTAAATAACAGATACATACATCAGATACATTGTTGTTTTTTTATGAAATTGCAAGTTCTCTGGCCTTTTCCTCCCACTTGACGCAGCTGTTAAGAGATCCAGCAATAGAGTGGTTACAAACCCTCCTTCTGGAGACCTGCTTTCCTGCAGAATTTAGTACCAGCCTGCATCTAACATGCTGCCCCACCGCCTTACCTAATGCTAATGCATCTGATCCTGCCATTCAAGGAGTTCTAAAGATCTTAAATGGCTGTAGCAGGTGTGGCAGATTGTTGTTAAAAGTTCAGTCCAGAGAAAGGTTTTTCTCCAGGACCAGGGTTGGTGACTACAGGGCTATAGCCTGTTTGCTGTCTGCTTCTATGTGTCAAAAGAGAGGAGCGACAAGTGTGTGGCTTTTGCTAAGTATGGAACAATGTTCTGTATGTCCCTAACTCATAAGATTAGCTCTGTTTAGGAGTAAATCTAACTTGAAAGTCTAAGTATTGAGCATATCTCTGGGACTTTGTTTAGTAGAGGTCAAGATTTATATGGCCTCTTATGTTCCTTTGTTACTGTGTTGTATGTTCTATGGGTGATGGCAGATTCAAAGCATTACTGATGAATCCAGGAGCTCCATTAAGAGAAAGAACTGCATGAAGGAACCAACTCCCAACACCTTAGAAGTACCAGGCATGGCAGAAATAGAGAATGAGGTATAAATTTTGTTTGTTATAATGATAATAATAATAATAACAATAGTAATAATAATAATATTAATAATAATAATATCAAACTCACCTGAAAATAATAGAAAGTTTGCACTCTGCAGCTGCAACTCAAACCACATATAACGTACTAAATAATATAATGGTGCCATTACTGTGTTGAACATACTATTCAAAGGATAAAAAGGAAAGTGAATTCGTTTCTTATTCATTACAGCTACTTTAAAAAAAAAACAGTTAAATATGCTTTTTGATCTGTTTTATGCATTAATCTACAGAAAGCACAGTAAATAAACAGTAGGTTGCTTTCTCATGATTTTATTTGTGTTACACAATGGCAGAACAAATAGTAGGCTAGGAAAATGTATTGTCCAGAGTTTTACACCTTAAGTTTGTTATAGACAATATGAAGAAATATATATAAAAAAACTAAACTCACTGAAGCCCTCTGATGGGCCATGATGCCCCAATACTGCAGTTTGTTCTTGATAAGCAATACAGTTTGTCTTCTTGCAGGCTCAGATGTTTCATGAAAGGAACACTAAGCCACATGATGGCCACCAAGAAAAGCATAGCCCCACATCTGACCACATCCACATGACCTGGACCAAAGAGAAGTTCATTAGTGAGAGGAACCGTCACCGTGAGGCCAGCCCAGGTATCCGGGACATCTTCAACATGAAACCGTAAGTATTACATGCATGGACACAGGAAAACGCTGATTCTCATATCACCTCCAGCCATGTAAGAATTACACATTAGCATGTATATTATGTATGTTTGCTGTTCACCCTGAAAATATCTAACACCAGCTTTTTCGTCTCCCCTTTTCTAGAGAATGGGAACACCTGTAAGTCATATTTTATTTTGTTCTATTTATATGTGTACAGTGGATCCTAAACTCTTGTTTGGAAATGCACATTGAGTGTGTATTTGTGTCCACTTACTGCAGTGTGCAGAAATCAGAGACCACCCTTTTATTTGTTTTATTTTCAATCAAAACACTTTCAGTTTTTCAAAGAAATCTGCAGGGATGTTTTTCTACACCTCCGAAGTTAAGTATTAGAAGTTGGTTGCATTTTCTGCTTCTCACTGTCCCAGTAATTTCAATCCCTATGAAATCTCACTCCATGTGTTCTCCAGTTTTAGTATTTTACAATAAACTTTTTGTCCATTTCCTTTTGTCAATCGACAGTAAATTCCCTACTCTGAGATACGCTATATGTACAGTTTTTAGACACCTGCTCATCCAACGTTTCTTCTCAAAACAAGGGTATTAATAGGGAGTTTATTCCCCCCCTTTACTATGAAGATTTTATTGCATTCAACCACAAGAATTTTAGTGAGGTCATTTACTAATGTTGTATGATTAGTTCTGGATAATGAACACAGCTGCAACTTATCCCAAAGGTATTGAGTGGAGCTCAAACATTTTAGAGAATGCAGCTACTCAGGAGTTTTCCATTCTACTGACAGTATTTTATGCAAGCTGTGTGTGTGTGTGTGTGTGTGTGTAATTGGGTGCTGAATTTACTGTCTGGATGCTTTTGATGGAAAAATCTAAACAGATTTTGTGTTTTCATTAAAATCATTATGATTACCTGAAATTGTTTCTCACAGAAACCAATCCAACGTGAGAAGAATGCACACTGCAGTCAAACTGAATGAAGTCGTGGTCAACAAATCCCAGGGGGCACATCTTGTCTTATTGAACATGCCTGGACCACCTAAAAACAAGGGTGGTGATGAGAATTGTATCCTTTTTCAATACATATTTATGTCTGAAACTCTAAAGAGTTTTGCATGATTTGATAAATGATGCTAGTTAGTGGTGTAGTAGTAAAATATCTCAGACCCTGTAGTGAAGAGGTCACATGGTCAATTTTCTTCTAGTAAATATTTGCACTTACACTGCAGACTGCAGGTTCTAATAGCTCCAGTACTTACACACTTTGTAAAGAGATACAACTTTAAACTTTGTGCTTTGAAGGGGATTCCAATTCTAGTTTTTTTTTAATTTCTCAATAATTGAATTATGTAGAAAAATGATGGAAATGGATGGAATTCCCTCAAAGTCAGCCAGGATGAAGGAGTCTTTTAATTTTTTAAAGGTTGTTTATGGAAGCCATTAAAGAGCTAACCATACTGTTTTGTACAGCTATGTATTCTTTGGACTATATTGTGACCATTTGCTCCTTGACAGGCTTCTGCCAGACATGGAGTTTTTGGAAGTTTTAATTGAGGGCTTGGATCGGGTTCTGCTTGTACGAGGTGGAGGTAGAGAAGTCATCACCATCTATTCTTAACCAAATGGCAGAACACGCACTCTGGAGAGTGTACGTGTACAAAGGAACTGTCTACGACTCAGGATAGGAAAATTGGAAGCTAGGAAATTTGCCTTCTGTCAGGGATGAGTTAAATAGTAAACACTTTTAACCAAACTGGACTCTTGGATCCTGGAGTCTATGCCAAATCGTCAAAATATTTGACTCAATGTGTAACTGCTGAACATATAGCCAGTGAACATGTAGGCCAATGTTTTGGGTAAATATATTCCTTTAGGCTACTTTTAGATATGTTTAGCTATATGTACTGATTGTGACAATTAATGTATGTTGTCTTCCACTCGTAGCAGCCAAGAATGGATGCTAAATGTTACTATTGTTTTTTTAATCTGCTGCCAATCCAGTGTGATCCACTGCAAATAGAAGAGTGAATTTTCCAGGACTCTTCCCGAATATAGCTGTATTTGCTTCTGACAAATGATTTAGAAACAGCTGAATTACTTATTTTCTGTTTTATTAGGGCAAGACATTGCACTCAAATTCCAAGCCAAAGGGTTGCAGGCCTCACAAAACCAACAGTTTTTCCAAATATGCCAACAGAAAGTATTCAGTAGTGTTTATATCTAAGCACATTATACATGTGTTATGAATGATAATATGAAGTTTATAAATAGGGTCTGTAAACTAAAATTTTACCAGATATGTATATGTATTTATCATGCTAGACCTGAGATGGATGCAGGCTTTATTCACAATTGCTTGATTTCATTTTTAATTTAATGTAGAATAATAACTCTAATAATAACTGAACTGTAAGACAGTATTTTAACAGTGTTGGGTTAATTAATAAGTATTTGTATCCTCCTTTTTTCCATGTATTATACATATCTTGTGCTGCTATTTTAAAAAGCATCAGTTTTTAACACAAGGAAAGGGCTCACACACTCAATTTTTCACAGTAGTAATAGAATAATTAATTATTATGATTCTTTTTCATAGCTCACATATGTTTTGTGTGAGCCACAATGGAGACTGAACAGCCTGCATATATTGAGATCATTCTCAGTGATGAGTGTTTGCTGAGGAACATGACACAAAACCAGGCTTATGATGATGCCACCTCAGACTTAGTAACACTTGCCCATTGATCTCTTCATAATGAGTGTCAGATTCAAACCATTGAAGAAGACACAGCCTGCTCACTCCATGTACTATCCAAAAAGTCTTAAGACAAACTGTTAAAATTAATAGTTAATTCTATCAGCTTTACAGTGCACCTGCCTGTTCTAGTCTGACTGACCCTTGAGGTTTGCCGTTTACCTGCCTAATGTCCAAATTCTGCACAGACACTGAATCCTGTAGTCTTGAAAATGTGTATATAGTCTTGAATGCTCTTGGAAAATTGCTAGGACTCAGTTGTCTGACACTGTTTTAGTATTTTTAATTTATTAGGACATAAATGATTGCTTTTTGCTTTGGATTCTTAGGAATTTCATAGAGAAGCGTGGGTGTACTTACCTATGAAACAATCTTCTAAACAAATACATATCAGTTAAATGTTTGATTGTACTGATACTGACTGATTACTGTTCACTGGAATGAGCCAGTTTAAACTTGAAAGTTTAAAACAGGGGGTTCTTGTGCTGACGTGTTATTTAACGAGCAGTTGTGAACAGAGAGCTCTTTGTTATGCTTCATAGAAATGAATGAAAAGGTTCCTATTCTTATCCTATGGATAGAATATCATTTGAGGAAGCTTTTTTGTCAGTTTTATCTCTTTTAGATAGATTTGTCAAGTATTTAAATGCACAAGTTAGATAAGATGCTAACTTGGGTTGAAAAAAGTTCAGATTGGATTTGTCAACATTTCTGTTTTTAAGGGGTTTTTTTTGTGGGGGGGGGGGGGGGGTGGATTTGTAAATGTTTTTGAGTAGAGTGTTCTGTCTTAGCAAAACTGACATTTTTGTTAGATATCAATAAAAACTGCACTTCAACTGTATTTCTGTTTTTCTGTAGTTGTTTAGATTCCCTTTACTGATATATTTCACATTAAGAATTAGATTACAGTGTCTAGATACACACACACATACACACACACATACATCATCTAAATCCTTCTGGGTTTCTGGGTCATAGTGGGGTGCTGAAAGCTATTACACTTAACACAATTCCTTTAAATATATATTTTAATTCAATTTGATTTATTGCCATATTGGTCATTCAAACCTGTTTGAAGTAAACAGGGGTATAAATTTTACATTATCACTTCAATTATAGATGAGATGACTTCCTTAAAGACTCATATTTCTTGCTTTTTTACAAAAGCCAACGTATTTAAATAGATCCACCTATTCAATCTACAGTAGTTTAGCCCTGCCTATAAACACTGAAGTTATAAGGAGTGTTTCAGCCTGGACTACTTTTTGAATGAAGCACAAAACAGGGCAGCCTATCAGGAGAAAGTCTTAAAGGCTTAGTAAAAAAACAGCCTGAGGTTGGAAATGCTCATGTAAAAATAAATTATTATGCTATAATATGTATAATAAAATGTATTATTATATTTCAGAGGCAGATGAAATGGTTTTTAGCATACTATTTACTGTGCATTTATGGTCCATTCAGTCCATGCCTTCTTGCAAAGCCCCAAAATTAGATGGGTTTACCCTGGAGTTTTGTAAGAAGTTTTGTCCTGATCTATCACGCATCCTTATTCCTGTCTGTTATGCACACAGATAGCGTAACATACAGAGTTCTGCAGAACAGCTTCCCTCAGTCTGCTTTTAAAAAAGGACAAGAATCCATTTGAGTGCTCTACTTAGAGGCAGATAAATTTATTGTATGTAGATCTTAAAATCATTGCCAAAGCTCATAGGCTAGAAGGCCTGTTGCCATGGTTGATACACTCAGATCAAATAGTATTTGTGAGACATTGCCTTGTGATGGACTGGCAGCCTGTCCAGGGTGTTTCGTGCCATTCGCCCAATGACTGCTCGGAGAGGCTCCAACTCCTTCTGCAACCCAGAAGGATACGTGTCTTAGAAAGTATGTGTGTGTCTGTGTGAGATCAAGATACCACCTCAACAGAAACACGGATCCAGTGTTGATTGTATATCGTAATGCTGAAAAAACTGGGACTTCTTATTTTCACTTTATGATGTCAGAATCTTTGTGAAAACTGTGTAAGTGGGTTTTAAAAAAATGTGTTGGTGAATGAGGCCCTTTTATAAGAAAGTCATTCTGTAGCTCATCTTTGGAACAACGCTTGGAAGTTATTTCCAGCCATACAAGACCAGACTCCTGTCTCTTTTTGAATGGAGAGACCAAAATTCTTGAAACTGAAATCTAAAATGCGTCTTTGAAATCAATAATAGAAATAGGACTTTCTTGGCTCAACAACACACAAAACGTTTTTTTGTCTGGTTGTTCTGGCAACTGCAATCATGCAGATGCCCACAAGGAGGGGGGCTTTTCCCACTCCAGTGAGTAACCAGTGAGCTGATTGGCTCTTTTTCTTGAAGGCCGGAACTTTCTCCACAAACAGATGCCCTTTTAAGTGTTCCGAGCTTTCCTATTCATTTTCCAACCAGTGATGGGTTTCCTCCTTTACGACTTCTCTGATTATACTAAATGACAGTCAGAAATATCACACAGATATTTTAACTTCTCTGGCAACAAAAATGTATCTTATTGTTGTGGAGATCTTCAGATATTCCATCTCTTCTCTCACTCTGTGCCATGTGTGCTCCGCTACCTCTGTTTTGTGAGTTCTATAGCACACACTGCAACATCCATTTCTTTCTCCTTTCATTTTTCCTCTCTTTTTTAACACAATTGTTACTTTTTTCTTTTTTCCCTCACTGCAATAAATGTCTGCTGTAATCTGTAATTTGTCTTTAATCTTTAAATATTGTGTAGCCGCTTTCTGTTATTTTGTGGCAAGGGATAATTTGTTATTGTAGGCAAAAATCTTTGCAAATCAATAGACATATATATATATTTTTTAATGTACTATTACACTTTTGGTACATAAACCCATGTGGACCTCAAAGGAATGAAAAAAAGGAACAGAAAAGGGCACAACATGGGCTCTTTTACGTGTGCTGTAAAACTCTGAAACTGTTGCAGAAGCAGATCAATTCAGTCCAGTTTGAGCAGCAGGAAAATATGTGAAATATTATGTCATTATGTTGTCTTGGGGCAAACCTGTCTGTAATTTACTTGAGTTAACATGAGGAATTTCTCTTAGGTTTTCTATCTCCTCACATTCTGCTCAAGATTCATGTCAGTTTACTTGCTTGCTCAGGATATTGTGTAAGGACAGCTTGCTATACTAAAATAATTGAAGATGTATACATAGCACATAAAAAATAATCTGTTCTTGACTTGAGTTACAACCGGCCTCTGGACATGTTGGCACAGGAACTGTTCATTCAGGAACAAAAAGTACAAAGTGTGAATGTGCAGACATTGTGTGCAAACAAAAATTTAACTAGAAACAATAAATATGATAAATTAAACAGACTTTAGACACAGTAAACAGACAGGACAGTGCAGCACCGACACAGCACTCATTCTGGATATTCCACAACCTCATAAGGTGCAGAGATATTAACACGCTGTGATCTGTGAGTCACGCAGTCAGATGACATACATAAACACAGCAGTTACTGAGGTAGAAAAACCTGAGTAAAACAGTCAAAACACAGTGTAGCAGCAATGATCCAGATAGTAGAGCATCAGAGGTGTGTGTGGAGTATGTGTGTGAGAGTGGGGGTGGGGGTTAGCTCATTCCTTGTGAGTTTAAAAACCTGATTGCTTGAGGAATAAAGCTGTTGCAGAGTCTGGCAGTGGTGGCATGGATGCTCCGGTACCTTCTGCCAGATGGCAGCAGTGAAAAAAGTCTGTGTGAAGGATGGATGGGGCCATCCAAAATGCTAGTGGCCTTCCGGATACAATGTGTCGTGTAGATGTCCATGATGGAGGGGAGAGAGACCCCAATGATCTTCTCAGCTGTCCTCACTATATGCTGTAGGGTCTTTCGGTCTTAGGTGGTGCAGTTCCAAAACCAAGCGATGATGCAGCTGCTCAGGATTCTCTCCACAGTCCCCCTGTAGAACATGGTGAGGATGGGAGAGGGGAGATGAGCCTTCTTCAGTCTCCACAGGAAGTAGAGGTGCTGCTGGGCTTTCTTGGCTATGGAGTTGGTGTTGAGGCACCAGGTGAGGTTCTCTGTGATGTGGACACAGAAGAACTTGGTGCTTCTGACAATTTCCAAGCCTCTCGAAGCACTTCATGATGATGGGAGTGAGTGCAATGGGATGGTAGTCATTGAGGCAGGACACTGGAGACTTCTTCGGCACAGTGTTAATGATGGTGGATTTGAAGCACACTGGAACGACTGCAGTGCTCAGAGAGATGTTGAATATGTCCGTGAGAACAGCAGCCAGCTGTTCGGTGCATTCTCTGAGCGCTCTGCCTGGTATGCTGTCAGATCCTGGTGCTTTTCATGGGTTGACTCTGTGTAGAGTTCTCCGCACATCAGCTGTGGACAGACACAGTACCTGTTCCCTTGGAGGAGGTGTGGGTTTCCTTGCCGTCGTGCCATTCTGTGCCTCAAACCGAGCATAGAAGTTATTAAGCATGTCTGGAAGGGAGGCATCACTGTCACAAGCAGGTGGAGGTGACTTGTAGTGGTGATGTCCTGGATGCACTGCCACATGCGCCGTGTGTCAGCAGTGTTTTGAAAATGATCATGGATTTTCTTTGAGTAGGCATGCTTAGCCTGTTTGATGGCCCGGGAGAGCTTGGCTCTTGCCACCCTGAGGCTTGCTTTGTCCCTTGACTTGAAATTAGGGTTCCTTGGTCTTCCAGCCACACACATGTCTAAGATCACCATAGGCAACAACACATCAGCTGGAGTGGTGCAAATCTCAGCTACTACACTCTGGAGTAGTGCAAACATATTCTCTGGAGTGATTCACCAGTGTGATAAACGGAGTGGATGCCAGAGAACGCCACCTGCCGTAATGCGTAGTGCTAAAGTTTGGTAGAGGAGGAATAATGGTCTGGGGTCTTGTTTTTTATAAATTTGGGCCCTGTTGTTCTAATGAACAGAAACTTATGCTATAATATACAGTGGACATTCTAGAGAACTGTGTGCTTCCAACTTTACGGAGACCTTTTGAGGAACGTGTTTTCCTGTGTAATCATGGCAATGCCCCAGTGCACAAAACAATGTTCATAAAGACATGGTTTGCTGACCTTGGTGTGGAAGAGCTTGAATGGCTGACACAGAATCCTGACCTCAACCCCATCAGAACATTTAGAATAAATTGGAACGCTGACTGTGAGCAATGTATCATCGCTCAATATCAGTGAATCATGTGCATTCTCAAGGAACACTAAACGACACATCAACAAATCCCAAAAGTCATGTTCCAAGATCTAATGGAATGCCTTTCGTGAACCAGCACACATGATGTTCAAGTGTCCACATTCTTTTGGCCATGTAGTGTAAAATGCCTCTAACTACGTGTTTTCAACAATGGGATCATTTATCAGTAGATTTAGCCTTGTGGTGGCCAATGTGTTCCCTTTAACAAATAAGCCTTAATCTCCTTTTCATATCTGCCAAAAAAACATTATTCAAATAGAGAAAGAAAATAACTGTGTTTATGTTACGGTTCTTTTAGAGATGCTTATCTTCACAGGGCAAGGCTACCAACTCTGACCATGAGTCTGTCTAAAATGTACTCTCTCTCACTATAAAGTGGGAACTGAGTGTCCCTAAAGGAAGACATGATGGCTGAACTTTATAAACAGGATAGCTACACTATGCTGGGTCAGTTAGTTATGATCCCAAACCAGCATGCAATTATAGGCCTTTACATTATGCAGTGCTTAGTTGTTTTGTAGAGGAAAAGCTACAAAAACTACTTGTTACCTAAATATAACATTAATTGTAAAGCACAAGTACATAATAAGGTATACACAATAGACATAAAGGGTTGGGGTATTGCAAAATAGGCATTTTATTGAAGAGGTGTTTGATGAACAGATAAGGATGGTAGCTGTGGATGTTTGATCCCACGAAGCTTCCAGAGTCAGATGGTCAATCTTACAGAGGGAGAAAACATGCAGTTTAAACTTACAAATAATTCACTGCTTCTTTTAAAAATATAAAGTTTATTCTCTCTTGATGTTACTGATGAGCAATAAATCCTCTCTTTCTACATTCTAACGTTACCCTTCCAATCATGCCCTTTATTTAACCAGAAACGTTCATGGAGAACAAATTCTTTTACAGCTTTACTATAAGATCATGAAGTTAAGGCTTAAGTGAAAATGTCAGCAGTGCAGATAAAGCACAACAAGGAAGAATAGTAACCCATCCTACACACATTTACCTTATTACATATAATATACACATACACACACACATCACAAGAATTCACAATTGTGTATTGTTTTCATCATTATCATCAGTGTTCTCACTACAGTAACCAGCATTACACAAATACATCACGTAAGCCATTCTCTTTATCATAATGATGGTTTGAAGACCGTTCCTACAGTTATTTGTCTGACTTCCTTTAGCATTCAGAAGCTAGCCTGCCTAGAAAAATCCACTCTGAAGCAGTTCTGCTTTTCAAAAGTGCCTCCCACCATCATCAGAAGGGGGTTTAACGTCTTTAAACCAGAAAATCTCACTCTAGAACAGGGGCGTCAAACTCAACCACTGAAAGGGCCGTATTAAAAAAACTCAGCAAATCCGTGGACCAGCTGTGTTTTTATTTCAGTCTTAACACTTAACGTTAATGACCTGAATGGGCCAAAGCTGCAACAACAAATTAGGCATTAAATACTTATTCAAAAATAATACTAAATAAAAATAAATTGTTTTGGTAGTTTTTTGGAAACTACTTATTTGCTTGAAGTAAACACCAGGCATCTTTTCTTTTTGTGTAACTGCTGGCCTATAAATTGTTGTTGGGGGAAGGGGGTTAGAACACACATTCTGTTGCAGGGCATGCTGGGGACAGTAGTGCATCTTAGGGTGAAACCGGCAAACAAGAATAGAAAATTAAAATAATTTTGTGGTCTGAGTAGGCCTGTGCTACAGGCCTTGTGTTTGACACATGGACTCTAGAGACTACTTCAGCGCTGCATCGTGTTTTACACCAAATGCAGTAATGGTTGCATTTGTCATTTTTACTGGAGTGCCCTTAAAGAACCTCCACATAAGGTTCTATACCAATTATGTGTAAGGAATCTTTCTTTTATAAGCAGTAAAGAAATGCATCACGTCTGTTTCTACAGTAAGATTTTTTCCATTTGTTGTGAATTGAACAGTAGCACCGTCATAAACATGAAGATCCGGATATACATACGCACACATACAGCTACTGCAGTCCAGTGGCAGTGCTCAGAGTCACTGCTGATTCTTTGCTTTCATCACACCAGTGGTTTAGATGAAGGACATCTTGCTTTCCTTCTCAATAACAAGCTTGCTGTTCTCCTAATACTAGGACGCCTGTACAACAGAACACACATTTATTTACACTTTATCTCTAGAACCAATATCAAATCACTTTCTGTTGCTTTATCATTTCTATGGAAGTTTAAAAGCACATTTCTTACTTGTTTTAGCATTAACAGTGGGAAATAGTAGATTATAAGCCTGCTACAGTAATAGCAAGTAGGCTAAGCGCAACAAAACAGTATTTTAATGCTTGTTTAAAGTTAACTTTTCCCAAAATTCATCCAAAACATGGATTCCGAACACAACAAGTGCCCATCTACAAAACATATGAGCTTAAATAATTAAATTGCTCGATGACGTACTTACCTCGGATGAAACCCAGTCCGGGAAATATTTATCAGAATCAAGAAGAAAAGTCCAATAAACGCAGCCATGATGATCCAGAATATGATAACGATTGAATCTAAAGTGCATCAGAGGACAGGATGCCACGTTAGGAAATCTCCGACCCAATGATTCTCTATTGTTCCCAGTATCAGACATTCCCTCATATCAGTGCATCTATAAACAGAAAGGAAAACTTACATCTGTTGTATCTGAGGGTTCTCGAATCCACGATCACTGGATCCAAGTAATCATAGTAATACTCATATGTCAGTTCATACACGGACGAGTTACGGGACTTCTCCATTATCCGTGTCTTCAGTGGCAAACCGGCTCAGAGACAGAAACAACATGCTGACTGTGTTCTTCCATTATAGTCTCCACCCATGAACCCATAAAGGACTTCTGAAGGACAATTTAAATGATCTGATTACAAAAACAACAGAGATGAACAAATGACAACTAAAGTCTTGACATCAAAATGACATTTTTGGCTTATTAGTTTAAATTCAACACCATTCATCATATTATATACTTTAAAATACAAAATTACTGTTTACATAATCTTCAATCACAACGCATGTACTGTGTCCTGCCTCTCAAACCTCTGCTGAGGTTCAGTTACGTCACTGTGACATTGCATCCACTGAAAAATCCATCATGTTATGGAAAATGTGCTCTGACATCCGATTCATGTGGAATTGATTATAAAATTAATGCTTTTAAATCAATGAGGAAAAGTATTTTATGTCCAAAAAAAGGAACTAAATTCCACACATTTTCACTTTTTATCACTTTTACAACTTTGTCAACATTTATTTTATTTAATATTTTTTAATGAAGGGGCGGCACGGTGGCGTGGTGGGTAGCGCTGTCGCCTCACAGCAAGGAGGGCCTGGGTTCGATTCCCCGGCCGGGCGACCAGGGTCCTCTCTGTGTGGAGTTTGCACGTTCTCCCCGTGTCTGCGTGGGTTTCCTCCGGGTTCTCTGGTTTCCTCCCACAGTCCAAAGACATGCAGTCAGGCCAATTGGACGTGCTAAGTTGCCCCTAGGTGTGAGTGTGTGAGTGACTGTCTGTGTCTGTCTGTCTGCCCTGCGATGGACTGGCGACCTGTCCTGGGTGTATCCTGCCTTCTGCCCGATGACTGCTGGGATAGGCTCCAGCATCCCCCTGCGACCCTGACAGAGAAGCGGTTTAGAAAATGGATGGATGGATGGATTTTTAATGAACTTTTAAGACTTTTTTCACATGATAATGAGAGGCTTATCTAAGATTAAAGAGGAGGCAAGAGCGGCTGAAAGCAGCTGACGATCCAGTAGATGTTTTTCGTGGCTCTACGTGTTCATTCTGCTTTATGCACTATTTCTGATTCTTGTCTTATCCATAGCTAATTTAGCAGTTAATTGTTTCCAGGACTCTGATTAAGCTTAAATCTAGTCTCAGATCAAGGCTGTTTGTGAAGATTTGGGGGCCCTAAGTGATTCCTACGTGGGGGCCAGCTACCCACCCCAATCAATACTTCAACTATTTTGAGCCAGAAAAGGTTCAATAAAAGTTTTGACCATATAACAATGAACAGGTATTTACACATCATGCAATATACAAATACATACAGTAAATAATACACACATAAATACATACTACATACTTATTGGAATGTAACCCAGGACACACATTATACAGTACTGCACAAAAGTGGTTAAAGCGGTTTTTAACACTGTTTAAAACTATTTATCTGGGCAAACAGTACATGACATTACAATACATATAGATAAAAATGAATATAATAAAACACAAGAATGTTTTGGTCATGTTGGTTTGAATCAGAGGTGGACGAAGTACACAAATCATGTACTTGAGTTAAAGTCGAGACACCCAAGGTAAAATATTACTCCATTAAAGTAGAAGTCCTTACTCTAGACCTCAACTTGAGTAAAAGTACTAAAGTATTTGCCTTCAAATGTACTTAAGTATCAAAAGTAAAAGTACTAAAAGATTAATTCTGTCTCTGATGTCCTGTTATCATTTTTATAACAAGACTCGCTTCACAAACTCATTTCAGGTGAAAGTCCTCCATCGTCTCTCTTGGTAAACCAGTCTTTTAATAGAACGTCATTAATTAGTGACGCTGACGTCTATTAAAATGATCATAAGTACAAAACACTGAAGGTAAACAGTTTCCATCAGGGAGAACTGAGTGGCTCTGAAATCACTTTTACACACAAGCAAAGTTTCAGTTTAAGATTACTTTGTAAATTAGTTACAAGCTGAATAAAAACTGGCTTTAAACTCAGGATCACGAATAAGCTCCTGTACTGTATTGATCTGTAGGTCTCTGTTCATTAACTAACCCAAAATAATTTACTATAAAATGAAAGTGTTTGTATGAATTCAGAAAAAAAGAAACACACCAGTCACGACTGCATGTGTGGACATATTTCTATATTGTGGTCTATTTACACAAAGTTAGGTTAGTTCATCATTTATGTGACGCATGTGCTCCCAAAACTTTACGCTGCTGCGCTGACGTTGAACTGTGTGCTGCACTGGGTTGGTATGACCAACAGGTCAAAACAAGCTCAGAACAAAGTGACCGCTGTGCCCTGTTTAGCGTTCCTGCTTTGCGCTACTTTTGATTTGACGTTGTTTTTATACACAAAAAAACAAAAGGAATGACAGATTTCACAAAATGTAGCGGAGTAAAAAGTCAGATATTTGACTCTGAAATGTCGCCCAAAATGGAAAAACTGAAGTAAAGTACAGATACTTGAAAAAACTACTTAAGTACAGTAACGGATTACATTTACTTAGTTACTGTCCACCACTGGTTTGAATAATATATTTAGAGTACATAAGTTTAGCTCCTGACGTGTCACTGAACGCCAGTCACTGTATGTTTGATATCAGCAGCACCTGACTGAATCCACTGAAGGGTTGATTAGCTGAAGCAGGCACTGGTTAATAAATATAAATACTGGTCTTCCTCGAGGACAGCTCAAACACACACACACACACACACACACACACACACACACACACACACACACACAGACACACACACATATCAAATCACAATGTGCTATGTTTGCATTTCTTAACGAATAAATTGCATGTGAATAGATTTACACATCATCATCACTGTTTGTTTATGATAAGAAGCAGCTGCAGATACTGTATATGGGCCTAATGTGATACCAAGCCTTTAACCTCCATAACTCTGCTGGTCACCCTTCAGGTCTGACAGGACCATAATCAGCTCAGGCACAAAATAGAAACGGCTCCGATTAAAATCCATTTCCAGCGGTGATTTATCTTTAGCACTGCAGATCAAACTTAACTAACTGAACTAAACGTTTCTTTTTATTTTTGTTATAGATAATCCAGTAAGAATCAGGTGGGACCTTACAGGACTCGTCCCAAATCGCGGTTTCAATTCGCCCTCTTCTGCAGCCGCATTGCCACGTTTCCTTTAGGCGTCCAGCAGGTGGCGACGACAGTCCTTTTACTTTGCACAGTAGAAGAAGAAGAGCAGCAACAACATCGCCAACGAGGCCAACCGTCCCTCACTTCCCCTAGACACTTCTACTAGGAAGAGACCATATTACTGGGAACAACATTAGTTTGTACATGACAAATGTCCTAATTTTAGATGTTTCTGTTCAGTTTGCAATTATTTTAATAGTTAAAAGTCGTATTCATTGGAGTTATTGTAGTAATTTGTGCACAGTTGTAATTAAGCTGCGGTTAAGTGCCGCTACGTTTGTTAGACGACCCCGCTTTCATGGATTAACCCAAAAGAAGGGATTAGAAGAAGTGGACATGGGCCTGTTTATTTGTTGGATTGGAACGGCACCTGCGTTTAAAACTGCGTACCGCCATATCAAATAACGTTGAACCGACTTGCTTTTCTATTTTTTTTTTTTATTCTCTTACGTTGTTTGTAGTTGAACAAGTCGTTTTTAATGTCAAAAGCTTACCGGGATATTTCTGACTTCGGTGTAGTTCGCGTTAATGATGAGCAGTGCTGTGTTATGTGATTGTGAGAGGTCGGATAACTTGTACTTAGTGTTTTAATGACTTGTTTCCCTGCAGACGGAAAACAGTTAGATTAACTCTAACAGCGCTAACCGCAGGTTAACTCGCTCCCCGGACGAGGGAGTCAGAGAGAGATTTCTGTCAAAGAGAAACCAACGTCATCTTCAAGTTTACCAACTAACCTAAAGCTCTTGTTGACCTGACTTTGAAATTTCTTCTTTAGAGGAAAGAGAGTGAGAGAGAGGAAAAGGGGTTCAGCAGTTGTTGTTTTGTTTGTTTGTTTTTTTGCTGTGCACTCGCAATGGCGGAAGGAATAAACTCAACCTTCACCTCCCGCGTCAGGAAAACCAACAGCAGCAACACGACCGCAAACGTGAGACGAAGCAGTCGACAAAGCAGCAAGAGGGACATTCACAGCCGGGTATGAGCTTTTTCCTCGAGGCTGAAATTTGGTGTCTTATTCGCCAGCTTTTTGTTCGGATTTTTCCGTTCCACCTTAAATCGTGCCGCAGTTACATTCTGGGGCGTATAAGGCTGCACCATTTAAGGTGGGCCGGAAAAGTTCGAAAAGCAGTCTGACTTCAGCTCTGTGCTTTTCCCCACATTTGGTCAGTAAACCGCTGTCTGTTCCTGCTAGCAAAAGTTTGGAGACGGGTGTGGAGGGATGTTGTGGTGGTCCGCCCTCCTCCTCATCCGAGGCAGCGCTCAGGGCGCAGTTTGCTCGACCATGTGAAGGGGAGGATTCTCCTACAAGTCCAGCTGGACAAATGGTCCCTAAAGGACCTCCAGCAACCGCATAGCTGGAGGCAGCGTTTTGAACTTGCTCGGGAAACTAATCGCAGTCTGTCACTGGTGACTCTGGCAGGGGCCACACGATGTCATTGTTTTGTGCATCAAAAACAGTCATAATTTTCCTAATATTGTCTTTTTTGGTTGTGTTGTTATCGTGTTATTAAGACTTATATAACTTATGTAATACAAACATCTAGGGATAGGCAGGGAAAATGCGCTGTAGCCTCATAATAAATGGAGATGTGGAGGTTTTTGTGACTCTACAATCACTAAATGAACTAAATTAGAGACATTTGAAATCCCTTCTGGATAAAGCGTCTTTATTTGTACTGTTTGGACTGAACAGCATGTTCAGAGTCTGTGTAGCACATCAAACTCTCTTTCTCAAAACAGTGAGGAAAATGATTTTCTCTGCAGTTGAAATGTTAGACCTCTAAGCCCTTTTCAGGTTCCCTCAGGATCGACTTTAGCCGATTCTCTTTGACAGGAATACAGCTTGAAGATGACATGATGGCTTTTTACACCAGATGTTAGAACATTGCTGTGTGGATTCGATTGTATTTAGCCACATGAGCATTAGTCAGGTCAGATACTGATGTTAGATGATTAGTTCAGGATCACAACCCCACTGTTCCTCATCCCAAAGGTGTTGGATGAAGTTCCATTGCTCCAGAAAACGCAGTTCTGCTGCTCCACAGTCCGATGCTGGAGAGCCTTGTGTCCCCCTCTATCCAACACAGGGTATAGGACATGGTGACCATGGGCTCATGTTGTAACCCAGTACCTCCCATTTCCTTAACAAAACTTTTTTTTATTGAGATACAACAAGCTGTGTGTGTGTGCAGTTTTACACAGTATTTGTAATCTTAAAGTAGCTGATTTAACTTATTAGAAGGGTGTTTGAATACTTTGGACATGAAGTATAGCTGAAGAAAAACAGAACGCCCTCTTTTCGGCACTGAGAAAAGAAAAGCCTTTGTAAATTCTCTAGTTAGTTAATCTTATCTGGAGGAATTGCTTTTCCTAAACCCTACTTTGCTGACAAATTATTTTGTCATTCCAGGTTGTTCTGGAGAAAGTATTGGGAATCACCACCTCCAACAGCAGTGGCTTGGCCTGTGACCCCAACTCGGGGTTTGTTGCATATCCTGCAGGGTAGGGTCGTGTTGCCACGTGGATTTAACAGTTGGAATATTTAACTCTTTCTCTATAACTGATGTAGTTATTCTCTTGCAGATGTGTTATTGTCATCCTCAATCCAAAGAAAAACAAGCAGAGTCACATCTTCAATACATCACGGTATGTAAACTTTGCACTTTAAAGTGGCTCTTCTAAAGCTTACCTCTCTGTTGCTTTTGCTCTTTATGAAGTGCTACATGAAGCAGGATCACCTCGGCTTTACTCTGGTTTTATTGCACAGAAAAACCTTCAGTGCCTTGGCGTTCTCCCACAATGGAAAATATTTGGTCACTGGTGAGGTAAGTGGCTGGAAATACAAAAATTGAAGGCTTTGTATGCCTTCTGGTCATTGCTTTTGATAACCGCTCCAGAGTACAAGGCTGATCTCATGCTTGTCCCATTTAACACATTTGTGCGAGAGTTGTATTTCAGTGCTGCTTCAAAAGTTACGTCTGGGATCTGTCTCATGAAGTATTTCCAACTTGGAGAAGCTCCTGACTGATTGACAGTGGTTAACTCTGTTAACCCTGTTCTAGATACTCAGGCTGGGATTAATCCTTGTATGTGTGAACATGAAAGGATTACATTCATGACTAACAGCCAATTGCATGAAGCATGAGGATGAGTTAAGTGGCTTATTTTTCAAGGAAGGGAAAATAAATCATGCTAAATAAAACGTAGGAAGGGAAGCATTGAAAGCTGTAGCTGCACTTTATTATTCTAATTTTATTTTTATGTTTGAGTCATGTTTTTAATTTCTAGTTGCCTTTAATTTGTTACTTTTTAAATTCTATTCAGGGTTCAAGCATGCAGTGTGTAGTTGCACAGCCAAATGCATTTTGCCATATAACTCCTAAACCAAAATATTTAGAGACAAAATTTATTTTTACCTGATTCTTTGGGTCAAGATGAACAATGTTGCAGTTTGGAAAATTTAGTGCCACCTACTTAGTTTTTTTTTGCATATTTGCATAATAAGCAAAACCTACTTTTGCAATCTAGTCCTGGGTTAGGGGGCATGGTACCTGCTAAATAACTGTTCTTAGTGTCTGTATATCCGCTCAAGCTGAAATTTTGGCAACCATCTCAAAATTGTAAATGTGTATGTCTTGAGAATCTGGTGAGGCCTGCAAATTGTAAAATTGGCCCATAGAAGGGGCCCTTTAGCACTCAAAACCACATTTACAAAATTATTTGTAAAACAATTGGCATGATGTGATTCCGTTCTCTGGTCTAACTTTGTAATTACGTTATGTCAGAAATTGGACTTATTCATTCAAAGACTACAGCTTATTATACAAAGGTCAAAAGGTCATTCTGTACAAAACCTATTGAATATCTTCGTTGAAGTCACTTGATCAATAAACATAACATATGGACACCTTGTAACAAATTCTGACCCGCTTTCATGTAGCTCCTGTATGCCAAAAAGGCCCCTAATGTGTCCTTTGGACCTCAGTATGGCCTGCATATTAAAGGGTTAAACATGGAGACCAAACCACTTTGCAGACACAATTATATCTGAAATTTCTCCCTCAGTAATGCATTTTTAACATCTATATTGACAGTCTTTATTGTTAAACAAGTCTTTGTAGATCAGTGTCTATGTTTGAAGACCACTGTTCATTATTTATGACAAATGATGTCTTTTGATGAACCCTGACTTCCTTTTCTTTTTTCATC
This sequence comes from Pygocentrus nattereri, assembly GCF_015220715.1. Taxonomy (NCBI): domain Eukaryota; kingdom Metazoa; phylum Chordata; class Actinopteri; order Characiformes; family Serrasalmidae; genus Pygocentrus; species Pygocentrus nattereri. The sequence goes on along the minus strand of NC_051227.1, from coordinate 29,255,727 downwards.
CTATCTCTGTATATAAGGCCCAAACTACATTAGGCCTTCTTTGGCCTAGTTGGCTCAAACTGCATAACGGCTTATTGTGCTGATGGCCTCTTGAACCTGCTGTTTGCCACTTGTGGCTGTATTTTGAATTGTCTTTGTATTTCATCATTTGTAAAGCACTTCGTATGTATGACTACAGTGTATGGAAGGTGCTATGTAAAATAAAAGTTGCCTTGCCTTGAAATCTTATCACGCTTGGCAAAATGGCTTGTTATAGCATTTAAACTAGATGTTTCTCTAGTTCTAAGCAATGCTTTGATCAGTGTATTTAAAAAAATATATTTATTTTTCCAACTTACTCTCAAGGCTGGTGCTGTCCAATATGTATGTAGTCACAATATAAATTGTGACTACAATTATTTGCTCTTTAATGGGTAAAACGAAGAATTAAATAGAGCTACATGGAAAGCAAGATGCAGCAGGCTATTTAGCCCAGTGAGTCAGACATAATTCTGCTACAACCTTTTATATAGGTCAGGAATGTTCAGTCTAATCAGCGAAGAGCTGTTGTGGTTGGAAAAAAAGAGCTGTTGTGGTTGGTTTTTGCTCCAACAAAGTAGGAGCGCACATAATCAGTTATTGAAGAATGAGACCAAGCCAATCCGACTGAATCATATTGGACACCCCTGACATTCAGCAGTTCAGCAGCATTGAAATACAGCTTGAGGTTTACATTGTTTTTAATCATAAAATATCAACACATATTGAGCAAAATAAAAATAATAAATTGTTGATTGCTTGTTTAGAGCAAACATCTGCTAAATTCTGACATGGCAGATTCCAGTCTTGGATTATTATCTTTTTATTAGTATTGTGTGAAAGGGGGAAAAAAGTGTTTTGCCTCATGTCTCTTTTCATCAGTGTCTGTGTCTTCATAGAGTGGGCACATGCCATGTGTAAGGGTGTGGGATGTCACTGAGCGTACGCAAGTGGCGGAGGTCCAGTGTCACAAGTATGGAGTGGCCTGTGTTGCTTTTTCTACCAACGGCAGCTACATTGTGTCTGTAGGATTCGAGCATGACAGAACTGTCAGCGTGTGGGAATGGAAGGTGAGTTTAGAGATACATTGAATCACAAACTGAAAGCCACTGATATAGAAATTAATAGGTCTTGTTTTTTCTTTTTTAATATCTATGATAATTTTATAGTGGTGGCACTGAAGATGCTAATTCTAAATGCTTTAAATTTATCTGCTTGTTAATAATAACACATTTTTATTAGACTAATTGAGGCAGCCAGTGTTGCTGTAAATGTATAGTTATTAGGAGACCTTTAATGTTCCTTGCTCATTTTTTTTTTATTTTAGGGGAAGTTTGCAAAAAGTTTTCTCTCCTCCTCTTAATTTGCAGAGAGGTACTGTTATTGCATCAAACAAGGTGTCTAGTCGAGTGCTGGCTGTCTCTTTCTCAGAGGACAGCAGCTACTTTGTCACTGCAGGAAACAGACATGTGAAGTTCTGGTACTTGGATGCCTCCAAGGAGAGAAGGGTAAGACTGAAAGAACCTTTAAAGCCTGGAGTTAAGATTTAAATTACTGTCCTTGCTAGATTATTTTCTCATTAAGTCTGTGCCTTATCTAAATGGATTTAAATTGCCATTGACTATTTAGTAATTGTAGACACTTGAATTAAGTCTGCTTTTCCCGCATCTGTTTCGAATCTGTGAGGAAATGTGCAAAATAAGTGAGAAAGAATGACTTGGAAAGCTTAAAAGTGCAGCAGATGAGTGGAGAGGCTCATTAAGGGATGATGTAACATTGTTTTGACTGGGCAAGCTATGAGTTGGCTTCTGCCTCCCCTTTTGAGGGTTCTTCGAAAACGGCTCATATGTTTTCACTCAGTACCTCCAGCATAAAATGACATACCTCAGCAATGACTAAACATGTCCTCCCCAAATATTTCAGTTCCAGTTTTGAACATAAACACACAGGCTCATACATTTAAACAGACCATGCACATTAATGCACAACATTGTTTTATTATGTAAATATACCATATTTAACCAAATGTCTCATTATCATCTGCTCCTCCTGTTGTTAGAATGACTTACTTTCCATTATACAAACCACTAAAGGTTTATCTGAATGGGGAAAATCAACTATTTTAAGCTGTTGATGTTTTTGTTGTGCTGTGAGTGACACTGGTTTGATCTTCCAGGTAAACAGCACTGTGCCTCTGATTGGACGATCAGGGTTGCTAGGAGAACATCAGAACAGTGAATTCTGCGACTTGGCATGTGGTCGTGGCACCATGGCGAGCAGCACCTATTGTATCACCCACACAGGTCTGCTGTGCCAGTTCAACAGCAACAGGCAACTGGATTTATGGGTTGACCTCAAAGTAAGTCACGTTGCTCAGGAAGAGATTAGCAGTGACTATACAATGATGTTATTTCCTCTCATAGATTGCTTTAGCACAACAACTAACCACAAGATAGGCTTTCTTTAGCAGGCGCATCTTCATTTGGTCTATTGTTAGAAATAAGTTTATGCCAGTCTGACAGTATATGCAAACATCAACTTTTATTAACTGAAACAGAAATTCCACCATTTTATAGTCATTCAACATGTTTTGTGCCTGGCATTAAAATGTCACAGATTACTGACAAGGACCATCTGAGCTTGATCATTGTCGTAGCACACAGTGACACATTCTGTGATTTGCTCCAATGCTCATTTGCATATTGTAACCTTAAGTGATCACATTACAGAAAGTATGGTAATTGTGATCTGTATATGGTGCAGCCCTAGACTGTATTAACTATAGGGTTTCCTCATCTCATTGCACGTATACAATACAACATGTAAAGAGTTCTATATCATGCCCCAAAATATCTTCTATATGTTGATTTCATTGTGTTTGTATGCAGACGTCTTCAGCACGATGTCTGTCTGTGAGCGAGTCCTTTGTTTTCTGTGGCTGTGCTGATGGCACAGTGCGGGTGTTTAGCCCTCAGAACTTGCACTACATTACCACCCTGCACCGGCCCCACTGTCTGGGAGTGGATGTCTCACAGGGCGTGCAACCTGGGTAAGACCTTTGTCTCCGATTGGGTGGATCTAGAGCCCATAGTAGTTATTCCAAATGCTGGTCTAGGCTTGTCAGTTTCAGATATCAGTAGTAATGTATTACATATCTTCCCTGGTATTCATACAGCAGTCCTGAGTAAGCCATCAGATCAGATTCCTATTCCTGAAGTCTCACTTAGCCAGTTTCCCAGGTCCAGAAAGAATTACCAGTAGCGATTCACTATTAGTGCTGCTCTTTAATCCAAGTCTAGGCTTAATCCATGTCTGGGAAAATAGGCCCATAAGCATTCAAGAGGTGTCCTTAGCGGTTAGAAGTTGCTGAAATGGTAGGGGCAGCTGTTACCTGCTTTTATTTTTATTTTACTTCCAAACCATCTAATCTATCTGACTGCTTAGAAAAGTATACATATGATGAAAAAGCTGCTTCTATTTAAAAAAAAAAATGTATGCCTGGCCTACAATGCAGGATAATTAGGCTGATGTTCAGGCTAATTTCTTTCTCCCATCAATTGCAAATGATAGCTTCAACTGGTTTTAAACTATCGTCTTCCCAGATTATCCTGTAACGTGGCATGTTTTTTAACTTTTTTTGATTAATTCTACCCTTCCTAGTTTTCTATAGCGTTCATAACATTTCTAACATTTATGTTATGATTCTGATTCTGATAAGTTAACTTTGGCTGCCCTACAACTGAAACCATCTTTTGCAGACAACAATTAATGCATATTGCATATTAATAAGCTTGTGCAAAACTTATGAAGGTTTATAGTATTTGTTTTTGCTCTAGATACAACAGTGTACGTCTGAACATTTACTAGATAAAGAGGAGATGGTGGTGAATATTAGCTGTGTTATTATACAACAGTTAGTTCCAGCCATGCGAGCTGATTGTTTGCGAAGCGTTCTAACTGTACTGTTATTTAGCCATAACAGAACGTTATGCCATTAGTAAGCAACAACTTTGACAGCTGTAGGGGATGCTCAAGCCGTTTGAACGTTTTTACTCTTACTTTGCACACAAACAGAAAATGCTTACTTTTAAGATCACATTTGACCTACAGCTGATTTGGTCAGACTGTGAAGATGAGACTGCACTAAATTCTGAAACGGCAAGCTTTTCAATCTGCAGCTGTGACAGAAGAACGCCTAAACAATCTGGAAATTAACTGAATACCACAGTTGCTGTGATGATCTACAGTGCTCGCTTTCAGCTTGTGCCTGTGACCAAATCACAGCCGTGATGTTATTTCGCGATAAGAAACTGCTTCTCATCTTCTACTGCTAATATATATAACAAATTATATTTTTAACCAGGTTTCTCTGTATAACTCTTTCTTTCCAATTACTGTTGTATAGGCATCTGTTCACTGCACTGCCAGATGCTGAATATCCAGACACTCTGGCCCTCACTCATGACCCTATGACTGGCCACTTGACGTGTGTATTCAATGACCACAGTGTGTATGTGTGGGATGTGCGAGACATCAACAATGTAGGGAAGGTGTTCTCTGCCCTCTACCACAGCAACTGTGTCTGGAGTGTTGAGGTATGTTTCATATTCTTTATCATTTACACACACAGCATTATGCAGAGACCATTATTAATTTATTTAATTTCCAGCCAATAAGTACAAATCATTAATTTTTCAGAGGATATTTGGGAGATTATATAGAAGACAGATTTGAAAAATCCACTGGGGTTTCTGTCCTTCATTCCAATTTGAGAATACAACACTATGAGTTCTGAAAGGGCCGTTACTGATGAAAGGAAACTGAACAGTGGAAACTGGACTGGCCACCCCAGTGGCTAGACCTAAGCATCAATGAACGTTTTGAGTATTATTTCGATCATGAGAAGCAGAAAATGCAACCAATTTCTAAGGTGTTCATTGCGAGATTGTTGTATAGTTGCAGAGATGTTTTTCCTATGGTATGTTTTGAGAAAAACCCTTCCACATGTATACACACTTTCCAGACTTACCCAGAGTTGGAGGATTCAGCTGCAACTCTGCTACCTGGCTCTTTCTTCACCTGCTCGTCTGATAACACCATTCGCCTTTGGAACAGTGATTTTCAGCAGAGCCACAACCAAAACACTGACCTTCACCGCAATCTGTACAGTCAGGTAATGTTCGCTCAGTCCACATGGAGTCCTCAAATATTTGATACTAAATTTCGATCTGTTTGTTCAGTTTTTACTCTGTATCGGTTTTGTGGCATCTCTAGTAGCATCTTGTTATTAATGTGTGTTTGTGTGTGTATTAAAGGACTTGGTGAAGATCGTGTATGTGGATGAGGACACTCGGCACCTCAAGGCTCTGGCCGAGAGAGTAGACAGCAGCCTGGATGGCAAATTTGGAATCAGAGTGCTGGGAATCAGTCCAGATGGCCAGCACCTGGCTGCCGGGGATCGCAGTGGGAATCTGCGGTGAGACACACACACAAACACAAATATATACACATACACACAGGCCCGTTAATGTCAATTCCATGCCCTGTTTTCTCTGTTAACTAAACCTAGTGCTTGTTTGAAATATTGGTGGAGTTATGTATGATTGGCTGACTAACTGTTAACCAACAAATGTGATGTTTCAACCATGATGTTGATGTTAAAAAAAAAAGTTCATTTTGTTCATTAAAATGTTTAATCTGAATGGGCGAGTATATAATTTTTTCAGTTTTTCTATTGTATGCATTTGGGTGCAATAGACCATTGATTCTATTAAATAGACTGACCGTAAAATGAAGTGTGCAGTTAAAAATAGTGGTGTTCAGGTCCCCGTTCTCTGAGATAAAGTGTGATGCACAGCAATGTGCGAAAATCACAAATGGGTGTTTAAAATTGTAGAGAGGGACGTGGTGGACAGTGACTGCCTTTGAGAGCAACTGAGGAACATTGAGCCAAAATTCATCCCAGTCATGTTGGTTCTAACTTATTCTAGTAATGACTGCTAAAGGCAACTTTAGAAGTTTAGAATGTAGAACCCTCTGTAGCCCAATCTGTTTGCTTCATATACACCCTATTTAGGCCTATCACACTCATGGACTCTCTTGACATCTTCCATCCATCCATCCATCCATTATCTTCCGCTTCTCCGGGGTTCAGGTCGCGGGGGCAGCATCCTAAGCAATGAAGCCCAGACCTCCCTTTCCCCAGCCACTTCCACCAGCTCTCCAAGGGGGATTCCGAGGCGCTTCCAGGCCAGCTGGGCGATATAGTCGCGCCAGCGTGTCCTGGGTCTTCCCCGGGGTCTCCTCCCAGGTGGACTCGCCTGTGACACCTCCCGAGGGAGGCGTCCAGGAGGCATCCTAACCAGATGCCCGAACCACCTCAGCTGGCTCCTCTCGACGTGAAGAAGCAGCGGCTCTACTCCGAGTCCCTCCCGGATGACTGAACTTCTCACCCTATCTCTAAGGGAGAGTCCAGACAACCTTCGGCCGCTTGTATTCGCGATCTTATTCTTTCGGTCATTACCCAAAGCTCATGACCATAGGTGAGGGTGGGAACGTAGATCGACCGGTAAATCGAGAGCCTTGCCTTATGGCTCAGCTCTTTCTTTACCACAACAGACCGGTAAAGAGCCCGCATCACTGCTGACCCAGCACCAATCCGCCTGTCAATCTCCCGCTCCCTTGTACCATCACTCGTGAACAAGACCCTGAGATACTTGAACTCCTCCACTTGAGGCAAGAGCTTATCCCCGACCCAGAGAGGGCTCTCCACCCTTTTCCGCCTGAGAACCATGGTCTCGGATTTAGAGGTACTGATTCTCATCCCAGCCGCTTCACACTCGGCTGCAAACCGATCCAGCGAAAGCTGAAGTTCGCAGCCTGATGTCCCCAATAGGACCACATCATCTGCAAACAGCAGCGATGTGACCCTGAGGTCACCAAACCGGACACCCTCCATCCCTTGACTGCGCCTAGAAATTCTATCCATAAAAATTATGAATAGAATCGGTGACAAAGGGCAGCCCTGACGGAGTCCAACTCTCACTGGGAACGAGTCTGACTTTGTACAGGGCCTGAATGGCTCGTAGCAAAGAGCCATGTACCCCGTACTCCCGAAGCACCTCCCACAGAATACCCCGGGGAACACAGTCGAATGCCTTCTCCAGATCCACAAAGCACATGTGGACTGGTTGGGCAAACTCCCATGAACCCTCCAGAATCCTGGAGAGGGTGAAGAGTTGGTCCAGTGTTCCACGACCAGGGCGGAACCCGCACTGTTCCTCCTGGATCCGAGGTTCGACTATAAGCCGGACTCTCTTCTACAGTACCCCTGCATAGACCTTGCCAGGGAGGCTGAGGAGTGTGATTCCCCTGTAGTTGGAACACACCCTCCGGTCCCCTTTTTTAAAAAGAGGCACCACCACCCCAGTCTGCCAATCCAGTGGCACCGCCCCCGATGTCCACGCAATGTTGAAAAGGCGTGTCAGCCAAGACAGCCCCACAACATCCAGAGCCTTGAGGAACTCAGGGCGGATCTCATCCACCCCTGGAGCCTTACCTCCAAGGAGCTTCTTAACTACCTTAGCAACTTCGGCCTCAGTAATGGACAAGCCTATTCCCATGTCCCCAGACTCAGCCTCCTCACTGGAGAACGTGCCGGTGGGATTGAGATGGTCCTCAAAGAATTCCTTCCACCGCCCAATGACGTCTTCAGTCGAAGTCAGCAGCACACCATCTCCACTATATACAGTGCTAGTGGCACACTGCTTTCCCCTTCTGAGTCGCCTGACGGTTTGCCAGAATCTTTTCGGAGCCGACTTAAAGTCACTTTCCAAGGCCTCACCAAACTCCTCCCATACACGGGTTTTTGCCTTGGCGACGACTGAAGCCGCAGATCGCTTTGCCTGTCGATACCTGCCAGCTGCCTCTGGTGTCCTACAGGCCAACCATACCCGGTAGGACTCCTTCTTCAGCTTGACGGCATCTCTCACCTGGGGTGTCCACCACCGGGTTCGAGGATTACCGCCCCGACAGGCACCAACTACCTTATGGCCACAGCTACAGTCAGCCGCTTCAACAATGGAGGAACGGAACATGGCCCATTCTGAGTCTATGTCCCCCACCTCCCCCGATATCTGGTCAAAGTTCTGACGGAGGTGTGAGTTGAAGATCAATCTTACAGGTTCTTCTGCCAGACGTTCCCAGCAAACCCTCACTATACGTTTGGGCTTGCCTGGTCTGACTGGCATCTTCCCCCACCATCTGAACCAACTCACCACCAGGTGGTGATCAGTTGACAGCTCAGCTCCTCTCTTTACCCGAGTGTCCAAAACACATGACCGCAAGTCCGATGACACGACTACAAAGTCAATCAATGAACTGCGGCCTAGGGTGTCCTGGTGCCATGTGCACTTATGGACATCCTTGTGTTCAAACATGGTGTTCGTGATGGACAAACTGTGGTTTGCACAGAAGTCCAAAAACTGAACACCACTCGGGTTCAGATCAGAGAGGCCATTCCTCCCAATCACACCCCTCCAGGTCTCACTGTCATTGCCCACGTGAGCGTTAAAGTCCCCCAGTAGGACAATAGAGTCTCCAGGAGGAGCACTTTCAAGCACCCTTTCCAAGGACTCTAAGAAGGCTGGGTACTCTGAACTGCTGTTCGGTGCATAAGCACAGACAGCAGTCAGGACCCGTTCCCCAACCCGAAGGCGTAGGGAAGCTACCCTCTCGTCCACCGGAGAAAACCCCAACATACAGGCACCGAGTCGAGGGGCTATGAGAAAGCCCACACCTGCCCGTCGCCTCTCACCATGGGCAACTCCAGAAAAGAATAAAGTCCAGCCCCTCTCAAGGAGATTGGACCCAGAGCCCAAGCTGTGTGTTGAGGTGAGCCCGACTATATCTAGCCGGTATCTCTCAACCTCGCGCACCAACTCAGGCTCCTTCCCCGCCAGTGAGGTAACGTTCCAAGTTCCAAAATCCAGTTTCAGCAACCGAGGATCAGAACGCCAAGGCCCACGCCTTCGGACACTGCCCGATCCACAAAGCACCGAACCCCTACTACTGCCCCTCCCATTGGTGGTGGGTCGATGGGAGGGGGGACTCATGTAAGTCCTTCGGGCTGGGCCCGGCCGGGCACCATGAGTAAATGCCCGGCCACCAGACGCTCGCTGGCGAGCCCCTCCCCCAGGCCTGGCTCCAGGGTGGAGCCCCGGTAACCCTGTTCCGGGCAGGGTACACAAGTCCTGCTTTTGTGTCTTCATAGGGGTTATTATGGATCACCCTTTGTCTGACCTGTCACCTAGGACCAGTTTGCCATGGGAGACTCTACCAGGAGCTTTTGCTCCAGACAACATAGCTCCTAAGATCATTCAAGCACGCAAACCCCTCCACCACGATAAGGTGGTGATCCAAGGAGAGGTCTCTTTACATCTTGTCAAATTAAATTTTAGCTCTGATTTAGCTAAAGCATGTCTCATGAGTAAATGCAATTAACAATGTAATTGTTTATTTTGTTTACTGCTATTAAAATACAAGCCTAAAATAGCCATATTGGGTGAATAAATAGAAGTTATGAACTTTTAACTAATGTGTCTGCTTTTTTATTTACATGTGTCTGCCTTAACCAAACTGGGAAATACATCCAATTTACATGCTGTTTGTTGTGACAAAACCATATAAAATGTGAAAGCTAACAACTGTGTTAAATAATAACAAATGCAGTCAAATAATTTTAATCAGGCCCAACTCTGATGCCTGGCCCCACCTGTTTCAGTACTATTATGCATTAATACAGAATTCAGTTGATGTGTGCACTTGTGTGAATTTTACAACGATTTTAAGTGTAGCTCAACCAGTCAACTTTAAGATCTGTAAGTTTCTGTTTTGTAATGTATATTTCAGTGGATCACATCCTCAATTAGGCCTGCTGGTTAACAAGTAATTGCCAAAAATTTGATACATAGCCCTTTAGCTTTACAGACAGGTAAAGCTAAACACCATTTAAAAGCTTGACTGTCTCCACAGTTTAGAAGCATAATAACTAAAAGATGCCTCTCTATTTCCTGTATTTTACAGAAAGTATTTGCAGAAGGCCAGTATCTGCAGATCTAAGATCACATGCTTGAACATAAATAGAGACATTCTGTGATCTAAGTGGGTCCTAGGTCATCTAGAGCCTTGAAAACCCATAGCAGAACTTTAAAATTGATCCTTAAAGAAACTGCATTTCCTTTTATACGGGAGCCATGTGATCTCAGTTTTTGTTTTTTGTTTGGATCTGTGCTGCCACATTTTGTACGAGTTGTAGAGGCTGTATTGTTTTCTTAGTCCAGTAAGAAAAGCATTACAGTAATCAAGTCTGCTTGTAACAAATGCATGAAGTTTTTCTGCGTTAAAAAAAGCAATATTTCTCAAACGATAAAGAGCTACTTTAGTGATTGTGTACATGCAGGGTAAAACAGAGTTTCTCAGAGTTTAAGTACCAACAATCAGTATTTCTTTTTTTTTTTTTTTTTTTTTGTGATTTGTAGAAAATTTTGTGACATCCTGTGAGAAATATCTGACACACAGCAGGTCAGCCTGTCTACAGAGTTTTGATTACCAGAAGAAATAGAAATGTATATTTGCATGTCATCAGCATAGCTATGAAAATTAATGTTTTCTAATGACATCACCTAGAGCAGGTGTCAGCAACCCAAATGTTAAGAAAAGCCATTGTGTCAAGTTTCAACAAAAATCTAACCACCGTGGGAGCATGAACAATTCATGTCCATTTTATTGAAGTAAGGTTTCACCATCTTGGCTGTAAATATGTCTCAATATGTGCTGAAGTACTAGTATAGGCTAAAAAGTATAAATGAAAACATAGGCTTGATTTGCTTTGCTTTAAACTTTAGCATAGCTATAGCCACTTTTCTCCCATGTCCGGCAAGTTACTTTTCCACAAGAGTAGAATATTTTTCATGTAAATTGTCTCTTAACTTTTGACTTTTACGAGGCTTCTCATTCACCAGCTTCTTGTTTGAATTTTCGTGTTCCACCTTAAATGGTCCATTTATGACCAAATTATCGATGTTCATCTTAAATATTTCTCTTTGCCTTTTTGTTTGCTATGGTGACTCCAGAATTTAAGACCATTAAAACTGTTAGAAGGACCAGAGCTTGATTTAAACCATTCTAAAACTGTACCTGAAAGGCAGAGTTTGGTTGTAGCATTTAGATCAGAGACCAGGTCATCACATGAGGGAGAGAGAGCTGTATTCAGTGAACCACTGTAAAAATGTTTTAATCTTCTCAAAAGTTCCCGAGTCAATGGAACAGTCTTTAAAGTACTTTTCAAACACTTTCTTCCTTTTCTTTCTCTTTAGGATCTTTGGACTTTTTTTCATGGATGAGCTACTGAAGATTGAGGCGCATGACTCTGAGGTCTTGTGTCTGGCCTTTTCCCCTGCTGAGACTGGTAAGGCAGTATTACATTTAGTTTACAAAATACATTTATTTGTTGAACTAAATAGTTATAAATGGGGGGGCAAGGAGGTGAATGATTTTTTTTTTAAATATAACCTAAAGCATGTTATGTCTGTCATATTTAATGTGCTTAATGCTTATAATAAATATATAATAAAATATAAATTCTTGGGCCTTCATGTTACTTTTTACACACAAAATGTTTTATATGGTCATTTTCTTCCTCTCACCAGTTGTAGCCATTATTTATTTTTTAACCACAAGATATCTGCAGAATATCCAAACATTGCCATAATCTGAAATTCTGGATGAAGCAGGGAGTTGTGTTAAGGTTTTATTTCAAATAAAATCTCTCTGCTGCTCTCTGTGGAATGTTTTTCCCCCTCTACCAGGTTTGCAGTTGCTGGCCTCAGCTAGTCGTGATCGACTTATACACATTTTCAACATGGAGAACAACTACAGTCTTGTACAGACTGTTTATGACCATTCAGCGTCTGTCACTGCCATGAAGTTTACCGGTCAGTTAGAGAATATTATAAAATGTTAATACCTATTTCTCTATTTGAATTGGCATGTTTGCAATTTTTTTTTTGAGGATTGTGATTTGTTCACACTCAGTGTCTTTATTGTGATAGGTGTGGGTTCAAAGGTGTGCATGGTAAGCTGTGGTGCTGACAAGAGCATTTACTTCCGCTCTGCCGAAAAGGTCAGTCCACCAAACTTATTGTAGTGATCACATATTTCATTAAATGTCACCTTTCTGATGTGAACTTTTTAAAAACAAATTTCTGCCATGCTGTTGCTGGTTGTTACATAGAAAGCTTTGTATATGATTGCAGTCCTCTGAAGGCCTGGCCTTCTCAAGATCACATCACGTGGTGGAGAAAAGCACACTATATGACATGGACCTGGATGCCACAAGCACTCACACTGCCATTGCATGCCAGGACCGCAACATAAGGTAACGTCTAATAATTAGAGGGGTAAATCTCTGACCTCACAATAATTTGATTGATTCGTCAGAAAAACGATTTGGTGCATCACAAAATCTCAGATTTTTACTATGAATCAGTTTTTATTTATTGCTTTCCCTTTGTGCAAAAAGAATAGAAAAAAATCACAAGGCTACATTAACAGACCATCACCAGTTAGTTAACTACACACGTACAGATTTTTTGTTTTGCACAAATTTGTCCAGAAGATGGGTGCCAGTTTGTTGATTTTGCCAGTCTTTTGATTTGATGGACCCTCCCCTCCCCTCCACCATGGACCAGACAGTTTAGCATACTAAACTGGATGATGTATTCTGTGTGCTTGAAAATCGGTAGTATTACTATGCTTGCTAATAATCTGTTTATTTTCAATAGTTCTCCATCTGAACATTGGCAAATGGGTGCATTAAAAATTAAGTAATAGAAGCTATCTTGGATAGTAATCTTATGCAAGGCTCTGTTTCATTTGCATGTGGAATGTCTTAACTGAATTTGAATCACAATAATTCTGCAGAGGATATTAGTTTATTTGTCTAAACTTACATCATTGTCCAAGCTCACTGAATATACAAATATGAGTGGAATATACTTCATTTTAATAAATAAATAAAAAGATTTTGCTTTGGTTAATATCAGTGCATATTTCCTTCAGTGTTAATATGAAACTGTAATATTCCAAATCACTGTGGTTGAATTGTTAACTTTAGGATTATTGTATCGTGGTGTATCAGTATATTTATACATATCTAGTGTACGATAATAAGACCATAAGAGAGCTTTAAGAGGTTAAGCATGTTTATTTTGCCATTTCCTATTTGTTTTTGTATTTTTCAGGGTGTACAATGTGAAGAGTGGCAAGATGAAGAAGTGCTTTAAGGGTTCTGCAACTGATGATGGCACCCTGCTCAAGGTGTGCTTATGTTTATGGGAAGATGTTAAAGTGAAAGTGTAACGGCATATAATTAAGGCTTAGTTTATAATTACAGAATCAAAATCATATTAATCACTGCTACAACTTATTTATTGCTAATAAGTGTCACTTTTCTCCTCTGACAGGTTCAGCTGGATCCTTCTGGCATGTTCTTGGCCACCAGCTGCTCAGACAAAAGCATCTGTATTTTTGATTATGAGTCTGGAGAATGTGTGGCAACATTATTTGGGCACTCTGGTGACTTCCTTTTTTGTGCCTTACTCACCCTACATAACTTTTTTTATTTTAAGTTTTTTTTGTTTCTTTTTGCTTAGTTATCTATTTTTTCTTCTATAGAAATTGTGACTGGGATGAAGTTCAGTCCAGACTGCAGGCATCTCATCACTGTGTGTGGTGATAGGTAAACATTTCTCTTTTGCTTTGTCTCTAGTTAGCGCTCTCTCTCTCTCTCTCTCTCTCTCTCTCTCTCTCTCTCTCTCTCTCTCTCTCTCTCTCTCTCTCTCTCTCTCTCTCTCTCTCTCTCTCTCTCGAGGGGGCTATTTTGGGGTAAAAAGGTTTTTGGGAACTATTTTGCTTTGCGCCAGTTCTCCACCATGACTGTATTTTAGGCCAAAACTTTGTCTTAGAACTTTTAGACATAATGTTATCCTAGCACTTACCTTAAAAATGTTAATGAATCAAGTAGTGCATTCGTTACCATTTCATGTAATAATTCTCTGTGAGCTAGCTTTTAGAAGCATTAAACACTTCCTATCACCACCATATATATATGTATATATGTGTGTGTGTGTATGTATGTATGTATGTATGTATGTATATATATATATATATATATATATATATATATATATATATATATATATATATATATATATATGTGTGTGTGTGGACATTTTGGAAAAACTTGTAATTCTCCTTTAACACATTTTCATTTTGATTTTGTGCTCTTTGTAAAGGTACCATGATAAATGATAAGTAACGCTTTGTCTGTGTTTGTGTGTTAGCTGTGTGTTTGTTTGGCGACTGTGCTCTCAGATGACTAACTCCATGAGGAAAAGACTAGCAGAGAGGAGACGGAGAGCAGGACAGAGGAACTTGCAAAGAGGAGTCCCCTGCAAAGAGCAAACCATCAGGTACAACTAACACATACTCACCAGCTTTTCACTTCTGATTTAATCCACTGATGCAAATTTAAAAGCTAATTGTAATCTTTCCAAAGAATGACCAAAACCTAACCTTAAATTCAACCCAAAACCAAAATCTAATCCTAAATTTAATCTTATTGCTGTAGTTAATCTATTGCATTTTACCAGATAGGTTGCTAATGATTTGAGCAACTCTAGATAATCTCTCAAAACCTGCACAATCCTCTTTTTGACATTTGAACTTTGCGCTGTTTTTTTTTGTCACAAAAATCATTCCATCTAATCATAATTAACTATCCCAGACGAACCAATGTTTCGTATGTTCAAGAAGACCTCTGTGAAATTAATGTTAGTTACTTATGAGAGTGAGAGGGAAATTTGGATATCCAAATGGGATAATCCTGAAAACCTTGTTACTAAATTTTAGTTTGTGTTCATTTTTCAACATTTAACAACTATTCTTAACATGGCGTTTTCTTTTGCTGCACAAAATGCTGCACAATTTACATCACAAATCAGTGGCTTGTTGGAAATTCTTTCTAATCACTTAAATTCTTTACTCAACACTTTCTTTACTGAGCTATCAAGCTAACGTTGCTGAAGTTTTAGAGTTTGTAGAGACTTTCACCATATAGGAGTTTTGCATACCAAACTATTACAGGTCTAGTCTTTATATAGGTTACGACTGTGGATAACACCTTAGTTTACACAAGCTATCTAAAATACATGCTGTTATAATTATTGAATCATTTTAATGCCTCAAGCGCCAAGAACTGTAAGGAAACAAAAGATCCGTGGAACAGTTGTAGGCTCAATGTATTTTGTCTTGCACCATTTTAGGAGGGAGACTTATATTGCTGTACCTCGCAGTGGACTAGCGAAGACAGAAGAAATAGAAGCAGATAGCACAGTGGAGGAAATCCCCCACACTCCAGCCAGGACAGACACCACTATCGGTGAGTAAATGTAACAAAATTGTTTTTTTTACAGTCATATGATTGAAAAAGTGTACTGTGTATGTACTGTAAAGTATATGGAATTCATCATATTGTAGTCTGGTATTCAGTGTCCAAGGGTCATATGACCGCTGGTTATGTCCTCCTGAAATGACCGCATTGCATTTTGGGATGCAGTATACCAAGAAGATAGATCTGTAATATTTGAGCATTTCCTCATGCCTCATACTTTTAGCGCACTGTACAAATTCATGTGTGTAGGTATATATATTATATAAACTTAGCAAATACACATATTACATGCAGGTTGCCCTTTTCCAGTTACTTCTATTTTTGCATATTTGTCATGCTGTTCAAAAAAAGCCCATCAAGCTATTTTAATATTAGACAAATATAACTCAAGTCAACAAAACACTGTTTTTAAATGATGATTTCACTTACTGAAGAAAAAATGCTGTTCAACCTGGTCCAATGCAGAAAAAGTAATTGCCCCATTAGGCGCTACATCAACCAGTTAACCAAATTCAACTGACTATTGTGTTCAGTTTCACTAGCAACACCCAGGCATGATTAATGCTAAACCTCTTGAATCCAAACCTCACTTAAATAGAACCTGTCTGGCAATGTGAAGCAGGCTAGAAGGTCTCAAAAAGCAGCACAGGATGCTACGTTCTGAATAGATTCAAATACAGCAACAAAGTCACTGAAATCTTACCAGTCTGGAAAGGGTTACAAAGTAATTTCTAAGGCTCTGGAACTCCAGTGAACCACAGTGAGGCCCATTATCCACAAATGGAGAAAACTTGAAACTGTGCTGAACCTTCCCAGGAATGGCTGGCCTACCAAAATTTCACTAAGAACGTTTCAACAGCTCATCCAGGAAGTCAAGGCCTCACTTGCCCCAGTTAGCGTTAAGGTACACATTTCTACAATAAGAAGAGGACTGATGAGTGAAAGGTGGAACTTCTTGGAAGACATGGGTCCTGTTACATCACACAGAAAGCCAACACCCCACACGTTCCACCATAAGAACATCATACTAACAGTCAAACATAGTGGTAGTGTGATGGTCTGGGGTTGCTTTGTTTCTGCAGGACCTGGATGACTTATCATAATTCATGGAACCATGAATTCTGCTCTCTATCAAAAAATCCTGAAGGAGAATGTCTGCCCTGATGCTCAAAAGAAGCAAAGTTAAGGTACTCAGATGGCTCCTTCAAAGTTCTGACTTGAATCCCATTGAGATGCTGTGGCAAGACATTAAATGGGATAGTTCATTCTCGAAAATCCTCCGATGTACCCAAATTAAAACAATTCTGCAAAGAAGAGTCGGCTAAAATTCCTCCATAGTGATGTAAGGGATTCATCGTGAGTTATCACAAACGTTTGCAGTTGTTACCAAGGGTGGCACAACCAGTTATTAGGTTTAAAGGGACAATTACTTTTTTCACATGGGTGGTATAGGTTTTGAAAAAAAAATCTTCAGTATGTGGAATGATCATTTAAATGCAATACATTTACAAATATATATATATATATCAATATATCAATACAAATATATATATATATATTGTGTGTATGTATACAACCCCAATTCCAATGAAGTTGGGACGTTGTGTTAAACATAAATAAAAACGGAATACAATAATTTGCAAATCCTTTTCAACCTATATTCAATTGAATACACTACAAAGACAAGATATTTAATTATTTAATGTAATAAACTTTTGGTTTTTGCAAATATTCACTCATTTTGAATTTTATGCCAGCAACACGTTCCAAAGAAGTTTGGACTGGGGCAATAAAAGACTGGGAAAGTTGAGGAATGCTCAAAAACACCTGTTTGGAACATTCCACAGGTGAACAGGATTGGAAATTGGAAACAGGTGTGTAATGATTGGGTATAAAGGAAGCATGGGTATAAAGGATGGGGCAAGGTTCACCACTTTGTGAACAACTGCGTGAGCAAATAGTCCAACAGTTTAAGAACAACGTTTCTCAATGTGCAATTGTAAGGAATTTAGGGATTTCATCATCTACAGTCCATAATATCATCAAAAGATTCAGAGAATCTGGAGAAATCTCTGCAAGTAAGCAGCAAGACAGAAAAGCAACATTGAATGCCCGTGACCTTTGATCCCTCAGGCGGCACTGCATTTAAAAAAAAAAAAGACATTCTGCACATCTTACAACAGCGTGGCTTCATAGTAAAAGAGTACAGGTACTAGACTGGCCTGCCTGCAGTCCAGACCTGTCTCCCATTGAAAATGTGTGGTGCATTATGAAGCGCAAAATATGACAAAGGAGACCCCGGACTGTTGAACAACTGAAGTTGTACATCAAGCAAGAATGGGAAAGAATTTCACCTACAAAGCTTCAACAATTAGTGTCCTCAGTTCCCAAACGCTTATTGCGTGTTGTTAAAAGGAAACGTGATGTAACACAGTGGTAAACATGCCCCTGTCCCAACTTCTTTGGAACATGTTGCAGGCATCAAATTCAAAATGAGTATATAATTGCAAAAAAACAATAAAGTTTATCCATTTGAACATTAAATATCTTGTCTTTGTAGTGTATTCAACTTAATGTAGGTTGAAAAGAATTTGCAAATCATCATATTCTGTTTTTATTTATGTTTTACGCAACGCCCCAACTTAATTGGAATTGGGGTTGTGTGTGTGTGTGTGTGTGTGTGTACGTGTGTGTGTGTGTGTGTGTGTATGTATGTATGTATGTGTATTCAAATTAATTTGATGATCTGAAACATTGAAATATGACAAATTAGAACAAATGGAAGATATCGTGTGAGGGGCAAATACTTTTTCACACACTGTAGATGAACTCTCTGCCTGCTTAAGAATTGCCTCCAAAATCTTTGTCCTCTATATCCACACCGAGGTCCTGGGATCTTGTGATTATGGGTCAGTATTTCATGGCAGAAGAGTGAAAATGGTGTGGTAAAGTTTAGAAATAGCACCCTTTTATCTAAAGATCTATTTTTAGGATTTTGAGAAATTAATTCTGATCACATACTGCATACTATTTTTTATTTTTGGGCACGATCGTGTGTTCAGTGGTCTGGGATTTAGTTTGTCTTTACCCTTATCATCTATATCTTTATCTTACAATTTTTCAGTTTCTTTAATATGTCTCTTTCTTCATGAGTTGTATTAAATTTAATTTAAAACATACTTTGTTATTGTTATTTTTTTATTTAAGGACACTTCCATTTTAAACGTGTTACTTGAACAGAGTTAGGTCAACTTTGATTTAATCATGTATATGTTGGCTTGTTTTAGAGAGTCTGGATCTCATGATGCCACAGACCAATGGCCGATTGCCGATGTGGGCCCGCAGATTGGTATGTACTCTGAACTACGTAATTGGTACATACTGTGTACTGTGTGAACGATTGTGTGTTAAAAAAAAAAGAGAGAAAATAATAATAATAAATAAAAAAAATAATTAAAATAATTAAAAAATAATAATAAAGAAGGAACTGATCATGCTGAACGGTGTACAGTCAAAGACCCAGGTGAGACCTAGATTTGTTAACTTCTCTGTCCCTCTGTGAAACAAGTTTGGAGAGTATTTACTTATGTGTGTGTGTGTGTGTGTGTGTGTGTGTGTGTGTGTGTGTGTGTGTTAGTGTACTTTTTGTTTTGTATTTTTCTTTTCCATTTTTCCTAAGACCGCCTTAAACCACTTATGTGGCTTTATCTACCCAGTGATAATTAGTTAATTTTTTACTTGATCAATCCAGTCTGTCTTTGTTTTAGAATTAACCAGGCTGTTTTTATTATTCTGCCTTTAGGACTGATATATGTACATGTATGTAATCTATGATCTATTTGGTTACTCTGTATTCTGCTTCATTGAAAATGCAGTCCAGGCTGAAACACTCCGTGTGAATTTGTAGGTTGATATATGTAAAAGTTGTTGTTTTTGTGACATGACAACATTCATATAGGCCATTTTGTTTACATATGTGCACTGTATAGACTGCTGAATGAATACTTCAACAATGTTTGTGTACTACATAAAATTTTAAATTAGATTTTCCATGGTCCCTTTAAGCAGCCTCATACATATAGTAATAGACCTGTTGAGCATTAACCACTGTCAACTGTTTGTTTGTTTTCTGTATGTAGGGTGCTGGAGTTAGCAGCAGTGTGAATCCCACTGGTCCTAGTGTCACTCAGTGCCACCAGCCACAAGGACGCTGGGCTGTACGTGCTGACCCACTGGCTGTTCGTTCAGTGCTGGAGACCTGGAGTCTCCAACTGCCCCTCTCTCACACTCCCAGTAGAGCAGAAGAGGATGAGGAAGACTGTGAAGAAGAAAAGGATGGACATGAAGATGTGGACTTTCATCCTCAGAGCCTAGACAGTCTTCTAGATGAAGAGGAAGAGGGTGATGTAGAAGAGGAAGACGACACAGAGAGGGTTTGTAGAGTAGCATTAAGTTGCAATAGTGTACTGTGGCCATTTTAACAATTTTTTTATTTGAATATCTGTTTTAAGCTAATGTTATGTGTATCCCAATGAGAAATGAATTGAGATTGTTCTGAACAAAAAAGTTAATACAGGGGGGTTAAAATGTATTCATTACATTAGCATAATAGGCGTTCTGTGCTTGATGTGTATGTGATTTAACTATGTATCGGTCAACAGAATGAAAAATTTAAGTTATACAACATAAGCTGTACGAATGTGTCCTCTTCTTGTAAAATATTTTCACAAACAGCTCCAGTTTTAGTTAACGTGAGTCATTATTTTGTAGTCTGGTATGTGAGAACTTGTTTAAGTAATATCAGAGTATTCTAGCCCGGGCTCAGTCTTGGATGGACTCGGAAATTCTTCTTGAGACTAGCTATGTGCAAAGCCTCTATCTGAGGTAACTGGAAACTGATTTTTATTCTTCAAACAGAATAAAACCGTTCTTGCTCTTCATGCACTACATTTCAGTTGAGGATCTAATTGATCCTTTCTATGATGACTTAACTGGGTATTATTTGTTTGCTGATGTTCATTGGTTCCAAAATCCAAGCATCTCCCGAAAGCAGATCAGAATACTATTATTACTGTTTTCATTTAATCATAAAAATGGATGCATGTTGTTTGTTCTACAATCAGTTGACTAAGTGGTGGTTCTGAATATGTTTTAGAGAAGAAAGGATGGAGAAGTACCTCATTTTTCACAATGCAAAGTTGAACTAAGACTGAAAAAAACAAACAAGCAATGGTAATATTTTTAGGCTACATATTATCAAATGGTTTTACAGAATATTTGATAAAATATTATGAATTAATATACATCATGTATAATGAATATACCTTTTTATTTTTAGATTCTGTAAAAATTCTAATCTGGTCTTGGTTTTGACCACTCCTGGCCTCAGTCATGCTTCAGACTCTACTACAGAGTCTTGATCTTGACTCGAACTTGATGTGTCCAGGTCCATTTATCTGGGGCATAATGAATAAGTATGACCGGATGTTTCTGTTTGCTCTAGGGGTCTGAACAGTTTAGCAGGCTCAGCTCTTCAGAGAACAATGACTATATCCTCTACCCAGCCAACAGCACTGCCCTATCCACTGCTGGAGAAGGGTAAACTGCTTAAAACTTATTTATTTATTTTTTTTTAATTCTTAATTTTTACAGTGGTTTACAAAAGCTCATATTTGTGTGCTTGTCTTAGTGACTGATCAAACTGATCAGCCCTTAATATGCCCCCCAAAGGAATACCACCACATAGTTTTTAGAGTGTCCCTGTGCTTTTTCTTTACAGGGAGTTTGATGTGAAGGCCCTTTGTGAGGGTGTTGAAACTGATCCAGAAGAGGAGCTAAGTCCAGACAGTGCCTGTTCAGCTGAGAGTGACCAGGTGCACAGTGATCAGGCCCATGACCGTGAGTTTGCCAGCATTATAATTATTTTTAAGGATCAGTTAGTAATTATGTGGTTACTTTATTGATCTTTAGTATCCTAAACTACTGTAACACTACTTCAACTTTTATATATAGCCAGTAAATATACTCATTTGTATGAACATATCTTACATTTTAGAGGATACTGACTCACTCAGTCAGGCAAGCTCTGTGGGTAGTTCTGGAGTGGAGGAAGAGGAGGATGAAGAGCCTGCAACACTTCTACGCCAGCACTTTGACACTCTAGCTGTGGCCTCTAATGGTACAACATGCTGTCTGTCTCTTTGCTGTATTTTGTATTTAACTATTTAAAGTGATGTTACATTTTGATGTTATTTATAGTCAGCACTGATTTGTAAGCCAATTTTTATCATCATAGTTTTTCTGTAATCTCCTGCCCATGGATTTTGTAGGCTCTACAACAAGTTCATCTCTTGTGCTGGAGGGTCAGTGTCCAGCACAGTTTGGTGATTTCCCTGTTCAGAACACTTCTCATTCAAATCCTATGTTGATTGCCAGGTTCATGTTTGAGTAGGGGGAACTACCAGACTGTGCTGGAAACCAGCCCACAAAGTAATAGCCTACAAATAAAGATGAACTTGTGGTTTTGTACTTGAAGACATGTGATCTTGAATGAACATCTTCAGTCTGCAGGTGGAAAAACTATATACTATACCCATGCTTAACAGTAGGTCAGTAATATACCACGTGCAAGTAAAAACAAGAAGGACTTTTGTAACTACTTATTGTAACTGTTTCCATAGAGAAATTCAACACAGATCTTCGCATTCTACAGCCTACTAATGAGAGCAACTTCCTCAACCCTCGGCTCAGTCTGTCTACCCGTTTCCTCTCACGCTTCCAGAGCCGCGTTCGGTCAGTCTACATCACCACACATACACACACAAGTGCACTTAAAAAAAAAAAGTTTTTTTTTTTCTTCCACCAAACATATTTGAAGATGCACATAAAATTTTCATTTAAGCTGTTGATTGAAATCTTTAACAATGTAGGTTGGGGTGTCTGAAATGAAAATGCAGTCTGGTTCAATGTGTTTTCAAAGGCTTTCTGGCAAAGAGCACAGTAGGCAACAATATGTAATTGCAAAGAGAAGAGGTGCTGTTTTCCATTCACATTTGAATTTTGCCCTCTTTTTAGCTTGGTGTTCTCTTTGATGATGCAATTTAAATGCCTTATTACAGAGTGAAAATGCTATAAGATAAATGACATTAATTATTATTTTGACACAATTATTGCATCATCACATAAAGCGTAAATATGCAGTTCTGGAAATACATTTTAATTTATGTCAAGCTACTCATAAAACATCTAAATCTTTTATGTAAATAAAATGTCAGTACTAGTGCACCAAATGGTGAATTAAAATCTCAGTATTGAATTAGAATTTTCATTTTGAGCTCAACATTGCATTTATGGGTGGGAAATGTGAATGTAAACACACAACACTGCCATTTTACAAATTTAATTTTAATTTTTAAAACTGATATGCCTATATATGGGTAGCTTTTGCCACTGTTTATCTAGAAGTGCATGTGTCTACCATTAGGGGAAAAAAACAGCAGAAATTTGATGTACATAGATGTGCCAGGAGGGAAGTCTTTGCTGTCTAAAAAGAAACACTGGCGCTGGACTAAAGCTTGCTAATGAATATCTAGGAAAGGACCAGAACTACTGGAACCGTGTGCTATGGACAGAGATAGGGTTGTTGACCACAGTACCCATTACTACAGTCATTGTCCATTTTGTCAGCTCCACTTATCATATAGGTACACTTTGTTTTTCCACAATTACAGACTGTGGTCCAGCTGGTTCTCTGCATACTATGTTTTGCCCCC
Organism: Pygocentrus nattereri; assembly: GCF_015220715.1. Lineage (NCBI taxonomy): Eukaryota > Metazoa > Chordata > Actinopteri > Characiformes > Serrasalmidae > Pygocentrus > Pygocentrus nattereri. The sequence continues at coordinate 29,232,426 of NC_051227.1, read as the reverse complement.
TTTTACCCTGTCCTTCATTGGTTGGGACCTCACACAGAGCGGGCGTTATTGGGTGTGGATCATTCTCAGCTCTGCAGTGACTCTAACCTATTGGTCCTATGTCAGTATATATTGCTTTGGTATGAGTGGCTGACTTGTATGTATGTGACCACGTTGTATGTAATTTTGCTTTTTTAAGAAAGCTCAGGGGAAGTGGTTGGTTACTGGGTCTGGATTAATGCAATGCAGGATTGTGTAATAAAAGTTACTTTTGTCCTCTTACTCTTCCAGTGGTACAGGAGCAGGAAGTGGTTCTGTGTGTCGACCTGGAACTTGCCTGCCCAGTATCCAAGATGAGTCCAGCATTAGCTCTGCAAGTCTGGAGAAAACAGAGGTATTATGGACATATAGTGCCAAATGAAATGTGCATCAGACTTGTGGTTGAATTGCATTTGATGATCATAAGGCTTTCTTATGAATTAAGGGGTACAAATGCATCATTTCAGACTGTCAGCAAGGTTGCTACTTTACTTTTCCTGAACACATTTTCAAGAATACAAATTTTTCTTCTGCTCTCACTTCCGAGTTGTTGGGCAAAGTGTGAAAAACGTTAAATAAAAAACACCAAAAAGTGATATGAAAAGGTGCTGTGGTTGAGTGTGAAATGAACATGCTCATAAAGTCATCACCTGTATATGTCTGTCTGTCTCTGTGTGATTTTAAGGATGATTCCATACTTATCGCTCAGACTTGTGGTCCAAATACCACAAGAAGTGATCAGAAGAAAAGCCAAAGAGGCGGTAGGTTACATTTCTTGTGTTGTGCCATTTTTAAGGTAATCGCAATTAGATATTCCACAAGATGATTTTAACGGTTAATTGTAAACGACTTTAGCTTAAATTACAGAATGTTATTATTTTATTAGGCAGTATATAATTCCAAAATTATTGTGCACTTGACATAAGAACTTCTGAACTCATCCTTTAGCCACCAAGAAACGCTTCTCAGTCTCTGATCCAAAATCTCACCTCAGCCTCCGCTGCAAAAACATTCTTAGAGGTGTGTTTGAATGTGTGAAAAAAGAGCAAAGTATTTGAATATCCAACATTTCAAAATTATTCACACCACTGGGAATTGGGATGATTTCACATGGTCTTAATTGGTGGCACATCAGTTTTGTTCTACCTGGTTCGAAGGTTCTGTTCTATCCTTATATTTTTCATTTCATTTACCATTGGAAAAATGCACATCTGAAACCTCTAACAAATTTTTTTTTTTTTTTCCTCTTTTATTTCAATGCTTTTTCTTCCAGATATTACAGACAAAGCAGTGGTCTCACAAGCGACTGTCCAAAATTCTGCCAACAATCAAAGCATATTTGACACCAAACCTGCCAACCTCTCCTTTGATAAAGTGTCTTCTACGTTGGGTACCACAAAATCCTCCCACCAAAGTGACATGGCTCCTTTTGCTAGTTCCTACACCACCAAAAGTAGCTCCGTGGATGAGAAAGTGGAAGAGCCCAAGTGTGGGAATGCAGTGCTCCAGAACGCTTCATTGTCTAACCAGGACCTCAGTTTGAATCTGGAGAGTAAGGAGAACCTCCTACCTCAATGCACTCATTCCACAGAGCACCTTCTACCCATACCCGAAAAGCAAGCGCCTCCTCCAGCACCCCCTGCTCTGGGTAACCACAGTGCCCGGGCTGCACTTCACTTGGACCTGTCTGCTCCTCACGGTGCCAGCATGGTACCTGCTTCAATTAAAACTCTCAGGAGACAAATGCAGCATATTGACCCTCCGTGTAGACAGGCTTTGGTGAGTCCGACTGAGATGCGGTCACTTGGAAAGGATAGTCGAAAGAGGATCAGTAATATTGAAAAGAATCTGACACCGAAGTCTTCCACCAGACTCTCATCTGGGCGTGCATTGTCTGCGAAGTGCAGCCCTCTTGCAACGCCAAAGAAGAGCTTTGAAAATGCCCAACCTCTGGCTCAGTGCAACACAGTGGAATCAACTACATCAGAGGTCAAATCTGAGGGAGCAAAACCTGTAGACTCAGGTACTGTATACTTTTCATGGTGTCCTAACCTAATGCAGGGTTTTAGGTCCTAATTTGTCTGATTTAATTTTCACTTTACTAACATTGCCTGCTTTTGAGCAGTAATTTCAGGTGCACAGAGATCCGTTGATAAGGTTGTGCCCCGCTTTGAAATGTTTTTATATTTGGTATATCATCCCTGCAGATTTGGTGTTTTTAAAATAGTCTTAAGTGTTAGGTTTTACTTCAGGCATGACTACATTTACCTTTCATAACTTCTGTTCTACTTTTTTTAGATGAATGTATGACTTTGCAGATGTGTAAGGAGATTGTGAATGAGCTACAGCACACCATGCAGAAAGCAGCAAGCTTTTACAGTAAAGTAAGTTTAAAGTTCTTAAGCAGGTTTTTATTTATATGCCTGTAATTGGCCTTTTTTTATATATATGTGAAGCACCTCATGGAAATGGGTTCATAATAGCAGTTCTTTGGATCATTAACATCATTGGCCTATTTACACCTTGCATTAACATGTGTTTTTGGTGATCAGTGTTAATTTGCCGGGTGTTAACAACCCCAGGACACATTGTGAGGTGATTACCACCACATTTGGAGGTGATCAGAAACAGATCTTGACCACATTTTGCACATATGTGAATAGAATGTATTTTAGTTATCTGTATATAATTACATAAGCGAAATGAGTCTGTAAAGTGCTGACTAGTAGGTGAGATAATAAACAGTGAAACAAAAGATGGTGGATACATGAGGCTGAAGTAATCCCCAAACCAACAGCCTTCTTGCACTCTGGACCAATGAAAGCATCCAAGCCAAGCTTGTCTAACTTTCTAACGGGGGGGAAAAGTCAAATGGAAATGAAGTAGGTGTTGATGTGCTTTTTATGCAGGTAAAGTAAATTCAGATCTCTTATGGTTACAGAGTTTAGTGAAAAGTAAATGGAATTAATACAAGATGTAAACAGGATCTCCTGCTAAGCTCCTTATTTTGCAATAGTTGCTTCTGTCCCATCATTTCAGATTTTTAAGTAGACTGAAAATGTTTGTAAAACTATTTTAATGCAGATAGAAAATGTCAGATGCCCCATGCAGTAACTAAAAAAATAAATAAAGCTAAACAGATTGTCATATGTTCACAAATTATTCATGCAACTGAAAATGCATGAAAAAGCATTTTACCACCTGTTGTAGTAATACACTTATGAGTGTTTGGGTCTCTTAACAGCTGTTAAGTGTGTGAACTGAGTGAACATATGTGAACAATGTGTGGTAGGTCATTGTGGAATAACACATGATTAGTAGTTCTGTATTCAGGCTGAATGAGATGTAAATTATCATAATGCTGGTGTAAGGTGGTATGTGGAAATCGGCAGATTTCTGCTTCAATGTCAGTCATAGTGTCAACATCTTAAATTCAGAATTCACTAAATAGAATGCACATGAAATAACACCTCACAGACCAGGTCATCCAGCATATCATGCTGTTGAGTGAATGGCGCAAAGCATAGGCATTTGTGCGACAAAGGCAGTTTTAACTGCTTTTAATAATGTACCAACTAGTCTGTGTCTGATTTATGAAACTTTCGAATCAACATCCTGTAATGACATGTAAACAAGCAGAAATTTGAGTGCACATGAAGAATCAGCTTCAGCATTGAGCAGTGAGCCAGTAGCTGTGCTCAAAGGCCATGTGCTCAAATTATTAATAGTATTCCATTTTTTTTTATAGTATTATAAATGATACTCACAAACGTTTTTAGTTATAACTAATTATTTTAGTATAATTTAGTTATAACTAAACTTAATAAATCTGCCTTTTTTTCAGGTTGTTAAACTATTACAAAAAATTTACAGAGACTCACCAGACATGAGTTTGATCATGCAGATGACAGACAAAAACAAAACTGTCAGTGAAGTTTTTCTAGCAGATTTGACCGGGTGCAACGTTGATAAGTGAGGGCCAGTGTTTTTGTTCCCTGAATTGGTGGTGTATGTAGGGTATTACATCAGTCTTATTATGCGCCAAAATATATTTAAAATGTGTATTTATTTTAAATATTTATGTACATAGTGATTATGTACATTGTGATAAAAGAAGACACTTTACTTTTGTTTATTGAAAATCTTTGCCTATTTGTATATACAGAAGATTTCTGTTTTTATTAGCAATCAATAAATAGGTGACATGGCACCTTTGCATGAAACAACTGGTTGTACAGTAATTGGTTAAAATAAGGTGACCTCAGAAAAGCAAGACAGTTGGAAGATTCAGTTTTAGTATTAACAAGAAAAGCATTTTTGAAGCTTTGAGCCACAATATAAGCATATGTAGATTCTGTAAATATAAAAGTTGCTCAGCTTAATTAATAAATTAACAGTTTAATTGCTGTTAAGATGCTGTTAAGGCCCAACAAGATGGGCTGCCATTATTATAAAGCAGTTTGTGACTTCTGTAGATCAGCAGGAAACCCTACTAAACAGTTCATTTAAATGTAGGTCTATCACCCTGTTGTATGCCTAATTTTTTTCCATGATTCTCATACTGCTGATGGTTTGTTGTGTAGAAGAGCCAAATTTGGAAGCTTGCTTCATGGTATTAAACTGCTATGAAGAAAGTCACAGGATTACAGGAATGCACAAAGTTTCCATGCTGACTTCTGCGTCTTCCTACTTCTTCTGTTTTTTATGGTGGCTTGTTGATATTTTTGTGCTTTGGTCAAAACTTCAAACTTAGAATCAACATTTAGCATGATGTGATACTGTAAAAAGTGGCTCATCAGATCTACCTAAAATTACTTCATGTGGTAACAAGTAAATTGACTAGTTTTATTCAACCTGAATAAATACTTTGATTGGATGATTATTACAAATGATGTATTTCTTAAGTTGAATAAAACTAGTTCAGTTGCTTGTTACCACAGTATTTTTTAGGTAGATCTGATGAGCCACTTTTATATTGTGTGTGCAGAAAATGTTTTACTCATATTACAGTTCTTCCATTTATAAAATAGGCAGATACGTTGTCTACATTTCTTCTTTCTACCTTTCTTTGCGTGTAGCTTCAGGCCATCAGTGAGTTGTCAGAGCAGCATGTGCAGATGAAGAGCATCCTGCAGGAGGCTTTTGCTGGGATTCTGCAGGAGCTGGACCTTCTCTGCCCCCAGAACCCCTGCCTTACTGCCCATCAAACAACCCAGCAACCTCCTGAAGACTCACCTAGCCGGCAGCTGAGGGACGACCGGGCCATGGCCCTGCTGGAGAAGTACTCAGAGATGCTCCTGTTGCGCATGGCTGAAAAAAAGACAGACTGCAGTTGAGTTATTACAGACGAGTGGCATTGGGACACTTGAGGGAATGTTTTATCAGTCCAGATGACAACGTGCCTGATTCAAAAATCCTCATTTTTGAAACGCCTTGAACAAAAAGCAGTGTATTTGGTGCCTTTGTCTTGAGTTACAGCACCTGCTTGAATCGTCCTCAGTATTTTATTTCAAACAGCCTTAACGTTTCAGTTCTAAGCTCGTTTAACATTGGTAGCATTCTGCAAATTATTTATTAATGCACAGTGATTTATTACTATCAGTGGTGATCATTTTTGCCATTCATTACCTATAAGGTCTAAGATTTCTGCTTATTATAAATTCTTTTACACATTTCAAGGTATCTTTCCTCCAAAGAAAAAGCTGCCAATGAGAACTTTTAACATCTATCAGGGTAAAACACAGAAGGCTAGATTCATCAAGGTAAGTCATTCAGACCAGTACACTGTGGTTCCAAGCCAGTTTTTTTTCTTCAGATGACTATCTTTACTAACTCATTATTTAATTAAAGGCAGTATTAACAGTATTTGAGTTGAATGCTCATTGAGTGAAGTTGTCATTGCTCGTGTAGTTTTGTGGTTTTGGTTCTTGACCTTGTTTTAGTATCACTGCGTTGGCTTTAATAACACCAGTGTCACCCCGTCACAACCACCTGTTCTGATTCCTGTCGTCCCTGAAAACGACTGTTTGCACAAACCGTTGAATTTTTCACATTGTCTCTCAAATGCAAGTGTTGCAGAAGTATGTGACTCCTGCTCACACTTTGGCTTTGTCCACTGACTTTTATTTTGTGAAGTGCTTGTAAATACCTTTTTATACCTGTTTGTTTTTAAAATATTAAAGACTTTTCAAGACTTTGAGTACAGTTTTGCTTTTTTGTGGGAACTGGAATGATTTCCCTTAAGCAGTTTTGGCACATCATTGGCCAGCTTCCAGTCCTAGATTAAGCTTAAGTATTGGGTGGATAGGGTTTTTAATGGTGGTCTTTGATTAAATTGTTATTGCGAGGGTTAATCCATATGTCTGGAAATGTTTTTTTGACTTTGCATTTGTGGCCAGGTCAAATGCCAGGTCATAGTCATATTCAACGTCAACACTTTTAGGTAAAACTGCTGACCTTGCCAGAAGCCAGTCCCACACCGAAGTGAGCTTTTAAATCGTTAATCTGTAATTTTAAAATGGGTCAATGTACATCAGCAGTGGGTCTTTAGCTGAAACTGAATGACAGAAACTGTTCTGCCTGTTCTGCTGAGTCACAGCAGAAAACCAGGATGGAAAGTATTGTTTGGTGCCTCAGTGTGGAGTTAGTCACCCAAAAAAGAAACCTTGCCTACTTCCCCGTGTCTGTTTTTGTGTTCGACTCCAGTGTCTTCGTTCATTTTCCGCTTGTGTAAAAGCAGCCCGGTCTTTACGGGGCGGGTCGTCGGCGATGACGCATCCCAGTTTCCGGGCGCTGATTGGCTGTCCGCCCCCGGTGACGCGCTCGCTAACTTGTTGCTGCGAGTTTCTTCTCGTGTTGACCGCGGCTGTGTCCGCCGCCTCAAACTGACCGCTTAAAGGACTTACTAACGTCAGGGCTGACCATGAGCACATCCACCATCAGCGGTGCTGACGGAAAGAGGCGCTCCTGTGTGTGTTAATCATGGCCACGTCGGAGCCTGAGGAGCGACTCTGCAGGAAAAGTCCCGATGCCAAACTGACAGTAGAGAGCTGGAAACGCCATATCATACGGCAGCTGAAGTGTCGGGATAAAGCGCAGAAGACTCTCTTCCAAGATGTGATACGCTCATGTAGGCTATGCTAAATTTTACACTAACTTGCACTGCTGTTTAACACGTTGAAGCTGCTGTAGGGTGTTTCACAGCTGACTGGGAGGCTTGGCGTGTCCTCTATTGACCTCAACCATGTCAATTTTGTGCATTTCAAACATTAGTGGCGAAAACATAAACAAAACTGCTCCAGGTTTTCCAGCCTGCTCACTCGGCTCACGCTAATGTGCTTTGTTTTTCAACGTGCTCCTCAAATCAGAGAAATGATGTTAAATAAATAACGAAGTCAGCTTCTTATTTCAATTTCCCCGTTCCACCTTAAATGGTGTAGCAGTTACGTTCTGGCGTCAATTTTGTGCTCGAGGCGCCAGAATACCCGCCGCAGCATTTAAGGTGGAACGGGAAAATTCGAAAAAAAAAAAACAGCTGACTCCAGCCTCGTCAATAAATCCGAGGAAAACGTCAAAATATGTCTTGTTTACCTGCGAACCTGCCGTGTCTCTACTACTGTTACTGTAGTGTCTCAGGCGGGGAGCAGAGTGAGCACAACTGATTCAGAGCGGAGATTGACACTCAGGTGCGAACAGAAAAGCTCATCAACGTGTGGTTAACCTGTGAAGTCAGAATGTTGTGTGTTGCAGATGTGAACCTGCTGGAGAGATGCACTCAGAAAGCCTTCATCACCAAAGGGATTCTGTCAGCGACAAGGTAACTGATGGGCTACTCTTACAAAAGACGGTTCTTTAAGGATTCTATAGCAAAGAGGCTCTGTCAAGTTCTGTGTTGAGCCATTTTATGCTTAAATGGTTCTTTGCATGGTGAAGTTCTTTCGATTGATGGAAACTTGACATGGTAACAATAGAGGAACCCTGTTTGGTGCTGTGTAGAACCCTATACACAACGTCTCCAACAAAGTAGAACTTTTTACATCAACAGAGGTTCTACAGTACCCTGCATATGAACTGAAACTTGAACTGCAGAGATGATTTATTTATTCATTTAATAACTGTAAGAATTATTATTTGAAAACTAACGTGTTAAAAGGACCACTTTAGGACCAGATATGATTTGGGTGGTGAACTATTCTCAGCACAATATCCAAACTGTCCAGTGAGCCTACACGTGTCCTCTGAGTTATATGTGTAATGTTGATGATAAAAACAGTGGTAAAATAGTGGTATATCTGAAGAAAACAAGGGTTCTGTTTTGCCTTACAACATCCTGCTTGTACCTTTCTGCTACAGTTGTTGCAAGAATATGTTTTAAGCCAAATCCTTTCCATAAAGCTATTAAACAATGTCGGCCTGTAAGCAGCATTTTTGTAACCTTTTCATGGAATAACTTTCTGTGAGGCATCACACATTTCAGACGGTTCCTGTTAGCGCCATTGAGAGCAATTCTGACTTCTCTAGAATGGAACATTTCACACCAAACCACTCTGAACAACATTTGTTTGTTTATCTCGTCACCATTTAGTTTTTAATATTAAATGTCTGTTTTGCATACTTTTTGAAAAATGAGTGGAATTCACCTTTAACATCCACTTATTATACGCAGCTGAAGACTATAGTGTGGTACTCCAGCTGAGAAAAGCCACCCTGGCATGCTGTAGTGGTTAAAGTACAACAAAGTGAGTTACAAATGAGTGTTCACTGTACACAGAGAGAGCCTACAGGATAGATACAGTGAACGCTCTCACAGCCGTGCCACTATGTACACAGTTATTTCACACATCAGTGGAAGACACAGTAACCATCTGTGAAGCCGTAAATATGCACACCAGAACGGTTTAATCCCACTATTTATAGCGATTTTATAGTCGTATAACGTCCTTGAAACCAGGACTGTATGAAAATTCTGAGTGATTAGAAACTCAGCTTTTAAATAGGCGTAATGTATGGAGGACATTAACATTCATGACCGTCTTAACACACAGATGAATTATCATTTTCATTATTTTTGGACCCACAATATTAACTCTAACATCATATTAAAATATTCTAACTCTGTCTCCTTTTGTTTCTGTTCTTATTTCCATCATTGTTTTAAAAGTGTAGCTGCCCTTAAAAGAGAATTTCACAGATTTTTTTTTTTAATCCTGCGTACTTGTTAGGGTGTAAACAAAGTATGTGAGAATGGTTTAATGTGAAGTGCTGCATAGTAGAAAAAAAAATTCTTTAAACAGGTGGTGATAGGGTCAACAGTCTACCAGCATGTCTACAACACACATTTAGTCATTTTATTTATTATGCAAAACCACCAGAGCACCTACATATATTCTGAGTTTTTATATGTAATATTACAATGCCCTGCACATATCTCACCTCCATGAATAGGTTTAAAAGAACAAATCCTAAAAAGCTTTAGGCTTGTATTGTCAAAACGTCTGGTGAATTAGCTTTTGGAGACATCTGTTTCCTGTCACCACCACTGTGAACAATTCTTACTCAGTATATTTTACCAAAAGGAACATTTAACATCAGACCACTCTGAGTGACTTGTGCAGAAAAAAAAAAATCAGCTGTTTGAATGTTTCATGATGAGTATTCAAATGGGAAATGGAACTGCTCTAACTTTTGTAATGTAATATATAATGATAAACAGCAAAAACTGAAGGAAATAGACAACTAAGATTGTTTATATGTGTAATGGAAGTCTTCTTCTAGGCTTCATGACCGCCTCAGACTGTTTTATTATTTGATAATAATGCTAATTTTGAAGTCTTAGCTTCCCTTGTGTCCTTCATTGCCATTCACACACATCTACAGTGGTTAGATCCATCAGTGGGAAAGAATAGGATGACAATAATAATAATAAATAATAATAATAATGATAATAATAGACCATGTGAGTTGCCACTGCTGTGCTCAGAATGGTCCATTACCCAAATATGTGGTCAGCAGCAGTCCTGACCAGTGATGAACAGAGTGTATATGCATCTCAGCAGTTCCTGTCGGTATAGTCACCCCCCCCCCCCAAAAAAAAAAAGTTTACAACTATGCATTTTGGCTTGGCCGTATGTAGGGATGCACTTATGTGGCAGTACCGAATGCCAATATCCATTATTTTTCATGTTCATATCTGCTGTTACTGATACATAAACATTTACAAAACGTAAATAGCTTTTACCTGAATTAGCACTGCAGAAAAATATAACATTTATTTGTACAGAGGTACAAATGCAGTAAAATGATTAAAATGGAGATGCCCAGCATTACCTAAACATTCTGCTCTACAAAATACTGTGGGAAGTCTGGGACCACCTTCAAAATCAAGAGTGTTTTTCTCATTTAAACCTGGATGTGAACAACAAAGGTTTTGCATGATTATGACACATAAAAGGAAGAATATGTGTTCAAGATTCTGAATTGTTTCTAGGTCAGTATTCAAATTTTAACACAATAAGTTTATGGCTGCTCAAGTTCACACTGCCCTTAAAGCAAAAGAGAGATACCAAATACTAAGAAATTCTGAAATTATATAAACATTCAAAAATTCTACTTTTCACTCACAGACTGTTATGCTAATAATGTCATTTATAATAAAAAGAGTTTACATTAAATTAAAAAAAGCTAAATAGATGCATTTTTATTAGTTGTCTCAGATTTTTGGACTCACATATGTGAATGCTTACTGCCCAGTTTAATAGATTTAAATACAATTTTCTCACAACATCTTTGCACATCTATATATAAGGGTTTGTATTGACAGCATGCAGCTTCCCTCCAGCCATAGCATGCTCTAATCATGAAGATTTATCCAAATGTGTTTTCTTAAGTGTTATGACTAAATTGCTTTATAATCTATGCAGGCCTCTGCTGCTTCCCTCATCTGAGGATTCACTGTCATCCCTGAAGACAGCCACTGGTGAGGTAGGAGCAAGTACTAATTCCAAGCCAATATAGATAAGTCCTGCAATCTCAGATCTAAATAAACGTTTTTACTAATCTCATTGTTCTCTTAAAATGGTTTTGTTCAGTCACTCAAAACTATAACAGAAAAATGCAAAGATTAGGCATATTACTTTCTCTTTAATTAATTTAATTATTAGCCAGAGAGCTAAATTACGAGACATAACAGGTTCTTAGTTTTGCCAGTCAAGTGCAATCTGATCCTTAAGGTTATCCACACAGCAACAAGTGTGAGGAAATTGCGAGAGTCATCTGCTTGCTTACACACTAATCTGTTCTGTAAAAAATAAACAAACCCCAACATGTCTGAGCAAGTTGACACTGCTGTACTTCACTGGATGCTTTGCGGCATAATAAGTATGTCGTGTCTATTTTTATGTCTGTTTTGTAGCTTGCTTACCAAGTCGTGGAGCTACAGCAGGAGATAAAAATCAAGGAAGCTGTACTTGACAAGCAACATGCCAGGTAAGCCGCCTTGTCAGCTCGTGACATTCTTGTCCAAACACGTTTCTCGATTTTGAAGTGTCTATACATTTTATGTTGTTCCAAAGATATTTCAGGTATGTTTGTTTGAGCTTGTCAGTGTAAAAGTTCCAGTTTTCATAAAGAATGATTTAAGCTACAGGACATTTATGAAGTGTTGTTATCCATTGTCTGTGCATCAGTGTTGCTTTAGAGCATGTAGAACTGAACGTTCATAAAGAATGTGAGAAATTAGATTCTTATCAGCATACCTGTTATAAAGGTGGGGGAGATCTTTACTGTAACCTGACTTCAGCCGGCAACGCACTGGCTCAGGGTGTCCTTGTTTATTGCCTGGAATTGTCCAAGCAAAACCAGAACATCACAAAAGATTAATGTTTATACAAACATTGGTGTGTATGTTAAATGTTGGTGGTGTTTCATCAGGAAATGTTGGTCATGTTGTAATGACCTGAGTATAGTCCCCAAGATTTGTGGTGTATTGAAATGGTGTAAGAGTATGGAGCTGTGTTAAGTACTGACATGCAGCTTAATGACTACATCATACAGCTGGCAGTCAAAGAGAATTGATCATCTGCACGTCATACACTAATGTTTAGCAACTGTTTTTGAAGTGTTTCCTGTCTCTTCACTTAAAGAAGGAAAGCTGCAACAAAATCATGATATTCCAACAACACCATGGAACATGCCACAAAACTCATTAAGTGAAACCCAGCCTTCTTGTGCGGCTACACTGGAAGATGTATGGAGAACAGAAGTCTGACTACTATGGATTTGGACAGCAAGAATCTTTGGGAAACAGTTGCTTTAAATTATTTAAAATAAATACATAAATTAATAGATTTAGGTGTGAGCCAGGAGAATAGTTGCAGGTGGGTCTGGGAGGCCTTGAAATATCCTGCATTTCTGACTACTTCAAAGATAAAAGGCCAATGATGATGCTATAAAAGAATACAGGATAATACTTAATGCTTACAGTATTGGAGGAGCTCTGAGTTCTTGGGTTTTTCGCACCTTAACCTCTTAAATGGCCAGGGCCCACCAGCAGGCTCAAAGTTTTAATACATACTTCCATAACCTAGGAATTGCACTGAAATCCTTATGGTTACTGAATAATAGTAAGTAGTTAGTATGTAATAAGCCAACTTTGGAGGTCACTTTTATGTATTTAACCCCTTCAAATCTCAGGCTTATTACATTATAGGGCTTATAATTCAGTAACTACAAGGATTTCAATGTAGACTGGTTGAGCTGTTCCTGGGTTATAGAAGTGTATAATACAAGTGCTCCAAAATTGTTTTTAGGTCATCAACATTCCATATACTTTGGAAAATTCAGTTTTTGTTATGTCAGTGATCATTACAGAAATGCCTTTGAGTATTTCTTTTTTTCTGTGTTGTATCCCCAGTGGGTTATACATGGTACCTGAATTTCACTTAATGGATTTTTTGCCATATGGCACTGTTTTGTAGGAATTTTCATTATTTGTTGTGGTTTTCTTATTTTAAGTTAACAGACAGGATAAAGATGTGTGCGAATGAGCAATTCCTCCTGTACTGAGGATTTTATTAATATTATACAGAATTCTGCCTGAATGAACATGGAACGTCATATATTGTCTTGTAGATTATTTGCTGACATGCTAGGTTCATACAGTACTGTATGGAAGCCAGAGACTACCCTTCATTTGTTTCATTTCCAGTCAAAATGGCCATTAAGTTTAGAAAATAACTGAATATAATGTTTTTTTCAGCATTTGTTGACACTTTTTCCTGTGTTACAGCTTACATTGTTCCCAAGAGACTTGCTTTTAGTTTTCCAAAGAGATCTGCAGGAGTATTTCTCCAAACTTGCAAAGTTCACTCTTAGAACTTGGTTTCAATTTCTGCTCCTCAAAATCAAATCCCAAACACATTGAGGTCTTGGCTCTTGGGTGGACAGTCCATTGTCCTGATACAACCAGCAGCTTCTTCAAACTTGCTTCTTTTTGCGTCCGTTTTTCTCAGTAATGGCTTCTTAGCAGCTGCACATCCTGTCATACTCACAGTCTTGTCTTCTCACAGTGGATTGTACCTTATCTATTGATACTAAGATTGGGCAATTTGCTTTTACAAATCATTTCACTTATAATGCAAACCTGTGTATTATTTAACATACACCGTGTGTTCTAACTGCTAAGTGTACAGACCTGTGCTGTGTTCTTTTGGCCTTAAGGCTATATAACAAAAAAAACAGGCAACTCTATTAATTCACATCTAAAAATTCAGTTTGATTTTTTATCAAGTTCACAATATAAGAAACAAACAAACAAGAAACAAACATTAAATCTAAATCTAATTTACACATTTTACACATATTTGTTGGTAAACATGCTTTGAGGGTGTAATACTGATGATTTCACGGGCTGTATTTCACAATAGCAGTGTGCGCTGTTCTGGGTTATCAGGTTGAGTGAGACGCAGGATGATTTAAAGGAAGTGCAGTTAGAGCATGGCAGACTGCGGTCCTGTGTGGCGGAGGTGCAGGAGAGGAACCAGCTGCTGAAGAATAAATATGACTCCCTGCTCGAGTGCTGCCAGCACACAGAGGCAGCCTATCGCAAGGAGAAGCTTTATGGCTCTGAACTGTTGGAGGACATGATCCGCTGGAAACAGCAGGCCGCTGCTCGCATGAACTCGCGCAACGAGAGGAGAGTCAGGTGAGTGAAGATGGCAAAATAGTCCCGTTGCCCTTTGAGGCAAATTTTTGTTCACAAGTATTATGTTCATGCTCTTAGACAAGATTATGGATTAAACCAGAGTTAAACTCAGAAACTCAGCATACACCAAGATCATGTTATTGGCATACAGATCTTTGATCTTGACCCAATAGGCCTATTTTAATGCAGCATTGTATGTTGAGGCTCAATGAAAACGTAATTGCAGCTATCTCTTGTTTGAAGTTTTGGCCAAACCTCATCTCTGCTTTCTAGAAATGTTTTTCTCTGTTTCAGAGCCAGAGAGGCTGGTATTCATAGAGAGCTTGAAGTAGCTGCTAATAAGAAGGTGAACATTTATGAGTAAGTATTCATGCTGAACAGTAACTCATTCGTTCCTTTCTCAGAATCAAAGAACAGTTTTGAGACGTCAGAAAGTCATTGTTTCAGAAAATAATCGTTTTCCAGATAAACCTTAATTGGTCATGGACCTTGTGGCCACATGGAAAACAAATGTTCCTGTAATGTCTTTTAATGTTGTTAAACAGACTATGAGTTCAATATTATATTTACTTGTGAATAAGTGTAAAGTGTTTTGAGAGATGCATGTTCAAAAGTTCACAATGCCAGAAGGGAAATACTGTTAGTAGTTACATAACTTGCTTATTGACCTTCTACTCATAATGATCATCTCATAATGATCGTCTTCAAGGGGAATTCAGTAACATTTTGTTTGAATAGACCATTATAGATGCTTTATAGATACTTACGTTGCATTTAACTTACATCCATCTCAATATTTTTTTATTCACCTTAACATTGCATAACCCTAACCCTGGTCTTAACTCTAAAGTTAACTTTGGCCTCAACTCAAAACCTAAGCCTAGCTTTCACGCTGGCCCTAATCCTAACCCTAACAGAGTTGAGGATCATCTGACTTTCACCAGAGAGTTTGTTAAGAATTTGAACATCTTTAAATAATGCATAGGGGCCCATCCAATCTACAGGGGTCCATCTCAGTGGGACTGGGAATTCCACAGATTTTGTGAAATTTCTGCAGGATTGAATCGTTGAGCTATGAAAAGTCATTTTATTTATTCTTGGCTCTAATTGGCCTGACTGCATGTCTTTGGACTGTGGGAGGAAATTCACACAGACACAGGGAGAACATGCAAACTCCATACAGAAAGGACCCTAGTCGCCTGACTGGGCAATCCAAACCAGGCCTTTCTTGTTGTGAGGCGACAGCGCTGTCTTGTTTACTTATTAAAGACTTAATCATCCTGAAACTTAAAGAAATCAATCAATATCAGTGATATTCTCTTTTTTTCCTAGTAAATTTCATCCTTGTCTGGCCTTAAATAAAGGAGTTAACCCCAACATGTCCATCTCAGCAGACCCTGTGGTTTCTCTGCTTTGAATGAATGAAGTAAAAATAAAATCAGTGTCTGTTAAGGCAATGGTGACCACACAGCATGATTAACCTTTTTATTGTCTAGGTAGGACTTTGGCTTTCGTTTTATATATTGACATGCACCTTTCATATTTTGTAGTATTATTAAATGTGAGAGTGAAGCAGACAGGTTGACAGGTGGACAGACAGAACGTGAAGCATTGAGGTGAGCAGAAGGGAGCTTTCTGTCATGATGGACACTAAATGAAGTTTAGAGAATGTGAGGTGTGGCAGATGTGTCAGTCTGTCTCTGACACTGCAGCACTTTGTAGAAGAACAGCAAATGTCAGAAGAACAGCAAAAATTATGCTTAAAACTGACACAAGGTCATGTACAAAGTTTCCAACTGCCCATTTCAGTACTGGCTTTAACATGCACTCATCCACTCATTTTTAAGGGAGTGCAGTTGTTATGAGCATTTTAATGTTAGAAGTTCTGATGATGAATAAGAAAAGCTTGAGTCCTTCTACACTGAAACACTGCTGAAAGCACTGTGATATAGAATAGGGCTAAATAAGAAAATGAGCTTTTACACTTTTTTTCAATGGAAATATTATTCAGCTAAAGTCCAACACAAAAGTCCATCTGTGAGAGAATATGAAAATCCAATGGTTGTTTCTTAGGAGTCATTTTTGAGAGAGAGAAATTTGAGATTAAGAGGTGATGTCATTTAGAATATTTCTTTCCTCTGAGTATCTCTACTTGGGGAGGGATCACCGACAGCATCTTAAGGGTTGTTCCATTACTATATTAGCTCAAGTGAAGTTTGTTAGATGAGAGGCGAGGGATTGAGAGAACACTGTCGATTTCAGCAGCAGAACTTGCGCAGAAATCATTGAGGTTTGATGAATTTCCCTAGAGATGTTATGAGCGAGGAGACCAGTCACTGATTGAAATATGAGTGGGAAAGCTTGTAACACACAACATGGCATCTGTTTACAGGGAAAGTCCTGGCCTTCAGTAAAAGGAACCAATCAGTTTGCTGGTTACCAGTAGCCAGAGCAAGCTGAAAAACATGTTTTTGTGTGGTATTGGGCCAAATGCTATAAACACTACTAAGTTTATTTGTGAGATTAAACCAGAGATTTCAAATATGTTTCAGTGTTGAGTATTTACTTATAGTCTGGTCATGTATGACCTGGTGGAGTTGCAGATGACAGCCAAATGAACAAATTTTCCTATAAGCTGTTTCCCCTTTCAAACCCCCTAAAATGGGGGACAAAGCTGTTTATAAGCCATAACCAAATCTGTATGCATTACTAATACAACTTTATTACATAACTTTGCTAAATTGCTAGGAAGCTAAAGGCTAACATACCTGTTGATTTGCTCAGGAATTGGTTTGTTTTAATGACAAGCGATTTGCATGTTACAGTTCAAGCTGCTAAAGAAGCTTGAGATTCTGCCATGTTCTGATGCATTAAACTTTGACATGTTGCAAAAGGTTTGGTGTCTGATTTTAACAAATGACTGGTTCTGGTGGATAACTGACCATCATTCTATTTTTTGTATGCACAGAAATTCAAGAGATAGACAGTGTATGATGCACAGATACATATTGTGCACTTGTGTTTTTGACAGATGTTTGCTGAAATGCTTGTTGAAACTGTAAAATGCACTTCATCCTCAAACAGCAAATTGGAGAACAGAACATAGAATTGATAAGAATTCAGACTGCATAGCAGAATCCAGCATGTTTCATACTTAGCAACCAGTGTACTCAAATAAAATGTTTTTGTGGTTAATTAATTCATTAATTTAATGTATTTTTTGAAAAAGAGTACCTCAAAGTGCATCTTTACCATCATCGCCTTCATCACAGAGGAGTGAGAGTGGAGAGAGGCTGGAGAGAAGCCGTGGACGACTTTTCAGGTAATAATATCTATTATATTTTAGTAAAGTATCTAGAAAGTATTTATTAGGATTAATAAGTCTTAATATGTTATGACTTGCATATTAGAATCAAGAGATCCAGAGAATAGTAGACATCCTTGCATGTTATAGAAGTGTGAATTGAAATTATAAAAACGATACTTCTGGTTCTAAAATCTGATTGGCGGAGGCACACATCATCGCTATTTCTCCCCAAAAAACTATCTCTTAGTATTTAGTATTTTTCTTTCTTTTTTTTGGACAACAATGATATCCAACCATTAAAATAGTGTAAATACACAGCCGGGACCGAAGTTATTAAGAGCTGCATTGTTGCATGGCGACTATAGCATATTTTACTGACTACATTACTTTGTGCAATAATTGTAATCATTAATAGTAAAAATAATATTTAGTAAGCATTAGTATATTTTGTCATATTTTATTTTGTCATTATGAAACTTAGCAGACCTCTTAACTGTTAAATCACTGTAATGCTCAGCCCTTATCGATTTAGTTTGGAGTTCTGGAAGCTGTAGTGCTCATGGAAGGCACAGGAGTTTTGACTGAAGCGCTCAGATCTCATGAGTTAGACACATGGAACCAGGAGCAGGAAATAATTAGATTATACTAAACATGGCTTGATGTGCATTGAGTAAATGGTGGACAGACAGCATGTATGGTATGTGTCCAAAAGTATCCAGACGGTCCTAATGAGCTAATTCAGATACTGTAAGATTTGCCTGTTGCTGACATAGGCGTTCAAATACACATGCACAGTTTGTAATAGTAAAGTACTGACCAATAGAATTAGACACTCCACACATGAGCCTAAGGTCTCCATGCCTAAATACTCCCAGCCAAACTTCATAGTAATCTTCCATCATTTAGTGAGAAGCCTTCCCAGAACAGTACAGGCTGTTCCTATTAATACCTTTGATTTCAGAAGAAACTGGATGAGTAGATGTGGAGTAGATGTCTGCGAACCTTTGGACATATATAGTATATAGTACAGAGTGATTTGGGGACAGCGTTTAATATTCAGTTGAGGTGGAGCAGCTGAGGTGTGAACGTGACACCTGTGACAGTGAGGCACTGGAATGACTATGAGGAGGTGGTCTATCCTCCTTGCAGATTCTTTGAAGTACACAACTTACCCAGACCTTTTATTTACGGTCTTTTATGTCTCCCTGTGTCTCTTCTGTGTTTCTTCATCTTCTTTTTTTGCCATCTGCTTTGATCACTGTTGCTCACAGGTCTGCTTCAGCAACCTCGCCCCGAATTCTCAGCTCCATCAGAGATCTGTTTGAGTAAGTTAGCCTTTTTTCTCTATTATTGTGCAAGTGTGCACTTGTAGACTGTGCATATACTATGATCACAGGACTGCTGTGAATATGAACACCACCTTTAGAGAATAGATCAGTGAAAGAACCCAAATGCATTCAGTAAGGTTGAGGTCTGGACCTGGGGGTTGTCAGTCCATTGTTCTGAGAGCAGCAGCAGCTTCTTTGTTTGATTTGCCAATTTTCCTCGTTTTTCTCTATTTGTGTTTCTTAGAAACAGCTTCTTGACAGCTACACATCCTTTCAGACTCATAGTGTTCAGTTGTCTTCTCACAGGATGGACAGAAACATCTATGGATTTTTTCAGAAATAAAGCAGCTTGATTTTCTCCTTTCTCTCAAAAATGAAAGCTTTAATTGCTGTTTATCTGATGGTGAAAGTTTCGAGGGTCTCCCAGTTCCTGCACAGTTGTTAAGAGTACCATTTTCTCTTTAGGTTTTAGTAAATGTTTTAACTCCAGATTTGGAAGCTCTTGCTTTTTTCATTTATTTTACCTTTCCTTATGAAAATATGTTATCTTACATCTGATGTCGTCAGAAATATCTACTGAAAACGAGGTGAACAACTTCAGGAATATACTGAATGTGAATGGTTGTCAAGTGCTGTGTATATCTTATGTTAATTGAGAAAATTGATTAGTAGCTAGGTCAGTCTTGTCAGCTCATTCACTTTTCTTGTTACTGCTTTCAAACAAATCAGAATATTTTTAAGCAGTGAACTACATTTAGTAAACATAGTACGTCCTGTGTGCATATTTTTGCTGTTCTCAGGAAGAAAAGGCGAGGCAATTCCGTTTGTAGTTTGGAAGAGGACTTCTGCGCTCCTCTAGGAATCTGTCTAGCTGCTAGAGTTCCAGCCAGAGCCATTTACACACTGGTAAGCGTTTGACTCTTGGAATTTATAAGCAACATAATAACATTTCCCCTAACAAAGAATATTTCATATGCTGGAAACATGCATGATATCAAATCACTTCAGATCAGAAGATTGGAAAGTGGTGTGTAAATCAATTTGTTTGCAAGTTTTAGGAAATCTGTATATCATGAAATCACATATTTGATGACAATTCAATTTAGTTTAATTGTTTTAGCACCGTTCAGAATTATGTTTAACCACACACTAAATACACTGGCGGAACTGTTTTAACAGTAGAGGTTGATTTGGATTTTTTGGTTTGAAAATAGAATTTTGTGTTGGCCAAAACAAAAGAGCTCATACTTCATACCCATACTAATTGATTACGATTGATTCCGAAATCAGTACAGTTGACCACCTGGCCACCTTCATACAAGTGCATCCCTATGTCTCAATTTGTTTTCGCTCCCATATAACTGACTACATAATAGTTATTCAGATTGAGTTATGAGTACATAGAGTGACTGATAGATACATCAGTAGAGAAAAGCATGAAGCATAAAGAGACTGATAAATAGATGAGACTTGTCTTTTTGACTTTATGTGTAAACTAGTGAAAGGAAGCTGGTGGTCCATGGTTGGTGTGGCTCTGGAGGGATAAAGGCTTGTGTGTGTCTCTGCAGAACAGAGTCCCTCTGTGCGACACTGCAGCTCTGTCACAGCTCTCAGCACACAGGGCCGTTTTTTAGTTCCACTGCACACTCTAGGACTAGATTAGCCACCCTGAGCTGCGGGAGTCCTTAATTGCACAAATGTCAGAATTTGCATATTGTGTGTTATTTTCAGCATGTGCAAATGAGAGTTAGGCCTGCACGTTTCCTCTGTTTTCTCTCCTCTCAGTAAATTGATACTGGGTGTTTTGAGATCTGAATGAGTAAAGACTGTTTAAGTTAGTGAAAGTTGGATGCACATTTTGTGTATTTAGTCCTTCGTAAACAACCATTGTCCATTGCCATTAAGGTTTTACATTTAATTTATTTTTCTTTGATTTTGCATTTCTAAATGAAAGACACTTTTGGCAGTAATATTTTTCTACAGCTATGCTTATGGGAAAGCAGTTGAATCAGTGCTTTTGTGTACAAACACGGTGAAAGCTGGCAATTTGAAAGCAAGTGAAAAGCATGGCTAGATCAGCATTTGAGCCAAACTAACTGAACAAAATTGTAATGTAAAAGAACCAGACAAGACCTGTCATTTTGCTTGCTTATAGGGCACTAAGCAGACATGAGCAAAACAGCTTACACCCAGGAAATGCCACCTTTCCTCAGACCATAATTTTCTATCATGGAAAGCAGTGTTTCACTCCCAAATGTATTATTCCCTATTCTTCTAATTTTTGTACTAAAGCAAATATACATATAATGTACGTATAGCAAATATACTAAAGAAAAAAAAATTGTGGAGCATTAAAAATAGGAAAAAAGTCCTCTTAGAAATTGTGGCGCAAGACTTCAATTTTCTGGACTAATCAGTTGGTCATGAAAACATTGTCTACACCTCATATCATTTGATTTTGGAAGTACAGTTTGAATCTGTATGAACACTAACCAGTGCTTTATTCTAAATGCTGCTGTGACTGATTTGAAAGAGTCTTTCTCTGTTGGTGCAGGACGCACATGAACTGGGAATCAATGCGGCCAGATTCAGCCCAAGATCAAACCTGCTGGCTACTGGAGGCACAGACAGAGTCATTAAACTGTGGGACATCAAAGCAGGTACAACACACTGCAACACTAAATTAGAAGCAGCTTTTCCATCTTACACTACAGCTTTAATGATCGCAAGAGAAACTACAAAATTCTCCCATTAGCAGCATCTACTAGCTGTTCAGACACACTGCTGTAGGTGTCATGTTGTTCTGGGCAGTATGCTGTGTGTGCTAGTAATTTTGGGATTTCTGTCACAGAGCAATATCGATTTCAGGGATGAACAAAGAAAAAAAAAATCCAGATTTGAGTGGATGTAGAAATATTACTGGTGTAATATTACTTGAGTAAAAGTAGAAGTAATCCCAATTATGTTTGCCAAGTAGCACCATTTTTCCATGTTTTTTATTTTTTAAATGGGTCAAACTGGCATTTCAAATTTGTACATGATCCCTGGCCTATTTCAAAATCAGAACATAAAATCAAATGAGCGCTACATTCAAGGTGTGACAGAAGCATTCAAGCACAAGTGTTAATGTTTTTGGCATCATTAAACTGCAACAGAGCCTGAGTAAAAATAATGAATTGGCTGATTGCCAATTGCATGTTTGGAAAAAAAATACACTGTGCATCTTTGATTAAAAGTAAAAGTACTATGAGCTATTACAGTAATTGCCATGTTATTTTGATGACATAAAAATGAAATGATCGTAGACCGTGTTAAGTCTTCATGTCTGCAGTCACACAAGCCTCCTTTCTAGAAATTGCTCTTCAAAATAAATGCCATAATGACTAATTAAGGTTTATAAGATGTTCTTTTAGCATATCCTTTCAGTGATTACATCAATGCTTTAATGACCTTTACTATTGCAAACATACTTATAAAGGAACTTATAAAGGAACCTTTTTGGTGCTATGTAGAACCATTCTTTGTGATGTGTTATCATATTTTCACTTACAAAATCAATAAAGCATGTAATTTGACCTGAAGTGTTCAAACTTTTGCATACACCTGTAGCTTAAGTATGTTTAAATGAAAAGAGAAGTAAGCAAAAATGTGTTATCATCTTGTTGATAATAATGTACACAGTTACTTTAAATCAGTAGATCATAAAAAGAACACAGTCACATGTTTAATGCAGTAAAAGTGTATTTTTAGAATTTAAGAAAATAAGAAATAGATGTGTATTGTATAGCTTTCAGAAAATGATTTGTGCAGCTGCAGCGTGGCGTGCTGTGCATGTGTCAGTCTCGAGACCACTCTAAAAAAGTTCGGTTGTAAAGAGAACGTGTTGCAATTTCTGTTCTTCTAGGTGTGCTGCACAACAGAGGGACACTAGAGGGGAGTAATGAGGGCATCACCAGCATTGAGTTTGACTCTACGGTATGAAAACACCATTTCTCCTTAGGAGGTCTTTGTGAGGAGCTCCCTTTGATTTCATTTAAATACAAGTATAGATTGTTTAAATGATTGGAACCCTGTTTATTTTTTGCTGAGATTCAGTTCTCCTGACTAATATCTGCAGGGGATGTGAATGCTCCTGGCTTAGTTAACTGTGCTGCAGTGCTGTGTGAGTGGGTGTCTTTGTGCTTTTAAGCCTGCCTGTATGTCTATTCATATATCTTCATATTATGTCCTACCTTCATCAGGGCACCCGAATATTAGCTGCGTCATACGACAAGTCAGCTCTGTTTTGGAGGCTGGATGACTGTGTTCCCAAGGTAACAGCGCCTCCCCTTCACCCCCCACCCCCCACCCGGTCTCGCCTGAGTGGTCCTCATATCTGCTGCAGTGTACTGTCTCCCCGAATCACTGTCTGCAGGGCTTCATCCACACAGAGCTGTTCCTGCTTAATTTCAGATGTGTAGTTTGAATTGATATGGCACTGACAGGAGAGAAAATGATCTCTTTTATATACTCAGTCTTGTCTTTTGATATTTTAGACTTGCTGAGCCTAGAGCTTTTTTTTTTTCGCAATGTGTCCAATTCAAATCAGATTTATATGTGCATACAGTTATTGGTGCTGCTCACATTTCTTTTGTTGATGGGTAAATGCTCTGTTAGCATAGATGCAATATGATTTGTGCATATATATATATATATATATATATATATATATATATATATATATATATATATTAATATAAAATATAGATGAGCACTGTTTTTGAAATGCACATACACTACTGTGCAAAAGTCTTTTTTTTTGTCTCACAAAATCTTCTAATGGGACCCAATGTTAAGCACGTCCTGCTACAAGTGCGCAAAACAAACGTAGCCTTGAGAACAATAGGAGGAAGTAAAAAAGACCTGCTGAGCCATCATTTCATCTCTTTTATGTGTTTGCATGGATTTTTCTTTTGAGGAATCCAGCAAGCCTTTAAAATGCTGTCCTTTCCAAATTGTAGAATTGTCCAGTGGTGCAGTTTTCCACTAGAGATCTTTGCACATTAAAGGTTATATTTGTGAGTAACAGAGCTGCTGTCAAAAACAGATATTGAAAGCAGTGCTGAAAGCAAAAAATATATTGAAAGATTAATAAACAAGGTCATATCTTTTATGTACCTGTACATATAAAATAGATCAGATATACTGCTTTTCACACAGGTCTCAAGACACCTGAGAAAATGTATGCTGTGTTTATATAGTGGTGTCGAATAGAGCGTTCCGTGCTTCATAGCAGCGGCTTGCAGTTCTATAAACGCTGCTGTTGTGATTGTATTACTGCATTTTCCACTGCTGCTTCATTCAAAAACATGGAACATCCAGTTTGCTGTTGTACGTCTACTGTCATGTAAATGCAGTATTAGACTTGTATTTTATATTGTATATTTATTGTATTATTGTATTGTATTTGTATTGTATATTGTATTTTGGCTCTGGTTGTACAAGTAGGAGGGCTATAGTGAAGAGTTATCATTCAAGAGGAATATCCTAGATGCGTTTGTGTATTTGAGGTAGAGAGAGACACTGAGGAGACAGCTTGTAAATATGAGCTCTGGTTAATTTCACCTCTGTGCTCTGTTATTGTAGTTTACGCTGACAGGCCATTCTCGCAAAGTGACCGCAGCCAGGTTTAAGTGCAACTACAGGCAGGTGGTGACAGGGAGCGCTGATAGAACAGTGAAGATCTGGGACCTGCACCGTGCTGCCTGTAAGTCTCTTACACATACCTCTACATAATGTCAGTCTAGTTGTCAAATTGACAGGTGTATTTTAATGCAACACATACAGTGTACTTATGGATTTATCACACTTAGAGCAAGGGTGGTTATTGTACTCATTAATTTACAATGGGATGTATCTGAAAGGCTAATTATAAATTCAGTACAAATACAAACCTTAAGTTGAAACAGTATTTGAAATGCTAATTAAGAAACAGAAAGCAGTCTTTGACCTGTGTTCAGTTGAAAACACTTAATTAGATCCTTTTTTTTTTTTTTGATGTCCACTTCCAAAAAGTTGTGAAAGGTAAATGTTTACAACTGTGTTATATCACCTTTCCTTTTAACACTTTTAACACAAAAATGTTTGGGGATTGAAGACACCAATTGAGCCAGTTTTGAAAACCAGTTTATTTTGTCATTCTTCTGTTGTACACGTCTTCAGTTGTGCGACTGTACTAGACTTTAGTGCATATTATGCACTTCATAGTGCACCACATTTTTTCAATTGGATACAGATCTGGAGTGCATGCAGACCAATCTAAGCATGGGGTGTCCTTGAAAAAGTCTGTAAAGCAGCACATATTGCTTAAAAATGTGTAAATATCTCTCAGCGATAGCTACCTTCACAGAAAACGCAAGTTACCCATGGACTCTTATTAATACACCCCCATACCATGACAGACACCCTTTCTGGGTGTGTGAAGTTAATGCATCTAACACAGAATGTGGTACGTTTACGTTCCATATCTAAAGACACTGAAGATGTAACCTTGAGACAACATTCCTAGTGTTAACCATGTCCCAACTTTTTTGTAACTTAATTGTGTTATAGATATAAATGTCATAAGGAGCTTATAAAAAATACCTTATCTTTGTACTGTTTTTAAATACAGGACAAAGTGGGTTTACAAATCAATTACAAATGCTTTACAAAGCAATTACAAATGCTTGATGTATTTTACATACTGTCACAACCTTTTTGGAATTGAGGTTTGTAGATTCCGGCTCCAAATTGAAAGTAATGTTGTGATAACATTACTCGACTAAGCATTTCATTGTGTGGCTGAGATTTACACAGGGAAATGTACATGTTTGCTTATTAACAGTGGGCAAACATGATTGTTTATATGTTGCAAACAAGTGAATGGTGTTATGAAGCTACGTGTGTCACACAACAAACATGTTTTGGCCAACTGATAGTGCTTGGAGTCGGGGGATAGACTGTATATTTCACTTTCTTAGTGAATCTTTTTTTAACTAGCTTGAAACTGATTTTTTAATTCTCTGCCCAAAGTGTATGTGATGCAGGTTTTTGAAAGCTTCATTAGCTTTTCCTTCACAGGCAGCTCTCAAAGCTTTCTGCTTTATGCAGACTGACACCAAAGCTAACTACGTCAGGACTTGAAATAGTCCTGTCAGCATTCCACTAGGTGTAGTTTTGCCTGAAAGATATATATTATACTATTCAGTAGGTTTATAAAACAAGGTGTAGCACTGCATGTGCTCAAGGAGGATGCTGGAGGCAGGGTTTATGGTGGCAGCAGCCATTACTTTTAATTTCTCACACAATAAACGAAGTACACACAACCTACATCATGCTGGCCACTTTTCAGTGGCTTCTACTGAGTCCTTTCTCACAGGAGCTTTTCAGCTCTTTGTCTTCTTGTTGCTGCTGCTTGTCCCCCTCTCACTCTGTTCCCGCTCAGCTCTTTTTAAAGGCGCTCAGGCTGCCCACCAGATGAGAATCAACTGGCTCTCATTAAGGGCAGTGTGAGCACCGGAGCCGAGAGGGAACGAGAGCTCGCTGCTACGCCTCCTCGTTATCACCCCCAGCTGGCAGCTCAGCCGCCTGGGTCAAACATAGTGGCCTCGTTGTGTAACAGGGGGCGGGGCCCAGGCGGTGGAGCTTGGGACTCACTCCTTGCTCTGGTGCCTCTCGTAGCTGGCACCAGCGTCACTCCCGCACATTGGGGGAGCTTGGGCTTTGCACTCTGCCCCCTCCACACTAGTGGCTCTCTCCCTGGCGTCCTCGCTGAGGTGCGTCGCCACTGAGTGTTTGGGCCCCGCCTTTATCCCGCCTCTCTTGGCTATCATCATCGGGGCCCAGGGGGCGGGCGCAAGCCACACAAGCTAATTGGGTAATTAAGCATTTAAATCAAGCTTATAAGTACAGTTAGACAGTGTAATCAGCTATTTTCTATCAAGTGGATGTAAATGTGCTCACCTGTACTTGTTGCTCATATTGTCTTTCTCTGTCTTTCAGGCATACAAACCATTGAGGTGTTGTCGTACTGCAGTGATGTGGTGTGCTCTGAGTATTACATCATTAGCGGCCATTATGACAGAAAAATACGTTTCTGGGACAGCAGGTAGGGAGACACCACGCAAATAATGAAAGTAATTTGTTACCACTTATACAGATGTTTCAAGAGGTAGAGCAGGCTAAAATAATCACTGTGTGCTTAGTAAAGCATTCAGCTCCAGAGGGACTCTAGCTGTAGCTGTTTCATGTAAGTAAATGTAGGTGGTGAAGTGAACATTGTCTAAACAGAGTTTATTTAAAACAAAATGTTAATTCCATTAAATGTCAATGATATTTTTAATTTAATACCTTTTATTACATGCCATGCCACCATTTACACGGGGTCGAGAATAATACTAAAGTATTCGACTTAAGTATTATTTTTAAAGAATTGTATTTTAAGTACGTATTATTGAAACTGAATACTTGTATGATTATATTACTGGCTACTTTTAGTATGATCTTCGAAGTACTTTTTAAAAGTCACAGTCTAAGAGGTTTTGCTCTTTTTTTCTACTGGCAGTCCGTTGAGTTAGCGCACATTTTAATTAGTTTTTATATTAAACATCTGCCGAATTATTCCACATTTACTTGAGCTACAAATTTTTAATAGTGTTTTCACTTAAGTGCACGTTTTCTGCTTTGTACTTTTTCCTAGAGGTGGGTGATTTGGAAAAAGTCTAATATTGCAATACTTCAATAAATGTTCACAACTCACGACTTGTCACTATTTTTATTTTTTTCAAACAGCAGTTGGAACAGAGAAAGAAAGAGTCAGTAGTGCTACATTTAAAAAATACTGTCAACAACTGTGAAAACACTAATTCGTATTTAATATTTTGCTTTTTAATGCAGTGTTGCATTAAAAAGTTAAACAGGACAAATTATGCTCTCTTTATAATGAAGCATGCAGTTAGTGTTCTACAATTATTGTTCATATGCACAGCGTGTTCAGAAAGCATATGGTATTATGACATAATTTATCACAATAACTATATATATTGTCTGATTGCCCAGCCCTCGTTTTTGTCCCCTGCATATTTTCAAGTTACTGTTTTTTGTCTTCCCATGTTTGTACCAAGTTGTTGTCTGAGTGTTAATTGTGAATGTGTGGTTTGGTGGGAGAGAGCTCTAATGGATCTGGGAAGAGCTGCTGTTCCGCTGGCCTCTTCAGCATTTTCATAATCTCATTTAATGGAACTGAAATTCAGCCTTAGAAGAATTTCACATGCTGTGAGCCTATGACTGATTCCGTGCAGTGTGTCTTTGAAGAGATGAGAAGTGAAATGTTGGTGTCAGAAAGTATGCAGAGCAGGAAGTGTTTACAGTCCACTCTGATGTGGGAATCTAATGCAGACTTGAGGCGAAAGAGAAACACAGTCCAGAAAATCAACAACGCTGAATAATGTGTCGTTGCACTGTGGCTGAGTTTGTGAGAGAGAAAGCAAACGAGAGAAATATTTGAGGGAGAAAATGCGTTGAATTCAAGACGGTCAATATTGATTGATTAGAAATTTGTAAATTAGTCAGATGACTAAATAATATTCATTAAATAATCTAAAAAATGGATTTACCTGAACTATATGAAATTTCAAACATCCAAAAAATGTATTAGAAAAAGAAAAACAAGGAAGTTTAAAATCAACCTCAGATTAAAACGGACATTGTTACCTTGTTTTTTGATGTCCCTGGTCATATTCAGAAGCATTTATCATATCAGGATAATTTCAAATACACAATTCTCTTGTACATTTTTGTAGTAATGTCCCATCAGAGTGTAATGATTTTCACCCATAAATGTATTCAAAATTTTGATCACATCAGTAGGTGAAGAAAAAAAAAGCTGATATGATGTGTCATCCTCCCTCCCACCATATTAGGCCTATCACTTGGCAAAAATGCTCATCTAGCTCAGAGACTCTCTCTAACATGTATGCAACTGTATACAAAAGTTTGGCACCCCTGTTCGAATTGCATAGCATTGCAGATAAAATGTAATTTGACCAGGCGTGACCAGCTTTTGTATAGTATTAAGCGACCATTATTAGTTCCACAATGGGGAAATTTCACCTCTGCAATCTAACCCATCTGTGCAGTGAAACACCACATACACACTAGTGAACACACACACTAGGGGGCAGTGAGCACACTTGCCCGGAGCAGTGGGCATCCCTATCTGCAGCGCCAGGGTCAGGTGCCTTGTTCAAGGGCATTTCAGTCACGTACCGTCGGCTCAGGGGATCGAACCGGCGATCTTCTGGTCATATAGCTGATTCCCTAACCTCCGGTCCACAACTGTCCCCATATGACTGTGTAGTACTGTGCAATAGTCTTAACATTGTTTAAAAACATTTTTTGTGGTGTGTGCTTATAAAAACATCACATTTCCTAAGAACTAATGCAAAAAAGAAACGCACACACACACACAAAATTTTGTTGTTTTCAAAAAATTAGTTGAGATGTTGGGAGCAAGTGTGAAGAACAAAGTTTGGCTCCAGATTTCTCATGGACGCCTCCAGCTTCACATGAATTTGTAAAATTCCATTACATCATCAGCACATCTGCTGTATCATGTTCATGCACTGATTTCCCAAACCAGGTAATAGATGACAACTGCAAATAATACTGGACTGCTATGAGGAGAGGTTTGAAAATGGTAAAAGTAACACTTTTGCATATGTACAATCGCTAGTTACTGTAATAGTATTTGTTGTATATATTCTAACATTAGTATTTTTCTTAACTAAGAAATGATTACTGTCCAGATAAACAGCTTTTTAATTTTACTCTTTTGCACAGTACATTATATATAATAGTGTTTTTTTTTCTTTCTTTTCATAAGGCAGACGTCATCTAGTACTGTTTCACTGAAGCGAACTGTGTTGGTGAGCTTCTCTTTAATTAAACTGTGACAGATAACCCTTACTGTCCCTCCCATCTCCCTGTCTAAGCAGGGCTGAGGGTCTAGAAGTTGCGTGGCCTCCGGTGGGTGTGTAATTAGCTGTGGTGAGAGACGGCTTGTTAACACTTTGTTCTTAATGCAGTAGACTGATAGCCCTGCAGGTGTGTTCATAGCGGTTTGCTATATTTACTGCTTAACATCTGCTCCTCACTCTCTCTCTTCTGCAACACTTATGTGGTGCACAGCAATGTCTGGAGCTGAATATAAGTAGACAGTAGTTACAGACTCCTCTTTATCTGAGGTAGAAAAGTCATTTCAGACTTGGCACATTTACATTGGTTTTAATCTCTTCGTTATAGCAGTTTCCTTTATTATAAATCCAGTAAAGCCATCCACTAGTTGATAATCAGTTGTTGTAGCATTGTTAGTCAACTAACATTCTCTTAGCAGACAATTGCATTGATTAATTGATTAATACATACTTCATGCTTTCTTTATTACTATAATGACCTACTTATAAAACACAAGTGAGTAACCAGTAGTTATATTAGTATAGTAGGAATAGGTGTAGTTTATGAAGTATACATTACTGTTAAAAAGTTTAGAATCAATATTTTCAATAATGTTAAAATCAATTTGGTTGCAGAAGTGTATAAATTAATTCTAATACATTGGTCCTGTACAACATCACAAGTTCCAATAATAAATCAATGACTAGGATACTATGAAACTGTAAATGAACTTTTCTAGAATGATGAACCGAGCTGAAGAAGATTCTTTAATGACTGAGGATGCTGTTTAACAGCAACATCAAGAATGATGTTGGAATAAAATTGATATCCTGAATTCTTCATAATGGAACATTGCAAAAAATCTATGTCAGTAGATAATAATAGTATATTCTTGATTATTTTAATGACTTCATGTTCACTTGACTCATAAAATACTGGATAAAATATATGAATGCACAAATACACTATATTGCCAAAAGTATTCACTCACCCATCCAGATCATTGTATTCAGGTGTTCCAATCACTTCTATGGCCAGAGGTGTATACAACCAAGCACCTGGGCATGCAGACAGCTTCTATAAACATTTGTGAAAGAATGGGTCGCTCTCAGGAGCTCCGTGAATTCCAGCATGGTACCGTGATAGGGCGCCAACTGTGCAACTAGTCCAGTTGTGAAATTTCCTCACTGCTAAATATTCCACAGTCAACTGTCAGTGGTATTGTAAGAAAGTGGAAACAATTGGGAATGACAACAACTCAGCCACAAAGTGGTAGGTCACGCAAAATGACGGTCGAGACGTGAAGACATGTTCTTTGGCGTGACGAATCATGCTTCTCCTTCTGGCAATCCGATGGATGAGTCTGGGTTTGGTGGTTGCCAGGAGAACAGTACTTGTCTGAATGCGCTGTGCCAAATGTAAAGTGGAGGGGGGACTATGGTGTGGGGTTGTTTTTCAGGAGTTGGGCTCGGCCCCTTAGTTCCAGTGAAAGGAACTCTTAATGCTTCAGCAGACCAAGAGATTTTGGACAATTTCATGCTCCCAACTTTGTGAGAACAGTTCGAGAATGTCCTCTTCCTGTTCCAACATGACTGCACACCAGTGCACAAAGCAAAGTCCATAAAGACATGGATGAGCGAGTTTGGTGTGAAAGAACTTGACTGGCCTGCACAGAGTCCTGACCTCAACCCGATAGAACACCTTTGGGATAAATTAGAGCGGAGACTGTGAGCCAGGCCTTCTCGCCCAACATCAGTGTCTGACCTCACAAATGTGCTTCTGGAAGAACGGTCAAAAATTCCCATAAACACGGTCCTAACTCTTGTGGAAAGCCTTCCCAGAAGAGGTGAAGCTGTTATAGCTGCTAAGGGTGGGCTGACATCGTATTAAACCCTATGGATTAAGAATGGGATGACACTCAAGTTCATATGTGTGTGAAGGCAGATGAGCGAATACCTTTGGCAATATAGTGTATGTTTTGGGTAATGGTTTTGTAATATTTAAATCACATTTTTACAAGTTATTATTCTATATGTTATTGTTTGCTGTCCAGTGTCGACCAGAGCAGGACAGATTCCCTTTTGAGTCTTGGTTCCTTTCAAGGTTTCTTCCTCTTGCTTTTAGGAAGTTTTCCTTGCCACTGTCACCATTGGTGATGCTAATGGGAGCTCAACCTGGATTTTTTTCTGTAAAGCTGCTTTGTGACAACGCCTGTTGTGAAAAGCACTGTAAACTTTGACTTTACTTGCTTTGACTTGACTATATAAAAAATTTTACTTTGGCAAGTGATTTTGAACACTAGCCTAGAGAAGCAGTGTGTGTATTATTTGCATATTATTTGCATATTATTTATTTGTTCATTTTGTAAATCTATTCATTAAGAAATACACACATTTAAAAAAGTAGAAAGAAAAGTAATAAAAACACTTGCATTAGCATATAAAGTCAACTCAACTGAGTGTTTATATTAGGAGTATGGTCATTTTAATTTCCTTAGTCTGTTGTTTCCTATATTATGTCATTAGGTTATTAACTGTTTCAGAGGTGTAGAGAAAGTGGAGCAATTAGTTTGATTTTAGACAAATCTTTTAGTGGATGGTGAAAATCCTCAGTCAAGAGTAGCCCTAAAATGTACACCCCAAACTTTTAGTGTCAAGCCTTCTCCACTGTGTGTGTAGAGGTAGAAACCTCTTCAGCGGTGGTCTGGTGGAGCAGTCGTTATTAGATGATCATTGTGCAATTAGTCATTATGTAATATTCTTGTGCATAACCACAAGGAATGCCATATGGTTAGCAGTAATAACAAAATATTGTTTCATAAGCACACACAGTGAGTCTGTAAGAAATTGCTCAGTGATACAGTTTTTGTTTTGTTCTCCAGCACATTAGATTTGTTAGAGTTTATTAGATTTGTCGTACCAAGACAGGCTTCAGTAACAAGTGCATATATCAGTCAGAACAATGGTGTTTCAATGAACATACTTTACAGTGCATATGTGCATACATTGAAACACACCATTTATATACACCCTTGAAGTTTTCTTCAGGAAAGGCAGTGGATACATATCTGTGGGAGCTCTGAGCAGTGTGTGTGTAGATGTATATATAAACACACACACAGATGGGCCATTATGGCCATCTGCCTAATATGCTGTTCGTCCTTCGCATGACAAACTGCTCTGACCTGCCAAGGCATGGAATCTACAAGAGCTCTGAAGGTGCCCTGTGGTATCTGGCACCAAGATGTTAGAAGCAGATCCCTTAAGTTCTATAAGTTACAAGGTGGAGCTACCCAAGATCAGATTTCTTGTTCCAGCATATCCCATATTGGAGGCCAGGGCAACGCATTCATTAAGTTCCTCTAACCATTTCCAAACAGTGTGTGCAGTATGGCAAGGTGTATTATCCTGCTGAAAGATGCCATTGCTATCAGGGAATACCACTGCCATGAAGGAGTCTACCAGCAGAAGCATCACTCAGAGCGTCATAATTCCTGCCCTGGTTTGCCTACTTTAAACAGTGCATACTGGTGCCATCCCAGGAAGACAGAGCAAACATACCCAGTCGTACCTGCAATGTAAAAGAGAACAGGACTGATCAGACCATGCAACCTTCTTCCATTGCTCCTAGGTCCAGTTCTGATGCTTATGTGTCCATTGTGCCACATTAGCCTTTCCGTCTGTTTGGACCAGATGGGACAGCACTTGTTACCCTCATGATGAGCCTTGTACCCTTATATTCCTGTAGCTTTATACATCTATAAAATGAACTGTAAAATAACCTTAGGTTTTATTAATCCTGTGCGAATCTATGCTAGTAAATATTCTATTATATCCTATCCTTTAAAAGTAGTTAGTAGATTTTTCAAGTATCGAGACAATTCAAGAAGGATTTACTTGTATTCTCTGTGGTCATCAAGCAAAATCAAGCCAAAATGTACTGTGTATGACTCATACATCATGCATTCATTTAAGACATCCAGGTTAGATAGTTGGGGTAAATAAAATTATTAATAAATCAAATGTTTGCAGGTTTTATACTTCTGAGCAGTGAAACATATTGCATAAGAACTTTTTTGATGTGTCTGCAATGCATATGGTAAAGTAGTCACTCCTGTTTCTGTGATTTATAAAGTGTATGCATGGATACTGACATACTCGATTAACCATTTGAAGTGGCAGTAGTCAAATACTGAAATCTCTATTCAGGTGTTCGGGTATTATCACAGGAAGACAAAAAATATAGACGAGACCAGCAGTTCAATAAAATGCCATTTTATGTTTTAACAAGACTGTGAAATGTTATGGTTTTGCTCGTATTTGTGAGTAACTATATTACACTGTCACTCAAACACAAGTGAGTGCGTTGCCAAGCACACATTGCTAAGGATGTGATTGAGAAGTTTGTGGCTTTATTACAAACTATTCTAACTGCTCTAGCTGATGTTTGCTATAGTTTTAGCTTGTGTCTAAAGATGCAGCCTCTGTTACTCCAATCCAAATTACACATTTAAGTAATAAAACATTTCTGAGTGTGTTCCTCGGCTTGCTGCTAAACTTTCATTTTTTTAATCTCTTAACATCAGAGAGGATTAAGAAATGCAGAGCTAGGTTAGATTTAACAGGCCCATGCTTAAGATCGTAGTGTAACAGTACAGACATTTCACAATATGTATTGTAAGATAATAAAAACGAAGTTCTAGCATTCATTTTGTGTTTATTTTCATTTTAGTCAAAGACCAGTAGCACCCAATGAAAGTGTAATTAATCAATTATTAAGTATACGCAGTGCTTTGGGTGCATCATAGAGTTTTTTTTTTTCTCTTCTTTTGTCACTCTTGAAAAGTTGTGGGGTGAAAAAATAGTTTAAACCATTCCAATTTCTTAATATATCTGATACCACAGATATTTGTATCATACGTCATAAGATCTAACTGTGTTTGATTCACAGTGATGTCTTTTAACCTCTTTTAACAAAAAAATCAAGACATTTAAAATGAAAAACGTTTATAAATGTATCTTCGCTGGCTTTCTGTAGCTGTGTGTAGGTTGTCAGCAGGCATGTTGCATTTTAAGCCAAAGACTAGTCAGAACAGCCGTGTGATCTGTGTGTGTTGTCCAGTACTATAATCAGCATGCTTCTGCTTCTGCACATTTTGAGGTTTAAAAATGAGCCTATTATTCACACCATGGCTGAGCCCTTGACATCTCTCATTCACTCCCAGCAACAGTAACCTCCAGCTGCTGCTGTGCTGGCAACTCGTCTGTCGCCTAGCAACTATCGGCCCACATACTAATTGTCTCTTCAAGTCTCTGTAATAGGTGATTTGTGCTGTGTTATGACATCTGTAAGAAAAAAAAAGTGCAGTGCTTTGCTGATTTGACAGATTTGTTCCAGAGTAAGACTTGTATGTGGTGACTTTATGGTCATATGCTTACTTAGTATTTGTTCTAAACTCATAAATTACTCGTTTCATGAGGGTGCACATTTGTAAGTCATTTAGTTAGCTTCTTTTGCTTCAGCACAAACATGCACTGTTATGTTTTCATTTTAATGCATTCCTCACCAGCATAAAGCTAAGGCTATATAAGCTTTCACACGAGTCTCCAGCTCTGTGCAAAAGTGAATCAATCAGGATGCAATGAGACGGATTGAAATCAATAAAATCAATTTGTTTAAAGGTATAATAGAGTATATAGGTGCTCAGAGACCTAAAACCACCAGGGAAGGTCATCTAATTTATTATCTTCATGGGTCTTTTGGTGGTGCTAGGGTATAGGCTTTTAGAAAAGTAGTGGAATATAGTTAAATAGCATGGCATAACATTAGAACAATTTAGAAATTAGAACAAAAAGGACTGTATGATATTTGCAGGAAACAGACTTCCTTTCAACACTAGACTGCTTTGAAGAATCCATCTCCATTGCTAATGGTAATACTAATGGCACTACTAATATTTTTATATGAAATCTGTATATATAGTATTTCAAAACACACAGCAAGTGTAGTGGTTATACAGAAAAAAGGTGTTGTACACTCTAATTCCCCCATCATCAAGGTAAAATGGGGTAAGAATTTCCTTACAATACTGTCTTTGACACATCTCATCTCATTAATTTATTCCGTTAAAATGATTCTGTGGTAAACAGTTTACCTTTACCATCATAAACAGTGAGACTATATAAAAATATATTACTTCATGGTTTCCCACAGGCATCTAAAGAAGAGTTCCAAAGCTCATCTGCTATAGCAACAGAAAACATCTTGTTTTTTATTACACAATGTAGACGTGGCTTTGGAGCTCCCGACTAGCAGGCTGAAGTTTTTCCAACAAAGGGAGCTATTAGCACACTTTGCTTTAGTGTTCATCACTTAAAGAAAGGAAACTGACATGGACTCTGGTAGGATGCAACAAACACATGTGTTTGCAGTAACAGCTTATGAGACTTATGATCTGATATTGATTATCAAAAGATATTGAGTGATTTATTATAAGTTTTGTGTGTATTAAAATATTTTATGAAGTCAGATAATGGTAAAAAGCATGTAAGCTAAAGGCTGAGTAGATCTAAGCTGCAGAGACCTAAGCTGTTTGTGTTTCACTGTTGATCTGCTACTGCTCAGATGGTTTGAATGCACCTGTTTTTTGTTTTTTTTTTAAACTGTCATTCAGATTACTTAAGTGGTAATTTTAAAAGGAATTTTAGACCTGTTTAACCACTCTTTGCAGCAAAGACTGAAAAGTGCCACATTTGACCATTTTCAGGTGAAAAACCGGAATTTTGGTGCATCTCTAAATTGGCTTTTAATTTTACATGAGAGGAAAGCAAAAACTACAACTTACATCTTTTATTTTTCATTTCTGCTGTTTCACTGTAATAAAGTATGTCCAGTAAAAGGCCAATTTTAATACTCGACCTGTAACAGCCCTAAAATGATGCTAGCACTTTAATTTTGAATCTTTTTGGGACATAAAACCCTTTGGCTTTTGCATTTTGGGCAAGGTGCAGTCTGTATGCAGGATTATTTTGTGGTAATCTTACAGACTGCATTACACTGGTCTAAGGAAGAAATGAGAACAAATGCATGAGTCAGCTAATTAGCATCTTGAAGCGTGAGTCGTAGTGACATTATTGATGTCTGATTTAAAAGTCAAATTAGTCATGTTTAACACCTAAGTTAGGCTGCTCTGTCTAATCTGCTTGATCTAGTCTTGTTTCTAGGATTTAGTAATATTAAGGACAATTTCTGTCTTTTTCTCATTTAGTTTAAATAAATTATTGTTCATTTAACTTATTTCACACAGAGCTCTGCAGTTATCTGTTACTACAGAAATGCTGAAATTTTCTTTTCAAAAATGTAGGATTTGGTTTACGAATGAAAATTTAATGCAATTGATTTTCTCATCAAAAATGATGCCAAATTCACACACTTGTAAGATACTAATGTTGAATAACTCCCAATAACACATGTGTGTTTAGCTGTGGTAATAAGAAGAGTATATCAGAATAAGTTTTTTTCTGTTGTTTTTACCCGCTACATATACAGTATACAGTAAGAATAACTTGGTGCATTCGATTTGAAATCTAAATCATTACTCAGCTGACATTCATGTTTGTACAGAAAACATGTTCTAATTTTTTGAGATTTGAAAATAAATACCTTTTCTAGAAAGATGAATGCAAAGCAACACAATTATTTTTTTACTTTAAGTAATTTTCCATCCTCTTAATTGCTTATTTTCTTTTCTCTGAAATCATCTTTCCCTAAACCTGTCATGCTACTTTAGGGCAGCAAGCTGCACACAGGAGGTCCCCTTACAGGGCAAAGTTACATCATTGGACATCTCTCCCAACCACAGGGAGCTGTTAAGCTGCTCAAGGGATGAGAGCCTGCAGTTGGTGGACTTGAGGATGAGCAACACCAGGATGGCCTTCAGGTGCAGAGAACTGTACAATATTACAACTGTATAGTAGGGTTGTCCCTGTAAACGCAACTTTGACTTTAGCAAGTTTAAGACTTTCATTAAGTCAGATAATGCAGTACAGGTCTGCAGGTCCTTTAAAAGTCTTGAAGTATTAAATTTAATTCAGTGACTTTAAGGCCACACAGAGCATTACATTTTAGTATTTTATCTTTTTATAGTTGTCTTAAACAGTGTGCACTGCAGCAGGATTATGTTATTAAGTATGTTACACTGAAAGATTAGTGTTTTATAGCCTATTTAATTGCACATTTTGTCATCCATTGATGTGGTTGCGGTGTGGGCAAAATGGTTGCCAGGTCCATCTTTGTTGAGCCAACTGCATTAATTCTGCTGTACTGATAGTCTTAAATTGCATTACTGCTATAAATTGCATTATACTATGACCAATCTCTACCAGTCATTACTGAATAAATTCATGTCTTTAAACAGCAATCAGTGAGTAACTTACATGCACACTAATGTCTTTAGTTGTGCTGAAGCGCTTCAGATTTGTTCAGTTCTCTGGTCACATATCTTACATGTACACCTTAATGTAGTTTTGCTAAAGTGTGATTAAAATCTCTGTGCATTTTGGAGCAGAATCAATTTTCAAATATTCCTGGCTTTACCCACCATTTTTTATTGGACCACCATAGATGGAAATGCAACAGCAAGTCATTTGTTTAAACAAAAGTAACAAAAATGAAGTTTTCTTTGCTCTTTGTTCTATATGGTCATTGTAGGGCAGAAGGTTTCAAATGTGGAAGTGACAGTACCAAGGCCATCTTCAGGTGAGATGCAAAAATATTACAAGCAGTCCTGCTGTCCAGCCAGTCCAAAAAATCCTGTCAGATTTAGCGCAGTACAAATGTGAATCACTAAATACAAATCATGATCTGTAAAGAGTTTTTAATGGTTGTTTTTAAATGTGGCAATGCTAGTATAATGTGTCTGTTTGTCAAAATATTGTGATACAAGGCTGCTGAAACCAAAGGGGTGAGTGGGTGCTCGAACCACTACTTTTCTGGGGGTACTGGGGTGATTTTTGGATTTATTCATGATGCTTTCATAAAAAAACAAAAAAAAAACAACCTCTACTCTCCATAACATGCATGGATCATGGACCACTGACATATAGACATATATAGTCACGTTGGCATAACCTATCAAAATCTCCATTTCAGCTGAGGGGAGGGCAGAATGTTTCCCAAATGTTTAATTTAATGTAAAGTGTTCTGCCTGAGTGTAGTTGCAGTGCTAGCTTTAGGACAAACTGCTGCATGTTAGTTTAAAATGTGGCACAGCACATGTTGTAATCTTAGTCTGGAAAACTGTAAACATATGTTAAAAACCTGGATTTGAAAGATCATATTTAACATGAGATATTAATACTGATGAAATACCAATCATTTATAGACTAATTTGTTTAGCCTTTAAACTAATAGTATTTTATCCATGCACACTTTAGCTCCACCTCATTTGTGTGTTAAAACAGGCAGGCTTCACAACTGTTTTACTCTTTGCGTGAACCTAGAGTGATGCACTATCTGAGCAACAGCTCAGATTTTGCACTCAAAACTGTACTCCTTAAATGCTGGATCAATAAGAAGAATCTGTTCTTATAAGCAGGGTAACATTCAGCTGTCCTCTGATAAAACATTTGTGGTCAATTTGAATGTAAATGATATTGACAGTTTGAAAAAGCTTTTAGAGAAAAAAAACTATTTACTATATTATGTGAACCAGTAGATTCTGGGAAGAGGCCTTTTGTAGTATCCCAGATGCTTTCGTAAAGGTCAGCGTAAGAGAATTGCTGGAAGCCTTTAGTTGGCTCCCTCCTCCTCGCACCACACACCCTTTTCACAGTGTGACCCTACCATTTTCTTTGCATGATCACCGAATGGGGTGTAAACGCTTGGTGTGATGTAAGATGAGCGAAGAAAAGAGAGACAGAGAGCAATACAGAAATAACAAAGGCTGAGGCCCCATTTATGCTTCTGGTGAGTGGCTGACTCCCAGTTGAGTCATACACTTAGTAGTTTCTATGGCAACAGTAGAACCAGAATGCAATGCGTCATTTTTTTAAGGTTGGGTCTGCCTGGGTAATGTGAGCTAGGAGAAGGAGGGGCCTAATGGAAGATTTATCACCCTCCCCCTCAACATTTTCCTCAGGTCCAGAGCTCACCACAGCACCGGCAGCTCATCACTGCTGCCAAGAAACAGAGCACGCCGCCGACTTTTACACACAGATTAAGCTTCATCCTTATGTAAATGGTGCTCTAATGAAAGGGCAGATGAATTAATGAGACCATAGCAAATCGGTCCGAATCATTAGATGAGAGCATCTGACCAACTTCTAAAGTACGTTTAAAATGAAGGCATACTGTGACTGTAATAACTTATCATTATGGGACATTTTCCACCCTAGAATTTTAAAGTCAGTTTAACCCTTTAGAGCCACATTCAGGCATTTCCACTGCATTTTGCCTGATCAGACATTTTTAACAAGTATCATCTACAAATGTAGAACAGCCTCAACTAATGAGATGAGTAAACACTCCTGTACAACACATTAGAACAAATCAGTCATAAACATTTAAATTTTTTACATATTTTATATAGGGATGTACGTGGGTGCTTCAGTAATTAGTAAGCCATTTAAGGTGCCAGTATTTCAGTATTAAAGCACTGAAATCACTATTTGGTGTTTGGTGTGTTTTGTATTATAGTTTTGCTCATATTTTTGAGTGTCCTTGAAGGGTTTTGTTCTAAAAAATACAAGAACCATCACTGTTATATTATTAGAGAAATAAAAATGTGTTCCATTATACATCAGCTATTATTCTTTTCAAAAACTCATGCGTAAAATTGTTTCAAAAGATTTTACAGCATTTTGGAGTGGAACTCTTCATAAATATAATACTTTACGATACAATTACCATAATGCGAATTTGTTGTCAAGAGCAAGCCGTAAAGGATGTGACTGAGAAGGGAGAGATAGTGTGCTAACAGGGCTCACCACTCTAACTACTCTAGCTAATGTTAACTCCAGAAGTCCAGAACCAGTTTAGAAACAAAATTTGATCCCACCTTCGTGGGAAAATATATTTATCTGATGAACTAACATGTTGGAACACCATGAGGTGAAAACTTGTGTAGAAGACACTGTTGACCTCATCAGCAGCCAACATTGTACCATTAATGTTAGCTCATTACGTTCTCTGAAGAGGTTACCTCCCTTACTCATCCAACAAGAAAACCTACCAATATTCTGTTTGCTATTTTTGAATAATAAAAGATCTTTCCACATTTTAACCCCTAGTGTTATCCACTAAAAAGTCCCGACAGCCTTAAGCTAACTTTAACAAAAGTTTTTTTTTTATCGTTGCTTTTTACATCCCTTTGATTACCCAGATAATCATTTATTAACTTTGACAGGTGCTCGATTATCAACCAAAATTAGGCCTTTAAAAGACCATTTGAAATGTGCAATACATGATCTTTTCGGCAGAATTTAAGGTAATGCAGCATTAGCTAAAGATATAAATTAGCTTTGAGTGAAGGAGGTTACACTGACAAATGTATTACAAGTTCTTGTAGACAATTATTGTGAATGAGGGAACATCTTTGCAGAATTCGATCCCACTTGGCCCCCAGTATAATATTTGTAGTGGTTAAAAAGTTTTGGTTTTTTGGTATTTGGGTTTGGATTAGTTCAGGCCCTGGTTGAGGTTTAGGCTTGGGATTGGAGTTAGGAAACATTAAAGAGAATTTAATAGATAAATAGTTAATGTAACTAAAAGCTAGGTAAATGTATAAGCATCTAGTGCAAACCTTCCAGGTTTTTTTAACCCCATATTTTAACATTGGTTCCTGAATAAAATGAAATAGGGAATCATTTTCATTCTTATTTTTATGTGGTGCTACAAATTTAAAAATCTAAAGCACTCACTCAGCTGATTTCAGTGCATTTAGTAACTGCATCAGCCTTTAAGAAGGCATCTTCACCCAAAAGGTCACTGAATAATTATACTTTCGCCTGAAAAATCACAAGGCAGAGGACAGGTATTTGAAAAACATATAGCTAGGCATATCTTGAGAGTTGCTTTTATCATCTGTCTTTAGTCCAGATGGATGTTACCTGGCGGCTGGCTCTGCAGATGGTTCTCTGTACGTGTGGAACGTTAGCACAGGCAAGCTGGAAACCCGACTCCCGGATATGCACAGGTATCCAGAATCCCACTGTTAGCCTGAAACAGTTTCTGCACAAGATTAAATGATATAAGGACATGAGAGGGATTTTCTTTTTGTTGAAATACTAAAATCATTCATAGCTTGGATTGTATTGTCAATTTAATATTACTCAACTTTAATGTTACATAATATCAATTCAGGAAAAGGTACACTGCAACATGTTTTCCAACTTAGTCCTTAAGAACTCTCAGTTTATGTTTTTACTCTATCCTGGTTTACAGGACAACTACAGCAGCTATTCTGTGTGTTTGAATGCTTAATTTAGGTAAGCAAGTAGGTTATTAACTTTAAGGTTATTCTCTTTTAATAGTTTATATCAGACCTGAATAGCATCTTCTGAATACATTTTACTTGTTCTTCAAAATATCTTGTCAAGTAAGACATGAAATGAAGATTTGCTTGAGGTAAGGACAGGTTTGTTATAATATAGGACCAGCCTTGCCAGTTCAAAAAGTAATATGAGAGAGACTGTAAAACTTACAGCTCAGTATAGAATGAGACCTTAAAGGGGCACATTGGCCAAAATGAAATATCTTACCATTACTACATCTGTTGTAAACATGACTACTCATCTCCTGCAGTGATACCACAATACTCCAGTTTAAGTGCTTGGAAAACCCCCTTCAGGTGATGTATTTTGAAGGTGGGAACAACATTTTAAACATCACTATAACAGTGTTTCTTTACTTGGTGGGATTGCCAATGATTGTATAACATTTATACAATGCATGCCGGGCATTGTAGTGAGAGTGCATTGATAAACTAATGGATACAAAATTATGAATTGATTAAACCTTTCATCTTACTACTTGGCAGAATGAATTTTATGCCATTTTATAGATGTCAGTTTATACTATAAAGGATAGTTTGGCAGTTCAACCTAAAAAAAGACTTCATGTGGTAGCAAGCAAATTAGCTATTCTTTCAACTCATATAAATACTTTGAATGAACAATTTTTGTTTATTTTTTCTTGATTATTACAGCATTGCATTTTTTAGGTTACCCTTTTTACAGTGAACCTCTGTTTAATCTGATATACCCTTTATCAACTGCATTATAACAGTTTGTTTGGAGTTTTCTTAACTATGTCAACATAATGTTCAGCCTGTCATATAGTTGCTGTGTTGACTATGTTTACATGCATTCAGACTGATTTAACTTTCAGTACATTTAATCATAAACCGAACATTACAAATGTAAGATCTCATTTCTAGAGTTAAGCCTTTAGCTGTAAGATAACTTTGTTTCCTTTGCAACTCTCCACCGCAGCCATCAGGAATATTTTTATCGCTCTGTTGTTTATGGACATGTCTCACTAATGCCAAATTGTGGAGATTAACAATCCTGCTTATAGACTGCACTGTTTATTTCAGATGCTCAGTTAATGCTGTGGCATGGTCAATGTCGGGCGAGTATGTGGTGAGTGTAGATAAGAGCAGGCGAGCCATTCTCTGGAGTGACGTCTGAACCTGGAGACACAAGGCTCTGCTCCCTGTTGTTGGATTGCCCACCAGTCTCAATAACCTTCGGTCATCCATCTTCAGCATGTGAGGAACAGTCCAGCATGCTTTATCATCCAACTATACTCCTGTGTTTC
Source organism: Pygocentrus nattereri (assembly GCF_015220715.1). Classification (NCBI taxonomy): domain Eukaryota; kingdom Metazoa; phylum Chordata; class Actinopteri; order Characiformes; family Serrasalmidae; genus Pygocentrus; species Pygocentrus nattereri. The sequence goes on along the minus strand of NC_051227.1, from coordinate 29,188,781 downwards.
AGTGCAGACAATGCTACACAAGCCAGCATGCAAGCATCAAGTTGGTTTGACTTTCTACAGCGTTTTGGATCCTTCAGATACCTCTCTGTTGATTATTTTCATAAATTACTGACACTGAGTGTGCAAAAGCATTTGTTTGCCAACATTCACAGTGCTGTTCACAAATATTGGAAGAGTCAAAATTTCACTCATACCCTCAAACTGTTTGGCTTTGTCAGAAAAGACTAATGCCAAGAAACGTATGAAGAGAGGTGCCCTGTACTTTTTGCCGTATTTGTATTTCCATCGTTAATGTTCACTACTTCAGTACACAGAAATATGCAAATTCTATTATGATGTTTAATATATTTCTGTATTTATAATATATTTGATCTTTGGGCAGTGATTCCACTCCGAGGGCTTTTAGTGGACTTTTTTTAGCCAGATACTTTTACATACTCAAGATATCCAGTGGAGTTTCTCAAGGGAACGCTCTGATTTGTTTACATTCTAATTTGGACTGTGTGTGCTCTTGGTGCCTAAACTAAAAGGTGAATAAATGTCTTACCATAATGCAAAGTGTTGTGATATCTTTAACAATGTGCTGTTCAGACACTGTGGAGCAGCAAGAACCTTCTGGAGACACTGTGTGAATGCAGGTGACAGAGTGATTCACAGTATAATCCAGGTATGCCACACTGTATTGCTTTTGTGGGACAAAGTCATTAGAACACACTAGAGGCCTGTGGCATTTCAGATGACTTTATTTTTATGATATCAATTGTTTGGGGTTGTCAAGGCAGACATTAGAGAAAAGACACATAACCCAAAGTTACATGCTTTCTTTGATCTTGATCAAGTTACAAAAGATTCTGGAAGTCATATGAATGCAGTGGTAAGATAAAAGTAAGCGAACCCTTTAGGTTGCCTAGCTTTCTGCATTAATTGGTCTTAAAATGTGATCTGTTCTTTATCTCAAGTGCAGACAAACACAATGTGCTAAAGCTAATTATAATCATTTGTGTCTTTATTGTGCACACCAATTAAACATTCAAAGAACAGCCCCCCTGACACGATCCTGTTGGAGGCATTGGTAAATTTGGGAATTAATTTTTTTCCTTGATTGTGATTGATCCAGACCCAGCGGCAGCAAAGTAGCACCAAATCATGATGCTCCCTCCACTATACTTCACCATTACGATGATGTTTTTTGTGTTGGTATGCAGTGCCCTTTGTACCCCTTACGTAGTGCAGTGTGTTTTTGGAGAGCTGCAGCTGAACCATGCCTGTTCAGTGTTATTTGTAAGGTTCACTTATGAATACAGATATTAAATAGTTCCACTGATTTACTCCATCCTTTAGCTGTTACTCTAGTGTTATTGTTTACTTTATTGAGCATTTTGTTTGCCTTTGGTTTAATTTTGACTCCCACTTCTAGGGAGAGTAGACAATTATCTCCATTTATAGAAAGTTTTTCTAACTATAGGCTGATGAATATCTATAGTCTTCAAGACTACTTTCTGACCCTTTCCATTAGTCTAGAGATTTACATACATTTTCCAACATATTTGTTGCATGTTTGAAGGATGTTTGCAATATGGAAAAATGCATTATTTTGTGTTCACTTAAACAGTTTAGTTTAAACAGATTATGTTTGTTCTTTATTTTAACTTGGATGATCACACCATACTTTAAAATGACTTTATACATAAATGCATATGTTTTTCTTTCCACTGTATAACCTTATGTCCAATTGTGAGCATCATGGTTAGTCCTATGAGTTGCATGATTAACACCCTTTTTAATAATTATTTTAATATTTAAAAAAAAAAAATCTCACAATTTTTGTTTTGTAGTCACATTATTAATATAAATGCTGGGAAATTTCTTTCATTTGATTAGTCTTGCATTATCTGGGCCGGTTATTTCATATAACTGCTTCTGCTCATCTTTGTCAGACATTTTGACTGTCTCTTTTTGGAGCTCCTGATTTTCTTCAGTCTGCTCTGACTAGTGCCGGGTGATATTAATAACACCAGGTGATCAGGTTAATAACAAAATAACAATAACAAAATATATATATATATATATATATATATATATATATATATATATATATATATATATATATATATATATATGACAATAGTAGAAAGACAACATATCAATGTTGAAACACACACACACACACACACATATATATATATATATATATATATATATATATATATATATATATAGATAGGTAAATGTTTCAACATTGATATGTTGTCTTTCTACTATTTTCAATTAAATGTAAGGTTTAAATAATTTGCACATTGTTGCATTCATAAAACAACTAAATATAAAACGTCTGTTTTTTCCCACTAAGTTAAATTCAGTAAGTGAACAGTAACTGTACATTAAAATGTGCAGAAGTGTGTTCTCTGTTTTGCTCTAAGATGAACTTATTTTAGAACAAAACATTATTTGACAAGGGGTGTTCAAAATTTTGAATGTCTGTTTCATTGCTCAGCACTACTTTTGGTTGTATGTGACATGCGATCTAAAGAGCCAAAAATATTCAGACGTTATTATTATATTCAAAATGTCTACAGATCAATCCAGAAGACATCTTTTAGACCACGTGTCAGACCAAAACCCTGCCTCTTTAAGAACATCTGATTCAGCTCATCAGCTAATTAGCAAGGCCTTCATGAACTGAATTCACAATGTTAGATGAGGGTAAATGATAATATCTGCAGCACTTTGGCCTGGAAGGTCCCCAATTTTACATGGCTGTTTTAGACCATTTTGATATTCCAGAGAATGCAAAGAAGAGCAGATTCAGTGTAGAGTCGGCAAGTTCTGTTTCAGCTTTTTTCTCATTTGAATGTTCTGTCTTGTGGTCTTCTGCCTATGAATCTGTTCTCTGTACTAACTGTTGTTTAGGTTAATAGCATTCATCTTCAGCCCCAAACGACAGAATGTGAGTACTAAGCAACTTCACGGCCTGTGAGCTCATATGCATCACTCATCCAGGTTAGATAGAACCACTGAAGTTTGGCCTTTTCAGTAAAGAATATGTATGGCTGATTTTTGATACTATGATACTATGATTCATGTGAAAGATACTATGATTCATCTGAAAGCTGCTTTGTCTGGCATTTTTCATAAGTGATTAAAGCCTTAATGGTTAAAGTCACCCTGATGCATGATTTTCACACAAAGTCTTGATCTGACAGGTGTTTTACAGATCTTAACCCTGTAATGTGTAACTTTACAGTGGATAAAAGTGATGAATAGTGATCAATTGACAAGTTCGTGTGATCTCACACATCATATCATGACATTAGGGAGCTGTTGTGCTCAGAGGACAGGGTATTGCATTTGTGCAGCTGTTATCTATTCAGTCAGGGTCCTCTTATCCAACATTGCTGATAATATTGCACTGAAGCTTTCAGCAGTGTGTGTATCCCACACTGCATATTACAGCAGAACAGTAAAGAATATACAATGACTGCAGTGCTGCAATCCAAACTACAGAAGGATGTTGCAGACAAAGTGTTGCTGATAAAGTGATATAGCTATTGTAGGGTCCTAGCTATTAATATATGATTTTTGGTAGTATTACATTTTTAATAGCCACCATGAATTATTCAAAACTATATTTTACTGTGGAAAAAGAAATTATTAAATTAGAACATTTAAACAAGAGAGGTTATGAATTATTCAGCAGTCTAAAGGACAAGAAACCCTTAAAATATACCTATTGTGCTGAAGAAGCTGGGCTGAATGGAATGTGGCCAACAGAAATGCTAAACAGAAGTTGGGAGACCAAAGTTTGAAAGTCATTACGATTTAAAAGGTTACATTTAAAATAATACATTTTTTGTGCACCACAAGAAGGAGTTTAAACATGCTTCTGCCAACTCGTTGAAGATGCTGAGAAACTGACTTTAGGTGAACTTTATAAATAAAGGTGGGTCAACATAAACAAATGTACTCAATGCGTTTTTGATTATTTTAACATTTTTAAAATCTGAACAAATAACAGTAGAACTGTTAAAGTACATGTATCCTGAATTTACTTAGATGATACGGTACATCACAAAACAGGGGTTTTATCCTTGCTAACTTTTTGTTGTTGTTTTGTTCTTTAATTTATGTTTCTGTGCAGCTGGCAAAATACTCTTAAAGATTCCTAAAAGGTTACTAGCTTGGATATGCAGTATTTGTCACATGTGAAAATACATTATCAGATTTTAGCAGACATTTTCACAAGTAATAATACACAAAGTATCAAAGCCATTCATCTTTGTGGAAAGACTGTTAAAGGGTCCATGTCTTGTTTTTTTAATAAAAGAATGTGGTGTAGTACATAAATATTGTTAAACCATAACATTTATCCCCATCCATACAGTCCATATGTGGAAATTGCATGAACAGCATGCTTTGAATTCATTTACATACACAATATGGACAAAAGTATTGGGACACACCTCCTAACTCCTGAATTAAGGTGTTTCAGCCACACTCATTGCTAACATGGATAAAATTAAGCACATATCCTTGCAGTTTCCTTAACACTGGCAGTAGAATGAGTTGTACTGATGAGCTCAGTGATTTTAAACATTGTCATAGAATGCCACCTCTGCCACAAGTTAGTTTGAGAAATTTCTGTCCTGCTAGATCTGCCCCTGTCAACTGTCAGTGCTATTATTGTGAAATGGAAGCACTTTGAAGCACCAAGACATTTTGGACAATGCTATGCTTCCAACTTTGTCAGAACAGTTTGGGGAAGACCCTTTTCTGTTCCAGCATGACTGTGCCCCAGTGCACAAAGCAAGGTCCATAAAGGCATGGCTGGGTGAGTTTGGTATGGAAGAATCTGACTGGCCCTCACAGAGCCCTGACCTCGACCCCATTAAACAGCTTTGGGATGAACTATAAAAGAGATTGCAAACCAGGTGCTCTCATCCAACATTAATGTCTGACCTCACAAATTCTCTTTTGGATGAAATTGCAAATATTCCCACAGACACACTCCAACATCTTGTAGAAAGCTTCCCAGAAGAGTAGAAGCTTTTATAGCGTCAAAGGGGGATCAACTCCATATTAATGCCTATGGATTTAGAATTTGATGTCATAAAAGCTCCTGTGGCAGTAACATGGAGGTGTCTCAAAAAGTTTTGTCCATACAGTGTATCATCACTGTCCAAAAAAAAATAATTATATTAAGTTATAAGGTTAGAATGTTATTTATAACTTATAAGTTATAAGTGTAATTAAGTTATAAGGTTAGAATGACTGTTTCAGCTTGTTTTTCCATAAGATACAATACAGGGCAGCCAATCAAACAGAGGCTATTTGCATGCATCTTCATTTCAAAGGCACAGTAAAAAAGAATCTTATATCTAAGAGACAAATACAGGGAGGAAAATTGTCACGTTAAAATAAATTAGGATAAAAATAACAATTTGTTACATATGGCATTACTTCAAAGGGTCTTTTTGCCACAGTTGTGGGCCCAAATCTTAATTTTTCTTTTCCTGCGATCCATTTGTTGTGATTGGCCACTCTGTGTTGTGCTTAAATAAAATAAAAATCTGTCCAGGTTGAGAGACTCCGTAAACTTCAGCGTGAATGACTGGGGCTAAACTGCTGTAGGCTGAAAAGGCAGATAAACAATACTGTCCTAAAGTCGTTTGAAACAGTTTATCTGCACAACAGTTGTATTTTCACTTGAAAAATCAACAAAGAAAATTACAATCAAAAGAACTAAATGCTATTTTCTTTAATGCTTAAATGTTTAATGTTTAAAATGGAAGATTAATGATTACAAATAATTAAAAATAACTTTTAATTTTTGGTTCTAGATTACTCCTCGACGCCCTCAGCCATTGTATAGAATAGTTGAATTCAACCACCAGCACAAATGTTTTGCTTTAATGAAGGACTGATTAGCCAAACCAGGTATAAGAGATATAACTACAAATATAACAGAGCTTCTTCAATGAGGTTTCAAAATGGTTAGAAAGGAACAACATGCATATAATATTGTCATTTTTATATTAATATTCATTTAGATTGAAGAGTTTTATGCAATATTAGTATATTTCTGTATTTTACTGCCCAGAAAAATAGCTCTTTAAATATCATTTTCTCAAGTGCCTTAACGTTTACACTGTATGTCAATGCATTGGTTTTTGTGACATCAGAAAAACAATGATTTCAAAATGGTTTGTTATTGAAGCAACAATTCAGTGTATGGTCTGGGCAGAGAATGGTTTGTGTACATATTACATTAAACTCTAGAAGTTTGGAAGATAATTGCTTCTCCACAGTATGGGCTCTTTAAGAATGTAGGATGTCATCAGTGTACAGCTCTTTGAAAGCATGCAGGGTGTGTGTGCTGATTCCTTGTTTCTCTGCTTCTTTTATGGCAGGGGCAGTAAAGCTGTGTGCATTGAGGGAATGTGTGCTCTGAATTTCACTCCTCTGTCATCTCTGTTAATGTCTGCAGAGCAGTGGTGAGCAAAAAACCCTGTCCTCCTCAGTGCTGGATATCAGCCTGTACACATCCCCTCTTACTTCAAAAGAGGAGGGCGAGAGAGGGTGGGAAATTATGTGAGCACGCGTGTGTGTGAGAGAGAGAGACAGAGTGAGAGAGAAGAGACAAAGAGTGAGGGAGAGAGTACGTGTGTGCATGTGACAGAGGGAGAGAGCGGAAGAGAGTGTGGGAGGGAGATGGAGATGTAGCGAAGGGCAGCAGCAGCAGCTCTTCCTCACAGTGTGCCTCACTCAAAAGCTCAGGATTTAGAATGCAGGCTTGTTTTTTTCCCCCAACAGAATTTATCTGAGGAATGCTGTAGCTCTAACTGAAGAGGGACGGAGTGGGACGTGTCCAAGTAGAAGAGTAGGGGGGAGTCATCTGCTTTTGCTTCATTTTTGGGGAGGGGGCCTCTTTTGACAGGCAAAAAAGCAGAGGAGATGCTGCTGTAATCACATTCAGCTGGACAGCGTTCAAACTGCAGGGAGGACATCTACATGACAGAGGCTGTACGCACAACCTGAGTCTATAAGTGATTCTCTCTCACTGCCTCTCTCTCTCTCTCTCTCTCTCTCTCTCTCTCTCTCTCTCTCTCTCTCTCTGACTCTTCTCTCTCTCTCCTCTCTTTTCACTCTAGCTATTTTTTTCTTCAAGTTGAAAGCAGAGAATCCGCCACATAAGAATCTTCATCATGGGTGATAAAGGCACGAGGTAAGCATTTTATACATTTCATCATCATGATAGATGCTGTGGAGGGAAGTAAATCGGTGAGAGAGTGTTACATCACTGCCCACATCTCTCATCCTTTCTTAGTGATGATTATTCTATTTTTGCTGTCAAATCAACAGAATTAGCTTAAATAATAATTGCCCATTTTTGGCCAATATGGTGATGGTTTTTCATTTATATTATTTTCCAACTACAAAATATTAAGAAATAAATGTGCGAAACTTTGAGGTGCGCCTGCTCACTTCCAGCGTCAGTATTTTTCACATTCAAATGCAAAAACTAAAGGTGCCAGAAAGCGTTTTTTTTGGAGTGACGCCATAGAAGAACAATGCTTGGTTCCCTGAAGAACCTTCTTTGACAAAACACTTATGTAATCAAACGTGAAGAACCTTGTAAAGTTTCTAGACCCAATTAACAATTTCTCCTAGAACCATATATTCAGGCCAAGAACCACTTAAGAACCTTCATTTTGAGCACATTTTCAGGAAAGTACATAGCGTTTCTGTGTATTTTCAACATAATTGCTACTGTCAGAGCAAAAACGTTATTCATTTTAGGTGAGAGAGTTTTATTCAACTTAGTTTTAGACAGTTTTTATTGGTCCATTCATCATGAGTTGCTTACACAATGTAAAGGGTAGCTAGGGTTTTTTAAATGTATGCAAACATTTAAAAACACAACAACGGAGATGCAGCAACGAAAATGTTCAATAAATATCTTAAAAACATATTTTTTACATGTGAAACGTTAGCTGTTATTCATTTCTTAGCCTCCAGAATTCTCTCCTTCTTCTGAGGGTGTTTCTGCCAGAGCTTTATCTGTTAAGATTTTAGATCTTAGACAAATTATCACACTGCATTTTGACTCATCTAGTCACTTCTTGGCTGTTGATATTTCACACATAGCTTGGTAGCATAACAACAACTCTGAAGCACTTGAAGCTCTCTAACGAGGAAGTAGGCTATCCACCATATCTTTGCTCTCAGCAGGATAATGAGGCAATTATCCTCTTACAGTAATACCACAGCTCTCTGCTCTGGCTGCATTGTGCACTGTAAAATATCAGCAACAGCTGGAGAGGAATCCCCCAGTGTCCTGTGATGGATCCTTCCATCAGAAAGGCTTTCGGCTGTTAACTGTCTCTCTGAATGCAAGTGTATTGTGTCTAAAGTCATGTTGATGCGAGGAATAATAAGTTTCCCCCCACTAATATTTCATTTGCATCTGTTTATCTGTGTGTGTTTACTTGTTGTATGGGTCTGTGTGTGTTGTGGGAATTCTTCCTGATCAGTGTGTCAATGTTTTACCCAAAATTCTGTAGAAAAAAGCAACTTTTACATGTAGCCTAATCTGGCTTACACAATCAGTTTTAGTGTAGGTTTGGAGATAAAAAGGAATATGGAGGGAAAGATTCCTTGCCAGGTTCCTCAGATTGGATTATGTGGCATGTGGAAGGTGTGTTTTCCGTTATTTATGGTATTATCACAATACAGTATGTACTATGAATGTTGCATAATTTTGATCTGTTTGTAAAACGTATGAAGTAGAATGTGCGGTCATCTAGCTTTGTTGCAGATCCTGATATTTTGGCATTTGGACACAATGCATTAATATTAATGCCACATTTAAAATCAGTTATCAAAAACAAAATGATTTTTGTTTAACATATTACATAAACATGACTAATTATGCTCCCTTTGTAACCAAACATGTAATTGGTCATTGTTGTTTAAGTATGCTGAGAAAAGCATGCTGTGTATGACGATAATGGAAATTTATTACAATAGTGCCATAATATCGTAATATTGCCTGTGTTTACCTCTAATACATAATGCAACACACGTGACAAGAAAATAGTAGGGCTGCATGTTACTGGAATGATAATCACATTGCAATATTTGAGCTTTTTGTAAAAAATATTGCAATATTTCACATTGTATTTGCATCAAATAAAATCTCTTTACATAAACTTACATTGAAAGTAAATAATGTTTTTGCCCTCTCATGTGAAGTTATCATTTTGGAGATACTGGTTTGTCTTTGGACAGTGATAAAACAAACAAATACAAAATTTACTTAGATGAACTATTCAAAAAGCTAAATGTCATTCTGTCAAAGGAAGAGTGTATCTATAAGGGAAATTAAGGCAGTAGTTGAGTATTCTATTTATATACTCTATACAGTCATATGCGATTGTTCGGATGCCCCTGGTCAAATTACATATTTACACATCCACTACAGAGAAGACACTTTTCATGTATAATGGTTATTTGCTGAATTTAACATACTGGGGAAAATAGAAAACATAAAATGTGGCCTGTGAAATGGTAATAAAAATTTGCAATATTTGCCATATTAGAAAAAAAATGCCATATTTAAGTTTGTTCTCTGTAGAGGTTGTGTTCATTTTTTACTTAAGATATCAACCAAACTTATACTTTAAACATCAACGTTTAAACTTTTCCACAGAACTGCATAAGTTATATTCAACTGACACGCACTAGGGCTGCACAAATACTCTACTGCAATTCAGTGGACATCTGGTGACATTACTAAAGATTAGTGTGCATTATTGTAACCAAAATGATGCATGTTTTTTAGATTTTGTCAGTGCCTTGTTTCATCAAAACACCCACAGAGACTCATCTGAGGCTGATCCAATTGTGCTGTAATTTGTTGAAGTGTTAAGTTGCGTGTAGCAGCCTTCTGTCATATTAGTTCTGCAAAAGCCAACATCACAATAAAAATAAAAAATGCTGTATTGCACAGCCCTAGAAAATAGTATCTGCCTCAATGCTTGTTTAAACTAATTTCTGTGCAAGGGTTCTTTGGAAAGCATTTCAATGCTCTGTAATATAAAGCTACACATGTAGGAGAGCTGCACGAAGCTTCTGATAGAGTGTGGAGATTTGGGCTGTGGAAGCTCATTGTAAAATTAGTTATGTGCCAAGCAATGATACTGAGCCATTGAAGGTAATACATAGAGTTAATTCTGGAAACAGACCTGGGGAAGGTGTAGCTGTTGTTTGAAGCACTTGTAGATGTGTTTAATAAATGAATAATCAAGTAAATACAAACAGTGCTCAAAAGTGGTCTTGGGACATTTCAGTCATCATTTGCTGATTGTTCCATTTGTTACTGTATTATGAAAAGATAAAATAATCATAATTTATGTTCAGAAAGCTTCTCAAACTCATTTTAACACTGTATATAGTGGTTTCTTTGTAGAATTACTTAGTATGTTCTTCCCATTGCAGTATAGAAGGAATATTGTCCAGCTGATGGTCATGCTGTTCATTGATTATGATTGCTGTTGCTTCTCAATTGAAGCCTCTGGTTTCTGTCCACTGTTGTGCTCTCAAATGTTGACCCCTGGTGACCCTGTCTAATCACTGCCACCTTTATTTAGAAGTTGGCTGGCCATTTCGTGCTAAGAGCAGAAAGAGTAATTTGCTAGTCATTTATCAGGTCCTTTTTGCTCAATTACCCTCTTTCTTATACCTCATGTCTCAACAGTTAGGCACAGACTGTATCACTGGTACTTGGTATATACTGATTTCTGTTAGCCGTCCCTTTTACATCAGTAAAGTATTTATTTCTCATATTTTGAATGATTTTTAAAGTATCCTTTGTTTTACTCTCTCTCTCTCTCTCTCTCTCTCTCTCTCTCTCTATATATATATATATATATATATATATATATATATATATATATATATATAATTGTATATTTAAAATTGTAAATTTACAGGAGAAAAAAAAGACACTTTACTTTTAATGTAAGTCGATGGAACCAGATTGATCCATTCATACTGTATCCATCTATCTAATTTTGGTCCATTCATCATGAAATTTACACACAATGTAAAGGCCAACAGATATTTTCAAATTATGTAAAAAAAACTGAAAATTGTGAGGTTAAGAGGTTTTTTTTCACAACAGCAATATATATATATATATATATATATATATATATATATATATATATATATATATATATATATATATACTGCTGCAATTTTCAGGAATGCAAGCCTCATTATATAGAGGGCATAATGCATACTTACAGTTTGAGATATGAAAGCTAGCTCATGTATTTTTGGATAAGCCTTTGCTTTCGAAAGACTATGCAGATTAGACTTACCTACCTACCTACCTATCTACCTACCCACCTACCTACCCACCTACCTACCCACCTATCTACCTATCTATATTGATCCTGGAGGGAAATTGCAGTGTTTCAGTAGCAAGACATATAATTAGGTTGCTAAGCAAATGGAATATTAATATTCATGAAATAGTGTGCATATGACTCCTGCTCTCAGATTACTAATAGTCAATCAGTGTAATCACTTACAGGCATGACTGAAGATCAGAGTTAGGCTAAAGGAACATTTATCTCCTGAACACACACACAGGTAGCAGCAGATGAAAAATCTGGTTAGAACACTTTCAAAGAGCAGTTCAAAAAGACCAATTTGTTTGAAAAATCTTTAAAGCCTAATCTTCTTACTACAGAGAGACATTATGCATTACCCAGAATTACCTTACTTAAGAATTTTACTGTGCCGTTTAACATAAAAGAAATGGCAAGATCTTTAATGAAATTGAACAGCAAGCATTAAACGAGTGCTGTTAACCACCATGTGTTACTGCAGCTCATCTGCTGTTGTTGTTTCTAAACTGGCACACAGCAGATTCACACAGACCAGATGGGAAAGGGGTGATCATGCAGGCTAAGACATTCATCTTGTAAAACATATTTAGCTAGTATTATCAAAGTAATCACTCTTAAAGCAGAATCTCTGATACTTGTTTAATTGTACATGTTCTACCTTTAGAATGCAGTTTTCCTGCTCCAGAAACTTTGTTTGAACGTACTTTTTTGGTCACAGGACACAGAAGTGACAGATGCACATGGCTGCACAAGCTGTTACATGACTGTTTTTCATTGTGGAGACTTTGGTCTGGTTCCAGCTCTCCTTCCCTCAGCCACCCGAACTACATCCACTTATGTTGTCTGTATTTTTGTCATGTTTAAATATTTTATTGCTTTCACAATAAATATTATATACAGTGGAATAGAATATTGGTCCAATGCAACAAACACAGTAGGCACATCTAGCACTTCTCTACTGAGTTATAACACTAGATTGTGAGTTAATTCAGTGCCAGTATTGTGTGTGTGTGTGTGTGTGTGTGTGTGTGTGTGTGTGTGTGTGTGTGTGTGTGCCGTTCTCACTGCAAGTTTGTTCTGGGGAGTTTTTTCCCTCACTTGACAGAGGAAGTAGAGTTTAGAGACAACTGTCAATGTGGAGAAGTATGGCAACCATTGTATTGCTAAATGTTTCATTATTCCATAAATTTTAATAATTTAATGTATTATTAAATAATAATACAGTATTGATTTTATTGTTAGGTTTGGTTGGCTTTCATACCTTCAGTGTCCAAAAACTGTTTAGGAACAACATCAAAATCAAGACGTTAATTTTAGTGATGGTTGAATTGGATGTGAGCTATGTGAGGTCAAAGCACTATTTTTCATGTCTTTTGGAGTCATCTTGGTGAATAAACTGTTAGGCGAGACAACAGAAGGTCACCCAGATCTCTGAAGTGACAGACTGGATATAAATATTTACACTAATTGACCCCTGACCCATGTGACAAGATGAAGCCATTAGATTTGTCATGTGCCAGGGCAGATCACACTAAGCACTCTGACAGCAGTACACTCAGCTGACAGTCAGTACAACACTGTGCTGTACCTGCACATCCCAGCGTCATTTTCACCTTAAACGCTCTCCGACACTCAGTTTTAATTTCTGCTGTATAAAGCTTGTTTGTCATCACATGATAAGGCTGCCTACAGGCTTCAGATTTCTAAGCACAGTTTTCTTGTCTTTTACATTGAGTTTAATTCATGGACTGCTCATGGTTTGCGTTTGGAGTGCAAAGGTGGTGTATATTTAGCTTTAAGGCTTGTGCAGGGTGGAAGGGAGTATTTGTCTGGGCTCTGAATTCATTTATTGATTTGGCTTGAAAGCATCTGACAGGAGGAAAATACATGTCTGCTGTTGAACTGTCTCAAGGCACTACTCAAATTGGTTGTCTTTTACTAGCGTCTCATGCTATGATTCTGTGTATACATAGTCATAGAAGTGAAAAGGTAATTTGTTCTAAAATAATGTTCTTTCTTCTTTGTAATTGATTGAAGTACATCTGCAGTCACATTGCAGTAGACGGCCGCAAACGTCACTCTTTTAAAAAGTCAGGTCTTATTTATTTATTCATTTATAACATTATATTTCATTCTTCCTCTTATCCATATTTGTGTGATTTTCTATACCAATAAGAGTCATATGACTCTTAATAAATTGTTATGTGACCATGTTTCAACCTCTCTTTATCGCTTAGAATTAAACAGTCTGTTTTTGTTATTTTGCCTTAAAGATATATGTAAATATATATAAATATAAATAACCTCTGTTCTGGGTTGGAATGTAAAACCCCACACTGGCTAATTGTGGATAAGACTGGACACCCTTGATGTAAATAATCTAAAATGATAGCTAGCCTTGCCTTGAAATTACAGAATTCTTTAGACTTTATACATACATTGTATTAAATACTCTGTTGTAGACAGAGAAAGTCCTCACTCCCATGAATGTCTGATAAAAACCAGTATATGGCAACAATAACATACCGTTTTTATAGACTCTGATCTACACTACACAAACACTAAGAAATTCTGAAATTCAGTGCAAAAAAGAAGCATTTTCACTCTCAGACTTTTGGTACCACTGTAGTTACATAATTATGTAACTAATCAATTTATCTTGACCCACAATTTTAGCGTGGATGATTTTATATTTGCTGCACATGATGGCAGTGTGAAAATGACCTCTCTGATAGGTTATACTATTGTAAAGGGATGCATTATAGCTGAATGGGAGGCATGCCTTGAAATGACAGAATTCTTTAGACATTTAATACAATACATTGTATTAAATACTATTTGTTGTAGAGAGAGAAACTCTTCTCCCAAGAATGTCTAATAAAAAACAGTATATGGCAACAATAAAATACAGTAAGTATAGACGTGAGCCAAAACATGCTCATATTTACTTGATTCTATGTGAGCAAACGTAAAATAAGATAAAGATCAGGAGCGATGCAGGACATGGTAAAATCATGCTAGTAATCAGTAGCTTTGTGTAATCACATTCCTGTCCAGACCAGCAGACTGTCATAGTAATGGAATTGTATTAGGCTAACCTGCAACCTAAGCCTAGGCCTAATTCAATCCCATTTTAAGATAAATAAGTCAGTGTTGGAACCCTAGAGGCAAAGCTGAGTAATGAACTTGGTTCACACCAATTTTAGTGAATTTGAGAAACTGGAGAAGTTTTCCTTTAGGCAGTGCCAGGTATTTGCCATCTTTCCATTGTGAACAGCAGTGAATGCCATTTCCCCTTCCTGCTGAATGTGATGGAACCAGCACAGAAGGATGTTAATAAGAACAGTTTGCCTAATATTTTGTGAAATTAAATTTTACAGTTTAACTGTAATCTTTTAGATGAGGAGCTCTTTTCTCAAACACACAGCTGTGCTCTTTCATAAATGTAATAATACAGAATTCTGCAGAGTGATGTTAAGGGGCATAATTATCAGACATCTGCTGTGGAAGTAGATACACAGATAATAGATTTGTCAGTGGAGTACGCAGTGCAGTTTCTCCTCATTGCTTTAAAGAACTTTCAAACCATTTGACTGTTTGCATTTGTGAATTAGGGAATGTCAAAGTAAAGGTAGAGAATATTGGGAGGACACTTTGAATGTGATGCTGCAAATGAAGAGTAAACATAGACATTCCCCCCAAGTGATTGTCTGATGGCAGAATTAATGTCAAAGTGTATTATTAATTGAGTAACTTAAATTCTAAATCTGTTAGACATTTGTTATCATTTGTATATTGTCAGGATGGTGAGGTTCTCATATTGAATGAATATATTGAAAAATATTGAAAAAATTAAGAAATCTGAGACCTTGCTGAGCCTTTGTGTCACCTTTCTCAGCAATGTTTCAATGTGGACAAACAACTTTTTGGTAAAATGTGTAATATGTTATTAAATATCACACTGAATTAAATAGCAGTTCTCCTCACATTAGACAGTGAGAAGAATTTAGGGTCTGTGCCTCCCTTGAGGAATATCAGAATCTGTTGAATGGCTAGTCTGAGTAACATTAAATTGATGTTAAAGTGTCTGAAAATTTAGATTTGTAGCTTGATCCATAGACTTAACAGACACCAGCGATTTGAATGGTAGCAACCCAGTGTTCCATTCAAAAATACCTGGTATTGTTTGACAGGGTGTTGTTGCTAAATCTGCCTTCATTATTTTTGCTAAGAGCATGCACAGCAGTGACACCACATGCAGCTGTATTTATCTGTTCATGCATAATTTAAGCCTATTTATTTGTATGATGAGGACCACTGAGACCACTTTAGAAAACTAGGATTGTTTTAATTTAATCCTACACATAAACAGAAAATCTTACAATTTTGAAATATTCAAACCAAAGAAAAGTCATAAGTATAATGAAGAAATGCTCAAGATTCTGCACTGTTTCTAGGTCTCTTTTCTAAATTAAGCAAAGTCTTCTCTCACTGTTAGTGATCAGAGTCTTGCCAGCTTGAGAGCATGCTGTTATTAAATCAAAATGGGGACAAACATGAAGAAATTCTGAAATTCAGTGCAAGAAAAGGGGCATTTTCACTCTCAGACTTTTGGTACCACCGTAGTTACATAATTATGTAGCTAATCATTTTATCTTGACCCACAATTTTAGCATGGATGATTTTAGATTTGCTGCACATCATGGCAGTGTGACAATAACCTCTCTGATAGGTTATATTATTCTAAAGGAATCCATTATAGCTGAAACACTAAGATCTTAATATACTAAACCTTTTGTGCCAGTTTCTGGTGCAAATCTGATGCAGTCTACCCAGGAGTTTATGTACAAAACTGGTGCATGAGCCTATACACACAGTATATGGGCTGTATGTATGGTGGATCATGGGTGGATCACACAAAAACTAAATGGTGGTATTATTTGTGCAGATGATTACATATTCTGTTATATTTACTAAGGTTTGAGCAACTTGTGGCAGTTTGGTTTCTCTGCTTTTTAAAAACAGGTGTTAATTTGCAT
This sequence comes from Pygocentrus nattereri, assembly GCF_015220715.1. Lineage (NCBI taxonomy): Eukaryota > Metazoa > Chordata > Actinopteri > Characiformes > Serrasalmidae > Pygocentrus > Pygocentrus nattereri. Next base: position 29,172,325 of record NC_051227.1, on the reverse strand, counting down.
TACAGGCTCAAAAGTCATCTTGTAGAGAGACTCCTTTAACAAAGGCAGCAGACACTATGGCTAGATGAAGGCATTAACCTTGAACATATGCTGAAAGAATGTTTACCATTAGAATAACACTGTTTAAACTCTGTGGACCAGACGTAGGTGAGAAAAATATGCTGTGATGTAAGCATGCCTGCAGTCTGTTTGATTGCAAATTCTATTTTCTTAGCTTGAGTGAAATAACAGTAGAATGTTTTGATGGGAAAGGCTCATGAGGGAGCCGTTAGTGGGCAGGGCTACACACAGTTTGCATGATAAGGCGCAGTCTTAGTAAATTGAACATTGATTTCTGTCACATTGTGGGCACATATTCTGGCCTCAAGGCACATTTTACATTGCTTCTGGGCTCATATGTGAATCTGGCCCACTGTGTCTTTGTGAAGACTATATCATCAGTCATGTATTTTGAAAAATCATATGCAATTGTGATTCCCACTCTTCATATGCAATACCTCCAAAAATCAGACTCCTAGTAAATATTGCAGATATTATATGCCAAACATTAGTTTCTCTATGAGGCAGGCAGAAGATTGAGCTGATTCAGCCTCACAACCCAATACAGATTGCCTGGGCATTACTACTGCATGCACTCATTTAAAAATTCATACACACTTTAAAGTCACTTACTGTATGTTCCTGGGCTATTAAAACCCGGAGTGAAAGAGTGCATGGAAGAGCTTAAAAGCTTTCTCGAGCTTATGGTACCTCTTAGGTTGAATTTCTTTTTGGATCCCACCTCCATGTTTGCACATCATAGGAGGGGCTTTTAAAAGCAGGAATTAACATGCATCATGCAGTAATACACAAATATGTGTATTATTCTATATGTATTTGTAATTCTTGTGGGGATAGCATATAAGCATGATCCTGATTTGCTAAGAGGTTTTAAAGCTGCTCTTGGCACCTAGAGGAATGGACTCTAATTTACATTCAAATGCAGTGCCATGTGTCCTGCTGGGACAAATGGAGTTAGAGTAAATTAATGTGCTATAACAGTTAGTATTTAGTCACATATTGCCTGCACATAATAACCACACTGAGACTATAACACAATGACATTACCATTTCCATCATTTTCTTTTATGCTTTGTAAAGCCTTTGCTTCTATGAGATGGGCTGCCAGCCTTCTTTTTATGCTTAATTGAATTTAAATTGGGAGGTTGAGTTGGCAAGTTGAAAACTCCACTTTTTCTGCTGATGAACTCTTACCTAGGCAGAGTGCAGTTATTGTTTCTCTGCATACTGAAGCACTGCCCACTAATTCTGAAGGTATTCTTATGTGAACTGGAGGACTATTTCTGTACTCTTCCGTATTGATGACAGTATGTAGACCTTATGTCCAAACGCATTCAAATACCTCCTCTAATCAGTGAATTCAGCTACTTTGAGGGGCATTAAATAGCTGACACAAGCATTCATTTGTGCACACACAGCTTGTATAATCGCCACATTGCTAAAACAATGGGATGCTCTGAGGCAGAAACACATGAGCTTAAAGTCTGTGGAGCATTGAACCATGTTCTCTGGAGTGATGGAGTTCCATCCAACACCTTTGGGAGGAGTTAGAGTGGCATTTGTAATCCAGAAATAATCATCCAACATTAGTTCCTGACCTCCCATGTGCTCTTCTGGTTGAATACAATCAAATCCTCACAGCAGTGTTCTAACAGCTATTGTAAAGCCTTAGCAGACGAGTAAAGGCTGTTTCTGAAGGACAAGCTCTCTATTAATACTGTTGGTTTCAGAAACTTTGGCTTACCAGGTGTTTATAAACTTTTGGACATGAAATGTATATTTTCAGTTAATTAATAGCAATGATCGATTCAGAGAATTATATATATGGCTAATCAAGGCCTAGCCTTATCTCAATTGAGCTGGTTATGGTTTAGGTCAAGAACTAGTAGCATTTCTTGAATATGTCTTTTTAATAAACATGTATTATCTTGACTAGTTGCAGGTTTAAATGTAACATATGCATATGCACTTGTTTCTTTGTTTCAAACTGGTGATTTTTCTAGAGATGCACGGTAAAATTAGAATCATATTGGTATGATAATTGTTTTAAAAAACACTATTGGCATTGGACAGATGTTTAGATCTGACCGATAACTAGCTAGCTAAATTATTACTTTCAGCGTCACTTGAGTTGTATCAAAACAATAAGTCAGTGCTTATTACTTTGTAAAACCCCAATTCCAAAAAAAGTTGGGACGTAAATAAAAACAGAATACAATGATTTGCAAATCCTTTTCGAGGTACATTCAATTGAATGCACTACAAAGACAAGATATTTAAATGTTCAAACGGATAAACTTTATTGTTTTTTGCAAATATTCACTCACTTTGAATTTGATGCCTACAACACATTCCAAAGAAGTTTGGACAGGGGCAACAAAAGACTGGGAAAGTTAAGGAATGCTCAAAAAAACACCTGTTTGGAACATTCCACAGGTGAACAGGTTAATTGGAAACAGGTGAGTGTCATTATTGGGTATAAAGGGAGCATCCCTGAAAGGCTCAGTCGTTCACAAGCAAGGACGGGGCGAGGTTCAGCACTTTGAACAACTGCGTGAGCAAATAGTCCAACAGTTTAAGAACAACGTTTCTCAACATGCAATTTCAAGGAATTTAGGGATTTCATCATCTACAGTCCATAATATCATCAAAAGATTCAGAGAATCTGGAGAAATATCTGCAAGTAAGCAGCAAGGCAGAAAACCAACATTGAATGCCTGTGACCTTCGATCCCTCAGGCGGCACTGCATTAAAAACCCACATCATTCTGTAACGGATATTACCACATGGGCTCAGGAATACTTCAGAAAACCACTGTCAGTGAACACAGTTTGTCGCTCCATCTACAAGTGCAAGTTAAAACTCTGCCATGCAAAGTGAAAGCCATATATCAACAACACCCAGAAACGCCGCCGGCTTCTCTGGGCCTGAGCTCATCTGAGATTGACTGACGCAAAGTGGAAAAGTGTCCTGTGGTCTGACGAGTCCACATTTCAAATTGTTTTTGGAAATCATGGACGTCGTGTCCTCCGGGCCAAAAAGGAAAAGGACTGTCCGGATTGTTATCAGCACAGAGTTCAAAAGCCAGCATCTCTGATGGTATGGGAGTGTGTTAGTGCCCATGGCATGGGTAACTTGAACATCTGTGAAGGCACCATTAATGCTGAAAGGTACATACAGGTTTTGGAGCAACATATGCTGCCATCCAAGCAACGTCTTTTTCAGGGGCGTCCCTGTTTAGTTCAGCAAGACAATGCCAAGCCACATTCTGCACGTGTTACAACAGCGTGGCTTCATAGTAAAAGAGTGTGAGTACTAGACTGGCCTGCCTGCAGTTCAGACCTGTCTCCCATTGAAAATGTGTGGCGCATTATGAAGCGCAAATTATGACAACGGAGACCCCGGACTGTTGAGCAACTGAAATTGTACATCAAGCAAGAATGCGAATTCCACCTACAAAGCTTCATCAATTAGTCTCCTCAGTTCCCAAACGCTTATTGAGTGTTGTTAAAAGGAAAGGTGATGTAACACAGTGGTAAACATGCCCCTGTCCCAACTTCTTTGGAACGTGTTGCAGGCATCAAATTCAAAATGAGTGAATATTTGCAAAAAACAAAGTTTATCCGTTTGAACATTAAATATCTTGTCTTTGTAGTGTATTCAATTGAATATAGGTTAAAAAGGATTTGCAAATCATCGTGTTGTTTTTATTTGTTTTACACAATGTCCCAACTTCATTGGAATTGGGGTTGTAAGAAGGAAGGATTGTTTCTTTTTTTTGTCATTTGATTAAATACCCTGGAACAGATAGATAGATAGATTTTGTCATGCTAACATTTATATTTTTACCTTACAGAGAAATAAATGTTTTATCTCTCTATAATGCAAATCCTGTTTCAGTTTCTATGTTTTATAAATATTTATATGTACATGAACAGATATGCACATGAAAAATATTGGATATTGGCGTTGACTCACAATTTCCATATTCGTGCATCCCTACAATTTGCTAAGCTTCATATTTGTTTTGTGGTTCTTTTGTGGTTCATAGTTCTACTTTGTACTTTCAGCACAGTGGACATCGTCGTCCTCTTCAATGCTGTCTTCCTCAGATAATTTGCAACTTTTCTGTTAGTTTAAACTGACTGACTCAAGCTTGGTGATAACAGAAAGGGTCCAGAAAGAAGGGTTTAACCCTGTCTACAGTGACAAACCATGTTTATTTTTTCCCTTTGTTTATCATATTAAAATAATAATATTCAAATGGAAAGAAAATGATGATATTACAATGTTCTGTTGATGTTATAAAAAGAAACTTCAGAAACTAACATGATGCCAAACTATTTCATTTACTTGCCAAACTATTTCATACACTGAGACATCTTTTAAAATATGCAGATGAAAGCAGGCAGTGGGAATGAAATGAGAATAAAAGTGATATTGATACTAATCTGAACTGACATTCAATTATCTGCCATGTCGGTTTCTACCTTTGCGTACTGTGAAATTATTACTTTCATCAGCGTCACTCAAGTTGTATCAAAACAATAATTCAGTGCTTATTACTTTCTAAGATGGAAGGGTTGTATCATTTTTCTTTTGTCCTTTGGTTAAATATCCTCGAACCGATCTTTACTCTGGTTGCCACTTACGATTCTGTCAAGCAGGAGAGGATGAAAGAAAGCCGTAGGGTTTGCTGTCTGTGTCTGGATAGTCTTTTTAGTCCTTTGAAGAATATCCAGACACAGACAGCAAAGCCTGCCTCCTTCGTAACAGAGGGACTCTAAAGGCTTTATTTAAATGAGAGAAAATGTAGGTCAGTAAAAGCCACGGTTGGAGGAGTATGCTTATACAGCAAGATTAAACTTTAAAATGTAGCCCATATCTGCTCACCCTGTATCAAAGAGTGATGGTAGAGTTCCAATTACTGAGAACATGACATGTATTAACCTCATTCTTTAAATCAATTTGTCGGTTCTTATTTATTTTGCAGTATATTTAAATCATTCAGTATCAGACTGTCATGTTATATTACAATAACTGTGCGAAACATTGTAAGTATAGAGTAGTAGCACTATGAACTATAAATACGATACAATTGAAAAAAGCAGTGCTGCAGAATCGTGGGAAAAACATTAAGCTATGTGTCTGTATGCTACTGTGAATCGCCCCTGTAAAGCCTGAAATAATAGTAAAATAATAATAAAAGTCAGAGGTGTTGGGTTGGATTTGGGGGGAGTTTTTCAGACCAAGTCATATGTCTTTATGTATTAATATTACACTGGCTCAGTGTTTACATCTTAAACACAACATCAAAATTGTAACAGTACATAACATTATAACATTACTGATAAATAACCAATGTTACAAAATGTTCTTCTGCGCATTGTGTGCCACATTTACACATTCATTTCAGAGAGGTCTCCAAAATGCCAAGATCTTATCAAGTGCAACTTTAAAGTCAACGTTTTTGCATCTTGCATAATTTGTTGATTTTTAGAGTGAAAAACAAACACAGCCTCCACAACAAATTGCAAACTACAAAAATAGTTTTCTGCAAATATTAACACACAGTTACTTTATATTTGATGGACCAAAAAAAAAAAAAAAAAGCAAAAATAATATAGTAATTGTGGCACGCTCAAAAATGGGACACTCTACCAAGTCAGTACTTAGTAACACCTCCAGTCCAACTCCTGCACATGGCACAATTAATATCGATTTTTTTTCCAGGTTAAATATAAAGTAACTGCATTAGCAGTCGCAGAAAGATGCTATTTTTAAAAGTAGTTTGCTGCAGAGAATCAATCAAATTTTGCCAGTGATGCCTAAACATCTGCATACTACTGTATATATGTTGATATTAAAGCTTAAAAATAGCTTAGTTAAAGCTGAAACTATAATTGGCCTTATGAAGACATTACAGTCAGCATTGTAAATTGATTAGTTACATTCTTTTCCTTCAGAACTTCTCCGTTAGTGTTTGTATCTTCACTATTACAGATTTCCCATTACTGAGAAATGTAATATTTGCTGGGAAAAGGTCAGCATAGTTGTACTGTGCTCATTTTGTCACTGTAATTACTGTAAGTGGTCTTGGGTTGTAGCAGCAGAATCCATTGCCTGCTGTCATCAGCCTCATTGCATTTGCTTAGGCCACTAGAGAATGGTTAGATGCTTTATTCTTATGCATGTATCTCTTAAGTGGCCAGTTCAGATGTTCAGGCACTTCACAGGAGCTGGAATCAGGCCTTTGGATTTAGAGAGGCTCATATTTAGCTGCCACTCAGCTCTGTAGTAGCAGATGTGAGGCATGAGTGCATATGCTAACTAATCACTAAATCAGGCTCTGGAAGGAAGTTATTGGGGGGAAAAAACAGTGGATATTAACTCTGCCTCAACACAGTTGGTGTCATCACTGTCATGTTAAAACGGACTCTTTTTTACACCACTTGAAAAACGCCAGTTGCCCTTAACATTGGGGGAAAAAGTTTTTTTAAAAAAAACATTTAATCATTAATGGACAAACAGGAATAGTCCAAAATTACATGGACTACATTTTGTTACACTAATGTAAATTAAACCTCACAATCTTCTTTCTTCTACAGTGTTACCAATTTGAAAATATTCAATTCAACCAGTCTTATTTATACAGCACTATCTAAAACAGATAGACAGGACGCAGGCAGCTATTTACAAAGCGGTTTTATAGAAAATCCTCCCTAAATGAACTCCGAAGGGGAACTCATCCTCACCCTAGTAAAACAATAACGCAACAACTGCAATATGAATAAAGTATAAAGATTTGACAGTTAATAAACAATATTAAACAATAAAGAAAAGAAGTGAGGCTGCCATTAAACAGAAGTATTTAGATCAGGGGTGTCAAACTCGGCCACTACAGGGGCAATATTATAAAATCTTATCAAATCTCAGGGACAGAGGGGAAAAAAGCTTTTATTTCATTTTTAATTAATGTTGTGCTGTAACTCGACCTGGACATTATTTATTCAAAATTCAAAAACTTCAACAGTCAAATACAGTAAACCTTGTAGTAAACCTTGAAATATTACATGAATAGTTGAAATATTCAAAAATATATTTTTTTAATTCCCCTATATGCTGGAACTAGACACCTGGTGTCCTTTCTTTGCTGCAATTTCATTAAAACTTAAGATCAATTGCTGAGCTGCTGAACTGATATTAGGTATTTATACTGGCTGAACTGCAATCACAGTGCATGCTGGGGACTGTAGTGCAGCACATTGTGAAACGAGCTAAAATTAATAGAAAATTAAAATCCTTTTGCGGGCTGGATAGGATTCTGCGGCCGGCCTGATCTGGCCCTCAGGCCTTGTTTTTGACACATGGGATTTAGATTAACCAGTAAAAACTGATAACTACTATTTGAGGCCTTTCAGAATAACAGTAAGAAATGAATCTGTGTTACTGTTACTGTTAGATATGAGGTCTTTTCATGATAGCAACGATGCATCCTTAGCATTTCACCTCCATTTTATTATATTGTTCAGTGCATTAATAGTGCTTTACTGTTAGGATGTGATGGCATCACAGTTACATCATTAGTGCAGGCACAGCTTGGCATTAGGCAGAAAATATCTCTCATGTTGATGTTGCCTGATGAGTGCAGAATTACTTTTTATTCTCTGAAATTTGCTTAGTCTGTGTATCAGTATTAGATCAGCTAGAAAAGTACAGTGCAGTACGTAAATAGGCCTTGTGTACTTTCATATTTGTCATTTCCATGTTAGTCATATTTGAGAGAGAAATCTCTTTCACTACACACACTTATCTTCCACTACATGCACTTTCCGTTGTCAATAAATAACTTCCAGTCTTGTGAGAGGCTGAGCACCAGAGCATGACGCATTGCAATCATTACTCTAGGAGATAATATCTTGGCAAGTGAAGCATTTTAAATGAAGGCAGCATGTCTAATATTTTGTAACATTATGAGATGTTACAAAATAGTTCTGCCTACAGGGGGTCCAAAAGTATGTGACTATATTGATAATCCTTCTTTTCCCTTTAAGCCTAAATAAAATATAAAGGTTTTACAATAAAAAAAACAGGTGACAAGTAAAACAGAGAAGTAATATTCAAGATTCTGCACTATTTCTAGGTCACTATTAAAATTTAAGAACATTTGTGACATTGACTATATTACAGTCTTTATACCAAAGGTCAGATTTTGGTCCCACTACAAGCAAAATTATCTGCCTCACTGCAGTGTCATTTTATCAAATAAGTCATTTTTACATAAATTAAGCTACATTTTTGAGTCATTAAATGAGTGCTTTTAATCAAAGTTGAACATATATATTTACAATATGTGAAATGCCAAGTGATCAGTGGGGGATGTGGGGGCAACAACGTTGTGCAACAATGGAATGGATAAAGGCAGTAGCAAGAAAAAGGTCTCCTATGTAGCCACTTGAGAGAACACTGCACTTTAAATTTTCATTTTAAATTATTTTTTATTTAGAATAATTGTTGTGCTCTTGCTTAAGTCTAACATATTTAGTATATTATTATATATAATATTAGTAGATGGAAGCCTGTTACAGTCAAATCTAACGTGTTCAGT